>NC_064629.1:569254905-569629905 GCF_023864275.1 Schistocerca cancellata
CTAACCCAAAACTCTATCAACTGCACAGCACTGTGCTACATGCTGACAGAGGTTGTTAACATGCATGTGACTACAGTGTTGCCAGATTACCAATCTTTAACATCCATTTACTGCCCAAAATATGTGCACAATGAAACTTTTTGAGAGAAGTTTTTGTATTGCTAGTATGCAAGGAATCATGCTGCGAAGTCCGAGTGTGCGAATTTTTCTTTCCCCTGTGTATGTTCAGTCTGGGACATCACATGTAATTATTTCCCAGTCAGGACTCTTTCACAGTGGCAGCTTGTTTTTCCAGTCACAAAAATATGACTGACTATTTTGCCGAGTTTTCTGAGACACCAATCTATTCTAATTTACTTCAAAGAATGCTGTGATTTACGCAATCAAATACCTTTGAGAACATAGAATATATCAATATCCTGTAAGTTTTTGACTAAAGAATTAAGTTCATTCTGACAGTATATGTAAATCATCTTCTCAGTACTGAAACCCTTCATGTAATATTTTTAATAGCTCTAATAATAAAGACTGATTCACCTGTTTTAACGACGTAACTCCAGGACTGGTAGTACATGTCTACAAGCTTCTGACACCGTAAAATGAGCCGCAGCCAAGTGACGAGCTTCTGTGCACTAGAAGTTAAATACAAAATTGCTATAACAGCAAAGGAAATGCATATAAAACTAAGTCAAGCAGTGAGAAATAATCCACACACAAAATGGCAAAACAGGCCATTAAAATTGACCATTTAGGAGAACAAGATCCAATAATATTCTTGGATCTTCTCAATTGCTGTATCATCCAAATTTCAAATAGGGTGTTCAGAAAGAGATATATGATGATGATACCATTAAACCAAGTACCTTCCACTACTAACAGATATTAGTAAACACGTCCTGTTAACAGCAGAGCATGTATATATCAAATGGACTTAGTTATATTAGTAGAAAAAACTAAGATTAAAGTGTAATCGGATATCTGCATGGAGCGATTCACTTGTGCAGTTAAAGCCTGGAACATGATTAAAACAAAAGTCTTCTGAAGTATGGCTGGTGTTTTAACACAAAGCCTTCAGATTATATTTTGTTCTCTTTATATGACAGGTCCCTAATTTCAAAGCATACAACACTCCATATTCAAAGTTATGTAGGACTTTCATGCGTTACCATATCAAGAGTGTGTTGTGCCTCTATTGAGATGAAACTATCACTGTCAGCGTCAAATGTCATGGGCAAAAACATCCTTACGACAAGGCTTATCATACAACATCTCACTTGGCAATTTAACATTGAACAAAAACAACAATCAGTGAGCAACCATAACATCTAAGACAAACTCCTTGCTATAATGTGCACAAGCTACTTTTCCTATCAGTTTTACCTTTAACCCTACTTACCACAAATCCAAGTTTGGGTGTTACCAAATGGTAGACACATTGCTTGACTTATGAGGTTTTACACCACTTGAGGAGATGGAGGAGGAGGAGGAGGAGGAGGAGGAGGAGGCAGGGTAGGCAACAAACGGTATAGAAAATAATTTATTAGGTTCACAGTTGAAAATTATATGCATACTACACCATAAGGGACTGCTACCATATAGCAAGCTGTCTCTCAACACATACTCAGTCTGGGTCTCACTTTAAATGTCTCTTTGGTCAGGATAATCTCACCATAGTGAAGAACACTAATGTTTTCTTTTGAAATAGGGAAAATGTTCATTATGCAGTGGGGTGTAGAGTAATAGTCATCCCCCTTGCTCCCTGCAACCCCACAACTGCCAGTTATCAGTAGTATTAGCCTAGCTTGCATTATTTTCTACTTATTTATTTGCATGTTGTTGTGGTTTTCTGTTTAGCTGTTGTTTCCTATGTGCGAAGAAAATGGTTTGCCTCAGTGACTGGTGTTTCATTAGTCACCACAATTATTTCTTCTGCCTTTATGATGTCTTCAGAATGCAAGGAGGGAAAGATGGTTCACACTGAGGGTAGAGAAATAATAAGGATTACTCTGAAATCATGTGATAAGGAAACTACGACAGGAAATTTTAAATATATGGTGAAACTAGTTAGTCTACATGCTCCCATTTATGTTGCCATAAATTTTCAGAGCCAGAAAACCCTTTGGAGATTATTATGGACAGATTAATTCAACCAATTTTGAGATTTAGGTATAGGAAAAATTCCTCCTCAAGCTACTCACAACTATTATTATAATTATTGATAATGTCCCTTATGATACTGTAGAAAGATAAAAAAAATCACCCTCACAATATACTTTTAACATTAATATGATTAATTGGTGGAAAATAGAAATGCATCACACACTGAAAAAATGAAGTTTGAATTGTTTGAGATGATTCAAAAGTTTAAAAATCATGAAAAGAAACAGCATTTTGAAAAATTAATGAAAAGTTATGAGCATACAGTTCTCTCATTATATCCATATGTACATGAACTGAATGTCACAGAAATGGCCTGGCCAAAAATTAAAAGATGTGTGGGAGCAAAACACAATACAGGAAATTTCCAGAGAAGCTTAAAGAGGTGACAAAGAATGTGTTTGCATCTATAACTGCAGCACACTGGGAGAAGTTTGATGAACATGTCATCAGAACAGAGGATATGTTTTGGGAAAAGGGCAGGCTAATCAATGACACCATAAAAAATTGCCATACACTTAGGTAGGATGCACTCTAATGACAAATGTGAAGACAACCATGATGGCGGGAGTAACTTTTCAGATTCTGATTTGTATTGTATTGAACCAGGGACATAGAAACGACGGAGAAGCTTCATCCCGTTGTAGCCCTCAATGGTTCACAACCCCACAACAGGCCACAGCAGTCGACTCACCCACCCAACCGCCACCCCACACCGAACCCAGGGTTATTGTGCAGCCCCCCCCCCCCCCCCCCCCTTGTACAGCCACAGGTTGCAACAGTCACTGTACCAAGCACCCATGTCCAAAACTTTGCAATCATGGTTCATGTCCTATGGACTGACGAACCTCATTTTTCTCTGACAGGTGAGGTGAACACACAGAATTGCTGAGTGTGGGGATCTTCTCCTGCAGTCACTGTGCATGAAGTTCCTCTGTATGGTGAATATGTCACCATGCAGTGTGGCTTCATGGCTATGTTCATCACCAGTTCATAACCAGTCACAGTGCACTTGTTAATGTGTCAACATGAGCTTGGACAAAAGAAGCAGGGCATTATTGGTGAAGCTCTATTATCAAAACAGCAGTAATACTGCAGCTGCACTACGAGAATATCACCAGCTGAAAGGATTATGAAAGGGTCCTCTTTCTCCACCTGCTATGCGGAGCATGATGAAGTAGTTTGAGTCAATTGGAGAACTGGGCATAGCTCTGGGAAGAGGCCGACAACAGGTTGCACCACAGGTGGTTGATGAAATCACTGTTGTTATGGCAGACAATGCTGCGCACGATCCCTGATCGTCAGGCAGTGCATGTGCTGTGTCATGACAGCTGAACATCCAGTGGTCCACTGTACGGAAGGTGCTTCAAATCATCCTCATATGGTATCCGTACAAGATCCATATCGTACAGCAGCTTGCACCACAGGGTGCACAACAAAGTGTTGATTCACTCTCCATTTTCTCGTAAGGATTGAAGTTGACCAGGGCCAGCCCTGGACCACCCTATGGACTGACGAACCTCATTTTTCTCTGACAAGTGAGGTGAACACACAGAATTGCTGAGTGTGGGGATCTTCTCCTCCAGTCACTGTGCATGAAGTTCCTCTGTATGGTGAATATGTCACCATATGGTGTGGCTTCATGGCTATGTTCATCATTGCCCATTCTTTTTTGAACAGGTTAGTGCTTAAGGACCAGATGTACAGTGTGACTGGGTGGCGTTACTGCAGTATGCTTCACCAGCATGTCATACCCACCCTAAAGGAGAGAGAGACATATTGAACTCAATGGTTTTCATAAAGGAAGGGGCCCACCGCACATTGCTCATGAAGTTTACCTGCTTCTCTGAAACACATTTTGAAATTATCGAATTATCGGCAAATCATTTCCAAATGCTTGGCTGGCACGATCACCTGGTCTCACTTCCTGTGATTTCTGGTTGTGGAACGACCCGAAGGACAGGGTTTACCAGGGGAACATTCACACATGTGCTGATCTAAATTGTAGGATATAAAGAGAGATAGCCAGAATACCTACGAACATACTTTGCTCTGCTATGCAGAATGCAATCCTGCATTTTCAGACTATTCTGGACACTGGTGTGTGCCATATTGAGCCCCTTTTGTAGCAGTAATGGCACCAGTATGTAATGGTATGATGTACCGCAACAGCACATTAAAAGTGTTGCAATTGAATTGATTCTGCATTATTTCTCTTCCCCATGTCCTTGACATTAATGCTACCAAGTCTGGTACTCATGCAGTAATTAGTTTGCACATTATGATGTGTTACATAGGGAAAGTTTAATTATAACCACCTGGTATTTAACAGAATGTTTTCAGGCATTCAATTAGCATGTATATAAGAGGAGAGTACAAAGTGCTTATTGACTGATGTTAATACTTTTTTCAGAGAAATACTGTGTCTGCAGCTATTTAAAATATGTGATTTTTTACAATTCATGTTATATCTTATTCTTTCAGGGTGCACTCAGCCTCGTGATGCCAATTGAGGAGCTACTCGACCGAATAGTGGCGGCTCCGGTCACAGAAAACCATCATAATGAGCGGGAGAGCGGTGTGCTGACCACACGCCCTTCCTATCCGCATCCTCAGCGAGGATGATATGGCGGTCGGATGGCCCCGATGGGTCACTTGTGGCCTGAAGACGGAGTGCTATATATATACTATATACTTATATCTTATTCACTTAAAACGTGTCAGTAATGGTGTTACATCCACAGTTCCTTGCTTATGAACGGATATGTTGCTGCATGCACCTTTGATACTGTTTCCTTGCTCATTCTTTATTTGCATCAGCTTCTTGGATCCTTGTGCCCTAGTGTACCAGCGGGCCATGTGTTCCAAGGTCTTTAACATGTTGTTAGTGAATGCAACGACATGATAACTACTGGGCATTGTATGGTCATTCCCTGGAAGACCTAGATTACCTTTCTCCCTGAGTTAGTAAGGATTGAAATAACCACGATTTTGCTTTAAATAGCCTACATGATTTCTTCTGCATTACCTCCTAGTTGTCAATAATTTAGGAGTAAAGGTAACAACTTACCGAATAGCTGAGGCTTTTATTCACTGACATGCACAAAAACAAGACTCAAAACTTTGCTAGCATTTGGACAAATCCTTTTTTGAGCTAAAGTACACATGCACACACGTTCAGACATCTGTTCTGCTACAATGTTTTGGCTGAATTATTTAGTCCCTACATGCTATAATACGCTGCATTGGCTTTCGTTGTTTCCTGATGCAGTTTCAAAAATCTCATAACTTTCGGATCCACACTGCTACATGGAAGAAAGTTAAGTCTTGGAATCAAAATCCTAAATGTCCTGTGCTATTCATGCCTCGAAGTGACACACGTTTGTCATATTCTAGTGATGTGTGCAGTTTCAGATGGGTGAACCCAGGTTTAATGTACTCTGGCAGAACTGAGGAGCTAAAGTTTATAATAAAGGTGGGTGTTTCTAATTCATCATTGACTTCTCTCATTGCAATTTTTTGACTCAGTGCAACCCCTTAGTCTCTTATTCCTTCTGCATGTCTACCATTGTCAGATCCGTACGGTCTTTGCACGAAATTCCATTACTGTAATTCTAAGTGCTAGTAACTCATTCTTAATCAAGTAGCAACCTCATGTTCTTCTTTTTCATGCAGTTGCAGGCAGTAGTAGTCTCCCCAAAATGGGTTCTGTTATAGTACACTAGCATACTTTTAATTCCTTGTAGTGCTTCTAGCCCATTTTGTATATGTGAGTGAGAAATATTCTCCAACACCCACTTCCCCTATTCCACCCTTTACCAAATTATTGCAAGAAAGGCATCATACAACACAGAATGTAAAATGTTATTTCCTTAATAATAGTATGTTCAGGACTACTACTTTACATTCTCTGTTACCTGTGAATAGCAAGGGAAATTAATGCTAACCTGGACACAAAAGCAAATCTAAGTGAGTCACTCATACCCACTAATAATTGTTTTTACATCACCATCAATTCACTTAATTAATGTACAGTTGATCTTCAGATTGAAGTTTTTAAATTATATTGTAGAAGCTTTTATCAGTCTCATGATCTACACAGCTAAATCAAGATCCATGATTTCTGAAACACACAACATTCCACCACACCATCATATATAATGACAGTGGCTGAAACATGTACAGAGTTTATGGTAATGAACTACTGGTAGTGCTGACTAACTCAGCAATCCTTGGTTCATTATTTCTAGCTGGGCTCTCAGATATGCTTGCCATTTACTTGAAATAACACCACTTAAGGTCGCCTGTAGCTGATTGGACACTACAGGAACAGTAAGTATTATTCCTTCTTTCATAACTGCCAGAAGTTAGTTGTAGAAACATCCTTGGAGCTCACAGTTTAATGTAGAGCAACAAAAAGAACTGAGCCATCCTCAGGAGAAATATGGCCACACAATAATGCTTAATAATATCTACAGACATGCGGAGGCCTTAGCACACCACACTTCCATGCAGTGGAACTGGAACCACCATTTCAGAAATTCATATGCAGCATTCTGATAGATAACCTGCACAGAATTACTAACAGAGCACACCTAGCTGACAGTACTGTAGCATCCATAAACATGGCACGTATGCTGAAAATCCACGAGACATGAGTGTCCAAGAAATCATCACTGGATCACCAGCTACAACTCAACAAGACTAGAACAGTCGCCACACTCAGCAACCCAGTATTCATGTTATGCATGATGAGTGCATTTTCACCAGGACCTATTTGTGCATTTATAAACTGATGACTACAGTTGTTTTGAGGCATGACTGATTAAGCTGACTAGTTGGACTCCAGGCAGCTGGTGCACATACCAACACAACTTGCAGAATCTGAGAAGGCAACTGAGTCAATCATCAAAATATTAAGCATAAAATGGTGTGAACAAATCAGCCATACTCCCAATAGCACATCATTAACCCTTTCGCTGTTGTCGGCATGTATACATGTCCTGCTGCATTGTTCCCCAGGTGTTGTAGATGAGTATACATGTGCCACTTGGATTTTCCTACAGTGCTTTGACATCTGAAGGCGTCCTGAGGCACCGAGCTCTCACAGCTGCGGACGAGTTACTTCCATATCACAGTGAATAAGAAAGTTTCAAGCATTTATCATGCAAAATATGTGTCTCATTGCATGCTATCATTTGCAAAAAACCTCATTTTGATATCTTGAATCGTTTATGAGATATAACGATTCTTATGACCAGATGGTTAACGATGCACAAGAGCATGAATGGGCATGATGCTCATGACTATTCCTCAGACATAAAACACAATAACTTGAGAACGAAATGAGTTATTCTTCTGATCTCAATTTTAAATAAAATTGATATTCTATCTACATTTCATTCATTGCAGTGTATGAGCTAATATCAACCATATGCAGAGTTTACACAATGTGTTTTTACCTCTGCAAAATCTTTAAAATTTCACGTGATGTTTTACTTAATTTGATGCAGCACAGTAACTATGATGCATAACAAAATGAAACTCAGTCCTTTATGAAGCAATGATATCAGACTGTAAAATGTGCACAAACAGATTTTTTTTTAACCCAATAGTTTTTGACAAATCGGATAAGTATTTCATATCAGCCTGAATGCCGTCTCTCAGGATAGGCACCAGCATTAGGCAAGCAGTACAGCCATAACAAAAGCCACCTCAGCACAGTATGCAAAAATCAGCAAAATGGTTAATAACTGTATCTCCCTGTGGAAGGAGTGATGTGGTGGCCTCAACAATCCACACTTCCAAGCAGTCGAATCAAACCCATTGCAGAAATTTACCTGCAGTACTCCGACAGCCTACTCGCAAAGAATTAACAGCATAGTGCACACAGCTTTTGACCTGGATAGACAGTTCCATAAATAAATCACTGTCTCTTTCATACTGTAGTCATATTTGTTCCCTACAAGCACTACCCAGGTTGGTACATAATTTTGAGCAGGTATTCCCCAAACGTAAACTCGCTTCTTGAGAAAATTACTTTATATATCATACACTATTTCCATAGACCACTTGAGGTAGCTCATACTATGTCTGAGGAAACACTGTCTGCCTTATCAGCAATATGGTTGTCTATATGGCCACACTTTTATTCACTGCACTATACAGTCATGTTGCTAGAGAAGATTCTTATGCACTGAACAGTTATTCAATGAGGGAGCAATGATTGCCAGTCAATTTCTCAGAATAAACCTTCTTCCTGAATTGACAATTTCTGCAGGATAAAAATGAGATTGTAGGTGTAACTTCATGTGATCATTTTACCATGACATCGTCAGCAAATGGGTATGTTTAGGACAACTGAAAGTTTCTGCACCAACTTGTTACATATGTGGCATTGTGACAAGAAAAACCTATATGCTACACTAAAAGATCAGTTATCTTTACTGTGCAGTCTCAATATGATAGTATATATGTACCAAATAAGCCATATATTTAGCAAAAAATTATACAATTATGAAAAGCAGAGTTACTCTATAAAAACAGCAGATTACAATTTTTAATAAGTAACTATCAAATACAGAATCTGGCACTAAAAAGTGATATACAATACTGACTTCTTAATTTTGTTGGTAGTTTCTCAATTTCCACAAATGAACACAGTGAAATCATTATTCGTCTACACTCTAGTAAATAGGTTTGTTTCCTCACTTGTATCACACAGTGTCTTACTGTCTCCACAATTTACCTTTCCTTGCTTTTTTACATTTTATTCACACTTCAGATAACTTCAGAATTTTAAACTACAATGATTTCCAAGAGAAGGTTCACCAAGTTATATGTAACCTAGGAAAGCAAGAAAGAAGCTTTGGCTTTGATATTCAAAGAAACTAAAATTTAAAAACTACACTGTGCCACAAAATTAAGGAGTAATTTTTTTGAAACATTGTGATATGCACCCATTGGGAAATAGAAGTTCAAAATTTGGCTCAAAGGTGTGCACAAACTTCCTCTGTACTGCAAAGGCATAGCACCCTGCAACAACACCCTCAGGCTCTGCAACGCTTCAAACAACAAGGTATCGACAATGGATAAAACAGACCAGAGCTCAGAAGTCCACATAAAGTTTAATGTGGATTAACGATGTCACACTGGCAACAAATTTCACCCCAATTCTGCCCAGTACCATGGTGGATGTGTTACACCATGGGAAGGTCATCACACTTCCCCTTTACCCACATCTCACCCCTTCTCTTGATGACTCTGTGTTGGAAGTCAGAACTGTGACATCCGGCATTGAAATCACACAATTTCTTACAGTTGTCTGAGAAAAACATTTTGGACACACTGCTGCTCAGAATCAGCACAAAAAACTGCACAATTTCAATGTTGGGTGTCACAGCTCTGATCTCCATTGCAGGGGCGTCAGGAGAATGGGCTGAGATCTGACTAGGGGGATGTGTGACAACCTTCCCAAGGACCGATACCTGCACAAACTGTCAAACCACCACCCGAGCCAGAAAAGAGGCATGATTAGTACGCTCGTAATGAGAGCAGGATGAATATGTGAGCCGCAACACCTCAAATGAGAAATGCAACACCTGGAAACTGTCCCGAGGAGCAATGGGTACTCCACAAATTATATTAGAAGTGCAACAGAGCCAAACACTCGACGAAGTAAGGAACCAGAAAAAGAAATGTCGGGTACGGCCTTTCTGCCATACATTCCCAGAGTGACAGACAGAATCGGCCGTATATTGCACAAACATGGCGTAAAGATGATTTTCAAACCGACACAGAAGATTAAAGAGTGTCTTAGATCGGCGAAGGAGAAAAGAGACCAACTTGCAATGTCGGGAATATACTGCATACCATGCACATGCGGAAAAGTTTATGTTGGAATGACTGGACGATCCATTAACACCAGGATCAAAGAGCATAAGCGACATTGCAGGTTGGGGCAGGTGGAGAAATCGGCCGTGGCAGAGCACGCACTGAATGAGACCGACCACGTAATAAAATTCGCCGACACAGAAGTTCTGGCTGTAGAGAACCACTATCACACATGCTTGTTCAGAGAAGCTGTAGTAATACAAAAACACGCGAACAGTTTGAACAAGAAAGAGGAAAGCCTTAAGGTAAACGGATCCTGGCTTCCCGTACTGCAGCAAACAACCGTCGCAGGTAGCAAGAGGAGAACCACACAGGAAATGACCGCGGAGAAGCCCTCGGATGTTGGCGCGCCAGGTACATATAGTCTGCGCCCGCGAGCTCGGCTCCAGTTCACCACCGGCAATGGAGGGTGAAGCTTTGACAATGCCAGCCACTCGTGCTGGCGAAACGTCAGAAAAATCATTAGATGAACGTCGGCTGAAGAACCCGAGACAGAAGCCAATAGGCAGTTTGTCAACCTTCCCATGGTTACACATCCATGGTGGCACTGGGCAGATTTTTGGTGGAATTTGGTGCCAATGTGACATCATTACACCACGTAACATCTAACATGAACTTGTGAGCTCTGGCTTTTTCTTTTTCTTTTTTTCGCATGTGATGAGACCTTGCTGTTAGAAGCATCACTGATACAAAGTCTGATGTTGCAGGGCGTCATGCTTCTGCACCATTAAAGAGAAAGATTGTAGGCACACTCAAACAAAATTTTGAAATTTTGTGTCGCAGCGGGAACAAACCACCAGGTTCAAAAATGCGGCACTTTTAATTTTGTTGTGCAGTGTGAGCAGTTGTCTCTACATAGTATGTTGTTATAAAGTACACTTACTTTAAAGCTGCACATATAAATGCTTTAAGATGTGAATCATAACTTCTCTTGTATTTTGCGTGTGTAACAATTATGTTTCCAATGACACTCAACAAGCTCTGAAACAGAATTAATGAGAAACAGAACGTGAAGTACACTTTTCAGTCACATTATGCTTTGTACATAAATGTGCGCACAGAATAACAGAAACAGAGAGGATAAACACACACACACACACACACACACACACACACACACACACACACACACACACACACACACACACACACACGTATCAAGGGCAGGAATTAGATTAATTTGTATTTCGTGATGACTGCAGTCGAGGTTTACATAATGAATCAGTTGCATGTAATGTTCCAAGTTTTGCTCTTTTTTGGTTTTGTCTATGACAGATGTTGCTTTGATTTCATATTTCATACTATGTTTATAGTCACAAAAATCCTGGGCAAATAATATTCGAAAGATACTGAATGACATTATAATAACCCACTACAATTTTAATAATGTTGGAGTAGCTAAGTGAATTAAAATTTAGCAAAGCGAGATTCATTCGTCCATTTATTCATTCCATTCAAACATCCATCCATCTTTAAGCATTTGTGCGCAACTAATGTCATAATGAGTTGTTTTAAAAATACCTTTTACATTGGGGATTGAAATGTTGGAGAAAACATGATTGCTTATTGTACAGTAACACACAAACAAATCAATCAAATCACAGAAGCAAATGCATGTATACGAGGGTTGTAACTTAAACAGTGGCAACTATTTATTCACAACCGATACAAAAGAGTTACATGTTTGCACCTGTTACTGTTCAAAGTAGTCACCAGCATTGTGTAGAGCCTGTTGCCAGCAAAGTGAAAGGTGTAGTATTCCGTTAGCAGAGCATGTTCTGTTGATGGTGCAAATGGAGTGGTCTGCTGTCTGTCGAATCTCTGAACAGTTCTGAAGCAAATGCCATAAAGTGGTTCCTTCATCTTTGGAATCAAATCAAAGTCACAAGGACTTAAGTCTGGGGAGTATGGTGGATGGTACAGTACTTCCCAGTCCAATCGACTGAACAGAGCAGCCACAGCTTGCCCTGTATGCGCCCATGCATTGTCGTGAAAAATGATGGACGAGTTGCACAGAAACTGTCGCTGCTTCTTTCGCAAAGCTGGTCTAGGTGGTGCTCCAAAAACAAACAGTAATACTGTGCACTGATGGTCTGCTGTGAAGGAACGTAATGTGTTGGGATAACACCATCACAGTCGTACACGAGAATCACCATAACTTTAGACCGCTCCATTTGCACCATCAACAGAACAGGCTTTGCTAACAGTATACTATGCCTTCCACATCACTGGCAACAGGTTCTACACAACGCTGGTGACTACTTTGAAGGACAGTAACAGGTGCAACATGTAACTCTTTTGTATCAGTTGTGAATAAATAGTTGCCACTATGTAAGATCCAACCCTCGTACACACTGCCTGGAGGGATAAGAAGAAGAAGAAGAAGAAGAAGAAGAAGAAAAAAAAAACAAAAGGGGAGGAAGAAATGAAATGGGACTTCACAGGTTAGTATGGTATGTGACGTTATTTCAGTTATTACAAAACTGTGTTAAATTTACAAAGAACTTAGCAGTATGAGCCCACTTTTCAGTATGATGTTACATCCTCTCTGGTCTGGATCCACACACTGATTCATTTGGGAAAGAGTTTTATCCTCTCCTGAGGCAAGCAGACACTCAACTGTTGTTCCTGGTCCTTGATACCCTGAATATTGGCACTGGGACAGAACTGACATGCAAGCTGGTGCCACACATTCTGTCAAGAACAGACCTGGCGATCTTGCTGGCCACAGGAGTACACCACCATCATGCAGATAGTTCATAAAGAAATGTGCCACGTGTGAACAAGCATTGTTTTGTTGAAAAATGGCACCACAATAGTGTCACACGAGAGGTAACACATGAGCATACACATTTTGTGTGACGGACCATTGAGCCATCACAGTTCCCTCAGTCAAGGGACCGATGGCCGTAGCAGTCTGGTCCTTTCAATCCCACAAACCAACCAACCAGTTCCCTCAGTCTTTGCAAAGAAGTCTTACCCAGTGGCTCTCCACACCCTGACATTAGGAGTCACACCACTATGCTTTTCAAAAACATTGAAACATTGGAACCTCTCCCCAGACCACTGCTGCACTCCCCAATGACAGCCATCTGGCTTACTGCAGAACCACGACTCATCACCTGAACACAAATACCTGTGGGGCAATAATTACCTAGTATGGCAGCTGCCAGTCTCCAACTGATGGTGTGGGATGGTACAGAATGTTGCAAGGAATATATTACTTGTTCTCAAAAGTCAGGCGCAGACATGAAGGAGTTAGATGTCCCCGGATGCAACACGGTGATCCTCCCTTGTGGTAGTCAGACATAGTCAATCAGAACTTTGATGACGAGTATGCTTGTCCTCATGTTCTGGATATTGCACATATGACCAGCCAGCCAAATGCAGAGCCACAATGAGGGCTCTTTCAAACACTGTCAGTTGCTGATAATGCTGTCTCACAAGAGTATGCTGCATCTCCATGTCCTTTACAGTGATTACTCATCATCTGGTGCTGTTTCTGACTTTTATATGCCCTACCAGACCTGGCGGCAACAATAAACATGAATTACATGAATGCACTCTGGTGGCTGTTTACCTGTCAAAGAGAATTATAACTCTAGCCATGTATAAGAGGCAGTCAAATGGTAATGAGGCAGAAGGAAAAAGTACGTAAACTGTTTATTATTTCAAAAGTAATTACAATAACTGTTAACACATTTATCTCATTGTGCAACAAGACGGTGAATGCCTTCACGGGAAAATGTCTGTGGATGCCTATAGAGCCATGATTGTATCCAGGATTGCACCTCTTTGTCCAAAGCAAATCAATGGCCATGAATGTATTTCTTCAGGGCTCCAAAAATATGGAAATTGCATGGCGAGAGATCAGGGCTGTATGGAGGGCGTGTAAGGCCTCCCCGGTGAAACTTCTGCAGTGTAGTCGAAACAACAGGCATGCTAGCTCCGGGGAAGTCACGATGACCTTTCCCTTTGACTGCAAGGGTCCACTGCTCATTGACTTTCTGGAACACACAGCTGTACATGGACACTGTGAAAAGCTGAAGTGCCTCAATAAGTCCAAACACCCCGGAAGTTGACGGACAGCATAATTCTGTTGCACGACAATGCCAGCCCACATGTAGGCAAGTTTGCTTGGAGTACTTTACAAAGTTTTGCTGGGAAGCCCTTACATATCCTCCATACAGTCCACGTCCCTCCCCATGCAATTTCCATGTTTCTGGAGCCCTGGAGAAAGACATTTGAGGTCGTCGATTTGCTTTGGACAAAAGACTGTATGCCTTTCATATGCAACTGCAAACATTTTTCCATAAAGACTCTGACAGTCTTGTCTCATAGTGGGATAACTGTATTAACATTTATGGCAATTACTTTTGAAATAATAAATTGTTTACTTACTTTTTTCCATTTGTCTCATTTTCATTTGACTCCCCCCTATACACACCTGCGAATAACATGTACGATTAAAATGTTACACTGTGATCCAATTAAGTCTTGTGGTTGCTTTTTTTTTGCCAGGCAGTGTAGATAAAAGAATGCTATACAAGACCAAATACACAATTTCTTGAAAGAAGGCACAGTCAGTCCTTCAAATTAATTAGTAATTAAGATCATCTTCGAAGCAATTTTCAAATTCCTCAAGTATGTAGGAAGTATTTTCTTTCAGCCACTTTTGGGTTTTATTTTTGAAGAAATTTAGCGAAACCTAATGTGCTTATGGAGGTAATTTATTAAAAAGCTTCATACCTTGGTATTCATAACTACACTGCATTTTCTTATGTCTAGTTGTAGGTATACCTATTTTTACTGTCTGGCATGTATTATTATGATGTACAGGCTGATTTACATGGCACGATACTTGGCACATAATTTATAAATATTATAAATAGCCATGGTCCAGCAACTGCTTCTTATGTAACATAGAGGAAGTGTCACTTTTCATTGTTGTAGTTTACAATCTGTTTTCTGTCATCAAGGTACAATTCAGTTAGGGAGAGTTCCAAATCCCAGATACCATAACACCATAGTTTATTCAGAAATATTTTATGGTTTACTGAGTCAAATGCCTTATTCAACTCAACTAGTGTAGCTTCAACAAACAGTTTCAATTCAAAGGAGTGTTGCTCAAAAGAAATAACATTTTCAATAGGTTTGATTGTTGACAGTTGGGACCTGAAGCCATACTGAGACATAGTCATGATATTGTTATTTTACAAATGCAGACATATTTGCAGCATTCAGTTATTTTGAAAAATATAGGAACCAGAGAAATGGATGATAATTACTAGTTCAGGATTTGTCACCCTTTTTTGTGTAGGAGAACAACCACTGTTGTTTAACATTCTGGAAAATGACCACTAGAATGCAGTTTTTTATTGTGCACAAAGGATTGATACACTATTTGACCAAAAGTATTCGGACACCTGGCTGAAAATGACTTACAAGTTAGTGGCGCCCTCCATCGGTAATGCTGGAATTCAATACAGTGTTGGCCCACCCCTAGCCTTGATGACAAGCTTCCACTCTCGCAGGCATACATTCAATCAGGTGCTGGAAGGTTTCTTGGGGAATAACAGCCCATTCTTCATGGAGTGCTGCACTGAGGACACATTGTGTACCGTGATTCGTCACTCGTCATGTTTTTCCACTGTTCAATCATCCAATGTTTATGCTCCTTACACCAAGCAAGGTATCGTTTGACATTTACCGGTGTGATGTGTGGCTTATGAGCAGACACTCAACCATGAAATCCAAGTTTTGTCACCTCCCGCCTAACTGTCATAGTACACGTTGTGGATCCTGATGCAGTTTGGAATTCATGTGTGATGGTCTGGATAGATGTTTGCCTATTACACATTACAACCCTCTTCAACTGTCGGTGGTCTCCGTCAGTCAACAGACGATGTCGGCCTGTACATGTCCCTTCAAATTTCCACTTCACTATGACATCAGAAACAGTGGACCTAGGGATGTTTAGGAGTGTGGAAATCTCAGGTACAGACATATGACACAAGTGACCATGTTCGAAGTCTGTGAGTTCCATGGAGTGCCCCATTCTGCTCTCTCACGACGTCTAGTGACTACTGAGGTCGCTGATATGGAGTACCTGGCAGAAGGTGGCAGCACAATGCACCTAATATGAAAAACATATGTTTTTTGGGGTGTCCGGATACTTTTGATCGCATAGTGTATTAACTCCTTCATATTTTTAATTAAAAGTCTAGGAGGCCATAAAGTTCCTCAGGCTTGGAGCAGCTCAATTTGCCATTTATTTAATGACACCATGCACTTATACTTTTCTCTTGGTGCAAATTGTCACTGTGTTTGCAAAGTTTTATAGAAACTCATTAACATATGCAAAGTAAGAGTCAGGTTTGGACTACTGAACACCATGAGTTGGGAAACTGTTCATTGTAGCATGTTGTTGTTGTGGTCTTCAGTCCTGAGACTGGTTTGATGCAGCTCTCCATGCTACTCTATCCTGTGCAAGCTGCTTCATCTCCCAGTATCTACTGCAACCTACATCCTTCTGAATCTGCTTAGTGTATTCATCTCTTGGTCTCCCTCTACGATTTTTACCCTCCACACTGCCCTCCAATGCTAAATTTGTGATCCCTTGATGCCTCAAAACATGTCCTACCAACCGATCCCTTCTTCTAGTCAAGTTGTGCCACAAACTTCTCTTCTCCCCAATCCTATTCAATACCTCCTCATTAGTTACGTGATCTACCCACCTTATCTTCAGCATTCTTCTGTAGCACCACATTTCGAAAGCTTCTATTCTCTTCTTGTCCAAACTAGTTATCGTCCATGTTTCACTTCCATACATGGCTACACTCCATACAAATACTTTCAGAAACGACTTTCTGACACTTAAATCTATACTCGATGTTAACAAATTCCTCTTCTTGAGAAACGCTTTCCTTGCCATTGCCAGTCTACATTTTATATCCTCTCTACTTCGACCATCATCGGTTATTTTACTCCCTAAATAGCAAAACTCCTTTACTACTTTAAGTGTCTCATTTCCTAATCTAATTCCCTCAGCATCACCAGACTTAATTTGACTACATTCCATTATCCTCATTTTGCTTTTGTTGATGTTCATCTTATATCCTCCTTTCAAGACACTGTCCATTCCATTCAACTGCTCTTCCAAGTCCTTTGCTGTCCTGACAGAATTACAATGTCATCGTCGAACCTCAAAGTTTTTACTTCTTCTCCATGAATTTTAATACCTACTCCGAATTTTTCTTTTGTTTCCTTTACTGCTTGCTCAATATACAGATTGAATAACATCGGGGAGAGGCTACAACCCTGTATTACTCCTTTCCCAACCACTGCTTCCCTTTCATGCCCCTCGACTCTTATAACTGCCATCTGGTTTCTGTACAAACTGTAAATAGCCTTTCGCTCCCTGTATTTTACCCCTGCCACCTTCAGAATTTGAAAGAGAGTATTCCAGTTAACATTGTCAAAAGCTTTCTCTAAGTCTACAAATGCTAGAAACGTAGGTTTGCCTTTTCTTAATCTTTCTTCTAAGATAAGTCGTAAGGTCAGTATTGCCTCACGTGTTCCAACATTTCTACGGAATCCAAACTGATCTTCCCCGAGGTCGGCTTCTACCAGTTTTTCCATTCGTCTGTAAAGAATTCGTGTTAGTATTTTGCAGCTGTGACTTATTAAACTGATAGTTCGGTAATTTTCACATCTGTCAACACCTGCATTGTAGCATTACCAAAAAAAAAAAAAAAAAAAAATTAAGGCCAAGACAGATCATAACTAGCAATCTCAGTTTGTGAAAAGGAGGTGCGAACAATGTGTGTGCTGTTTTGTGCTCACATCTGCTTACTGTAGTTCTACTACATTTTGTAACCATTGGGCAGAGGGCAGTAAAAATTTCAGAGAGAGTGCAAATAAATGTGCTGAAGGCATCACAATGTTTTTAGAAGCATACATAACATTATTCCACATTAGTGACTTAAGTATCACATAATAGTGTCACACAGTAGCAACAAACAAACCATTTGGTGAGAACTGTAACATAAGAAAATGGCTTCAGCTGCTAGACACTGTGGTCATGAGTGTGTGAGTTGTGTTTGCATGAGTGTGTGTGTCTGTCACCTATTTTTGACAAAGGCCTTGTTGACTGAAAGCTTATTTTGTGACAGTCTTTTTGTTGTGCCTATCTGTGACTCAGCATTTCTGCTATATGGTGAGTAGGAACTATCGTTTTCATAATATTGTTACCGTCCATCCTGGATTTTCCATTGTTTGATAAGAAAAACATACAAAGACATGTAATGCTGAAACATTGTAAGAGACAATATCAATAAAAACAAAGAGCATAAAAAGTAAATAGCAGCCAAAACATTTCAAATGTTAAGTCCATATCAGAATTTAAAGGATACACATAGTGTAACCAATAAAAACACCAAGGATAAAATCACTTCTAATGGTGTCACACAAAAACTGTAATAATTCATTTTATTACACCATGTTTGACACTACTCTCAATCACTAACCAATTTTATTAAACAAATTTACCAGTGATCTGAACCTGGCATATGCCCAACACATGTTATGCTATCCAACAGCATCAGTATGAAAAATCTAACTGTGAATTATCTATCAGTAAATATGTACACATCTATGATCATGTAAAAATGACCTTAGGTGTGAAATTATTCCTTCTTCATAAAAGTATGAGAGTTTGGAGGCAGAGATGTGAGTAATATAATTTCTATGTCTCCATGGCCTATCCCATGGTATATATATTATTTAATATTTGTACAATGTGTGCAAATCCATTATAGTTTTAGGTCCCTAATGAAAATCAAAATACATATTAAAAGTAATTAAAAATATTCCTACATCATGAAAATGTACAAGTTTAAAACTGGGGGTTGGGGGTGGGGAGTGAGTAATATCAAATCTTTGTATCGATGGCATAACCACTGGTATACATATTATTGAACATTTGCAGCTGGCATGTGGTACCGTTCTAGTGTAAGGTCTCTAGTAACAGAAAAGGGAGATATTTAATGTACTGTAGTATTTTGGCCTGAATAAGATGTGGTAAACAAATTCTCTCATAACACATTATGTAGATACATATTAAATATAAAATTAAAAGCAGGAATAAAACCTCAACAATTATTATTGAAAAGGATGGGGGGAGGGGGGATAGAACTGTCAACATGGCTAAATGTCCAAACAATATCTAGGCAGAAACTGGTATCAGCAGCTAACAATGATGTGACAAGGGGGAGGGGTCACTTAATAAATAATTGTATAACATGTAAATGTAAAAAAATTTACAAAGTTGGGAGGTGGGTGTCAAGGGTATTAGGAGTTAAGTAAGCACCAAAGAACTATGGTTTAATCATAATAAGTAACTTATATACACTGTTCATCAGTGTGTAATGTTATAACATTGTCACTGATACACCATAGCAAATATTGGATGACAATACTAAAACATGTATCATTAATACACTGAAGCACCAAAGAAATTGGTACAGGCATGTGTATTCAAATACAGAGATATGTAAACAGGCAGTATACAGTGTTGTGATCGGCATAGTTGTTTGATCAGTTAGTGCTGCTACAACAGCAGGTTATCAAGATTTAAGTGAGTCTGAATGTGGTGTTGAAGTCGGTGCATGAGCGATGGACACAGCATCTCCGAGGCAGTGATGAAGTGGGGATTTTCTCATACAACCATTTCACGACAGTACCGTGAATATCAGGACTCCAGCAAAACATCATATCTCTGACATTGCCAGAAAAAGATCATGCAAGAATGGGACCAGTGATGACTGAAGAGAATTGTTCAACGTGACAGAAGTGCAATCCTTGCACAATTCGCTGCAGATTTCAATGCTGGGTCATCAGCAAGTGTCAGCATGGGAACCATTCAATAAAACATCATCGATATGGGCTTTCAGAGCTGAAGGCCCACTCGTGTACCCTCGATGACTGCATGACACAAAGCTTTACGCCTCACCTGGGCCCGTCAACACTGTCATTGGACTGTTGATGACTGGAAACAACATTTGCCTGGTCGGATGAGTCTCATTTCAAATTGTATCAAGCAGATGGACGTGCATGGGTATGGAGACAACCTCATGACTCTATGGACCCTGCATGTCAGCAGGGGACTGTTCAAGCTGGTGGAGGCTCTGTAATGGTGTGGGGCCTGTGCATTTCGAGTGATATGGGATCCCTGATATGTCTAGATACGACTCTTGACAGGTCACATGTATGCAAGCATACTGTCTGATCACCTGCATCCATTCATGTCCATTGTGCATTCTGACGGTCTTGGGCAACTCCAGCAGGAAAATGCGACACCCCATACATATAGATTGCTACAGAGTGGCTCCAGGAACACTCTTCTGAGTTTAAACACTTCCACTGTCCACCAAACTCCCCCCACATAAACATTATTGAGCATATCTGGGATGCGTTGCAACATGCTGTTCAGAGGAGACCTCCAACCCCCTTGTACTCTTACAGATTTATGGACAGCCCTGCATGATTTATGGTGTCAATTCCAGCACTGCTTCAGACATTAGTCAAGTCCATGCTACATCATGTTGTGGCACTTCTGTGTGCTCGCAGGGGACCCCACATGGTATTAGGCAGGTGTATCAGTTTTTTTAATTTTTCAGTGCATGAGATACAGCATACATCTACTACTCATTAATAGCTATTTATGTAAAGACATATATAGACATGTATAGTGGGTGAAAGAGAGGGACTGGGGGGGGGGGGGGGGCGGAGGAAATGTAAATTAAAAATAAAATTATATTTGGGTCATTTTCCTCGATTAGCCAGTCATAAGTTAAGTTCTGAATTTATTTTTTTTTTTTAATTTATATTCCTTCCTGTCTTTCACCCACTATACATTTTTTGATTAATACAGTTTTGATGTAACTGATATTAATTATGTGTGTTTTAGTATTGTCATCCACTGTTTTCTGTGGCATATCAGTGGCAATATTACAACGATTAAACACTGATGTACAATGTATATGTTACTTAATATGGTTCAACCATAGTTCCTTGGTATGTAGTTAACTTCGCGTACATTAGACACCCCCTCCCAACTTTGTAAACATTTTACATTTACATGTTAAATATTTATTTATTAAGTGACCCCTCCCCACTGGTCACATCACTGTTATCTGCTGATAGCAGCTTCTACCTATATATTGTTTGGACATTTAGCCATACTGACACTTCTATTCACCCCCCCCCCCCCCTTTTTAAATTTATATATTTTCATGACATAGGAAATTTTTTTAGTTACTTTAATACATATCCTGCATTGTCAGTAGGGACCTAATACTATAATGGCTCAGCACACATGGTACAAATATTAAAAAATATATATATACCATGGGATAGGACATAGAGATTATGCAGGAATCATTTCATGGCTAGGGTCATCTGGTTATGACCACAGACATGTACATATTTTCTGATAGTTAAATTCACTGTTAGATTTTTCATACTGATGCTGTACGATAATATAAGATGTGTTGGGCATACGCCAGGTTCAGATCACTTGCAAATTAGTTTAATCAAATTGGTCAGTGATTGATAGTAGGGGCACATATGTAGTAATAAAATGAATAATTACAGTTTCGTGAGACACCATTAGAAGGAATTTTAGCATTGGTGTCTCAATTGGTTACACTATGTGTATCCTCAAACTTCTGATATGGACTTGATGTTGGAATGGTTTTGGGTATTATTCAGTTTTTATGCTCTTTGTTTTCAGTGGTACTGCTTCTTATAATGGAAAATATTACATATGTATGTATTTTTCTTATGTTATAGTTCTCACCAAATGGTTAGTTTGTTGTTATTATGTGATACTTTAATATCACTGGAATTTTTAATAGCACCATGTGATTACTATATTACATAATACTGTATGCAGTATGCAATTCCTCATTTGGTTACACTATTTTTGTATCCTCGAACCTCTGATATGGATGTGACATTAGAGTTGTTTTGCTGCTGCTGGTGGGAATGAATTGGATTGCCCCATAAAATTGTTCATCATTACATGCCTATGTATATTTTCATATGTTGTAGTTCTCACCAAATGGTTGGTTTATTTTATCATGTGGAATTGTAATATCATGTCACTATTACATTACATAATATTGTGCTGAAGAAAAAAATATTCTTATACAACCATAGCTTCTTTTATTGTAATTTGACTGCATGCATATCTTTTGGTGATTGTACTATAGTGTACACAAATTTTGTAACTTGTTCTTTGACCTATGATCTTTTACTTTGGCTTTTAGCTTTTTTGGTCAACTTTTGTGTGTTAGCCTACTGGTCTTCTTGTGCCTGAGCAATGGTCCTTTGCACTTGCTGCTTTTATATGTTTTCAATGTTCTTTTCTAGTTGGTTAAGCCTGTATCACAGTGTTAAGTATCAACTTATTTATGTTTTCAAATCAGCAGTGGCATATTCTTTCATGGTTAAATAGCATGTATCCCATGTGAAGTTGTTACAACAGACTATTTTCTGTAAGTACATTTAATGTTTCTGTTTCCATTTTTGTGCTAGTGCTGTGAAGATTGTCCATGATCAAAACTGGCAGTGAATAAATATACTGTAAAACAACACAGTGTGTATCATGCATTTCTCCAAGTATATTGATGCTGTTGACAGATGTCTGAAACAAGTTATGACGTCTTATTTGGCTTATTTGTCACTACAGAGAATTTTTTTTTTCCTAAACTCCCTAACTTACTGAGCATCATTATCAGGAGAATGATATAAAAAAGCAGCTGTAAGCTGTAGCAATGGCAGTAGCTTTAAATACACTTTAAACACACAAATGACTAACACTGAGCAAAGAACATTTAAACCTGTATAAGTACTCATATATACATTGACGAATCCCATGAGCTTTAATGGGCCTGCAGCAACTTTCAACAATATAAAAAAAAACATAGTGGCACATAGAGTTTTATATCTTCTTCTCTTAATCAATTCTCATTAACACAATAAAATCTTTCTTCTGTTACCTTTTAGAAGAACATGAGTTTCATATTTGAAAGATCTGACAATTATGTCCAGAAATAAAACTGACAATTATGTCCAGAACTAAAACTGAGTTTTCTTAACGAGGGGGAGATTGACAGTAACTTGGTGCATTGTTGCGACCCATGGAATTTTTTGAGTTGCACTGAGACTCAAGTTTGGTTTAATAGTAACTTGAGTTACTTAGAGCACTTGCCAGCACTTTACCATGGGATAAAGTTGATGGCTCAGTACTTATTAAGGTTACTTTCTTCTTTTCTGTGATTGACTTTGCTACAGATACTACTGACCCCATTGCAGCAGTTTGGTCTACTTTGTCTAGTTGAACTTACAATTTACTTTTCAATGGTGACAACCTGTTTTATGACCAGAGGTAAGAAATTTGATGGGTCTGACTTTTGCCAGTGAACTTTTTACCCCATTCATCAGATTCACACATAGCTTCATTTTTCCTCTTATCCCCTCCCATGTGGAGTCCATGTATACTAAAATCCTGTCATCCCCGGAATCTATTTATGTTAAATACTTTTATGTGGCTGCTTTATGAGGCTCTGTGCTTCATGTACTTGTTCATTTGGTATAGTTTGTGTTTTTCACTTAGAATATCTTACATGTACTGTACTGTGCACAGTATTACTTGAGTGAGTATTGACATTTGAATTACTTAATGTGGTGGACCAGTAAATCAAGTTTTTGTTCCATTAAGATCATCCTTCTTAACTAATATAATGACATGGTCATTTTTTCTCTATATGTAGTGATTTTCTCCTTATATTGCCTGTAAAATCTTTGTACATGGAATTATGCTTAATAAATGATGAACACCAGTGGTTGGATGCTGAGATTTCATGCAATATACCTGCATAGTTCCTGCCATTATTACCTGATAATAATAAAAATGTGTCCACATGAATGCTGTTTGTAATAGACTTATTTTCTGATTGTTCATGTCCTTGGACATGTGAGGCAAGCTTTATAATACCTTTTTATTACGGTTCGTCCCACATCAATGAACACTTTTTGGAAGAATGAACATTTCCTTCCCTCTGTAGTGCATTGTACAGGGTTTTGAGACTTTCTGACAGATTAAAGCTGCGTCTTGGACTGGGAGTCAAATTCTAATGATTGTGTAACAAAACTGAATCATGTCTATGTTAATGTGCTGCTGTTCATTAAACTTTCAATACCTGGCTGGAACACCCTATTACACATATCCAGGAGAGAGTATTGGGAAACCTAATGCGTAAGAGAGGTTGGTTAATGTATGGAAAGAAGTCAAAATATGGTTTGTATACAGTGAGTATCATAGAGATTCGGATACCTTCGAATGCCATATGGTCAACAACTGTCACTGTACCTGGGAAGCAACACATGAGTGTTGTACGTTACCAAGCGTTTCATCTAGATTTTCTCTCTGTGGTATTATCTCCTGCTTAAGAAAGCTTTACAGAGGAGCAAACCACCTTCACTACCCCCCAGCTCAGTAACACAACATTCTCCCGCAGCATGATGGATCACACACACACACACACACACACACACACACACACACAGGGTTTGAAGTTTCTATTTTCATGACAATTGTGTTTCTGAAGTAAGATTTAAGAAAATATATTGTGTCTGAAACTCATTCCATCCTTTTAAAAAAGATTTATTAGTGAGTGTTTCACAATTACCTGTTTATTTGAGATTGCATTTCCTCCAACAATATCAAGATTAAAGCTCTGTGACAGTTTTCTTGCTGGTGTCGAATTGTATTTCTCGCCATTCTTTAGCTCATAATATTTTAATATCAACTCCCATGCATGCATCTCTTCTCTTTCTATTTCACTAGTTTGAGGAAAACAGGCAATGAATGGAACCACACTTACACTTTGACCAATCTGTTGGGAAAAAAAAAATTCTAATTATATTCATGGAAACATCACCTACAACACAAAATATATACTATAAATATATTACTGAGTGTATTACATTAAAACTGTAGCTCCATACCATACTATTCTGTACCTAGTATTTTCTAAATCCCATTATAAGTGTTTTATCTTTTCCACTGGAAACCCTTCTATGACTTCACAGTTCATCTATTATTCCTTTGGCTATCCAAGAATGAAACTTCAGTTCCCCAAATCAGAGATTCATTTTTGACTGCTTCAAACTGTCATTAATAACATTTCATTTGATGAGTGATACTATTATCAACCTTTATACTTTTCACTTATGACTTCAGTACTTAAATCTTATAAATGTTTCATATGTCTCAAGGTGAAGAAAACACAAGGAATTATTATCAATGCAGGATAGTTGAAAGTTGTGTAATAATAGGAGTTCAAACTGATACAGTAATAATTTATTGTAAGCCTTTTGTTACATATTAACGAAGGAATCTTTGTCCCAATGCTGTCTCTGGACAACAACCCATTCACCGATGATACATCAAGAGAGGAAAGTTCATAAGCTAAATGAATATTCCCAATCTGCAGTTAAATTTGCTGCATTAGATGCAAAAACAATTTCCTTGTTCCTTATTACAAAAGGAAGTGTTACACTTCTACGTGCAACATATCCTAAGAGTCTGATAATCAACTTATGAAAATTTGACAAAGTAGTAATCTCTGAAACAAATTAGAGATACAGTTTACATCCCACTGTGAACTAATAAATACCAAATACCAATACAAAGTCAGTATCAAGTCATGTATTGATTGAACAAATAAAATTCTCCCCACTCACACACACATTCTCTCTCTCTCTCTCTCTCTCTCTCTCTCTCTCTCTGTCTCTCTTCTAGGAACTCTAAGAATGGTTCAGAAAGATAATTGATAAGGTAAATGTGCTAACAGAATTACAATAATTTAGCAGTTATATCACTCCATTTTACACAGGGTGGGTATGAACTCTACCAACAAATGTTCCAAACTCAACAAGAGCATGAATGAGAGGGCTGACTTGCTGATAGTTTTGATTAGCCTATCAAAATTTATTTACTGTTCCCTAACATACATCAGAATTAATGGTGATCCATGAAGCACAAAATTTACATGTAATAGAATATTTTTGTTCCTGGGGATTGTACATAAGTTCATTTATCTATCTTGGATCAATTGGTCCTCTTGCTGAATAACTGTGATGCTACTCCACTGACTCATCTTGGTGCAGATGCATTACCAGTGACAGTGTTTGTCAGGAATGAGTCTCCACCATTAAATAATGTTCCACAAAATTTCAAGACTACATCACTCAGCTTGTTTGTGTGTTGTTCTTTAAGCATATAACATACTCATCTCACAAAATTTGATGTACTTCAGAAAATCTTTTAATTTTATGAATATAGGAAATATGTTAAGATTGTTCATTGGTGAAATCAAGTGTGCCGCATTAATCGTCCTTCACAAATAAATTAACTGAATGCATAAACTTATCCACGGCAACTGATGAGTCCCTTATTTCACCACATTCCTGCTGTTCTTTCTCCAAAAATTGAAATCTCATCCCATTTCTAGTTCTGGGCCAACAGAGTATTAATTACACAACATAATCTTGCTAACAGAGTGATGACAAAGGAGTCAAGGTGGCCACGCATAGCAGCTATTCAAGAAATCAACATTGTTCATGGTGGCATACAAATAATATTTTTTGTTTGTAACTTGCTTTCATTGAGATTTTCATACCACCAAAGGCTTGTAGTGTATGTGGAGACTTCAAAAAGTAAGCTACTCATTTTCATTATAGCAGATCACGTAACTTTTATTGAATACTCTACTACCCTTCATCAAAGTGACACAGATATATGACACTACTTTTCAACATAGTCACAAAATCCTGTGAACAACAGTTGCAACGTTCAACAAATTATTCAGTCCTTCTCGGTCATGTAGCCATTCAACAAACAGTTGTATGAACATTCTCATAGTCGGAAAAATCTCTTTCCCTCAAACATTCTTTCAGCTTACAAAAAAAGATGGAAATCACATGGTATAAGATCCAAACTGTAAGGCATATGCTTCCAAGGCTCCCATCAAAAATAAAGAAGCAAAGTTTGTGTTGTGCATGCCATGTGGGGTGGCATATTGTCATGCAGAACAATACCTTTGCTTAATTTGTCATGTCTCTTGTTCTTTATGGGGAAAAGTTGTGTCTCCATTCTACAGAAGCTCTCTTTATCGCAGGTGTGAAATGATGGACCCATGTCTCACCACCTGTAATGATGTGACTTAAGAAACTGTTGCCTTCAATGGTGTAATGCCCAAGAACGTCCAGAGGTGCCTTATCCTTGTGCCTTTGGGTACAGGTGGCAGTGATTGTAGAACCCAGCATGAGCACAATTTTTGATACTGCAGATGATCTTGGATGATGGAATGAGCACTGCCTATCGAGATGTGCATCTACAGAGCAATGTCCACGATATCTGTGACTGCTGTGGATAAGTTGCTCGATTGCATGCACATCTATGTTTGATGTTGATGGCTTTCCTGCCCATCAGCCTTACCCGTATCTCTGCAGCATTAGTCAAACTGTTGGCACCATTTTGTTATAACTGCATGTTACATCGAATCTGGTCCATGTACTGCCAGAATTTCACAGTGAATCTGTGCGCAGTTTAAAGGTTTTTCCCACTATCACGCGTTCTTCAATTCTGGAGTGCATTTCCAATTTCCGAGACATTTCACTTGCACACTGTAATGCACTTGTTATCCATACCACTGCAGAACTGTTTCTGTAGGAAACCTGGACCATGTACTTTCTTCTGACAATGTACCACTCTTGCTGTGCAATGGCCTTAGCATGCGATGACATGTGTAACTTACTTTCTGAAGTTGCTACGTACTTGTAATTCAGGCATCAAACGTGGAATTGTATAACACGTGGAGCTTCAACACTGCACCTAATGATAATTTCTGAAGTATATAGAAACATTATGCTGAAACTCTTGATTTACCAACCTGTACCTATCAAAAACTCATTCAGTTTCTTGTGATGCTTGACATTTGTGTCACCCAACAGCAGGGATATGCTGAGGAGCTAATGATGAGCCCAAAATCCTAAACACAGCATGTTCCTCTTCTTCATGTTGCACTTTTTTATATATAGATTACCATTTTCATAATCAAACCCATCCACATTTAGGTTTCTTATGATTTCCTTAAATTGATCATAACTACTGGGATGGTTCTTTCTCAAATCCCTACGTGATCCTTGTCTCTAGTGTCCTCAAATACAATCTTTCTATACAGTTACAGTTTACATCTCTCTCTAAAAATATTCACCAATATTGCCAATAATGTAAATCTTTAATGGCATATACTCTTGAAGCATGGCAGTACTAACCAGAGAGACGTGGACACACTAGGTTTCTCCAATACCCAGGTAAAACTGGCAAAGATCCCTCAGGTTTTTGTCATTTAGTCCCACTCACAGGCCACCGCATCAGGTGATGGAATTCCATGGATACTCTAAACATTTCCTCTCCCTCCTCTCATGTTGTGTATCATTAACTGAATCACGGATTTTTAGTTGCAGACAATTGCCAATACTTACAATTTATTATACTGTTTATGATTCTCATGCATGCTGCACAATTTATTCTTGTTTAATGCATTATAATAGTATCCAAATTTTCCTAAGGAATCCGACACAAAAAAGTACAACGAAAGAAGGAAGATCAGTATTTAACATCCTGCCCTTTCAAGGAAACATCCCGGCATTTGCCTTAAGCACTTTAGGGAAATCCTGGAAAACCTAAATCAGGATGGGTGGATGGGGAATTGAATTGTCATGCTAAAAAATGTGAGTCCAGTGTGTTACCTCGCCCAGCAAGAAAGAAGGTAAAAACTACAGAAATTTTCAACCTATACAGATTGAGTAATATATTCAGTGAAAGTAATATGTGCTATTCTGACAACCAATTCACTGTTATTTTTTTGGGTCATTCATCCAAAACCATCAGGGTTCTTTACACACACAAATTTAGATGCTTGTTACTAGATTCTTCAGTTACAGAATAATTTCATGTTTAAGAGTGAAAGTCATAAAAACTGCAGCAGTTGTGTTAGTATATTCATTCATTTTTAGTGCAGTTTTTATACAATTTGGTTAAAACCGTATGGTGATCAGAGTTACATTCATGAGATATTTCAGTTTAAATTAAGTACTGAAATCAGACTTCTTAGCAGCGCATAGCCCAAAGGCATTCACCGTTGCGACGTGTGATGATAGAGCAACCAAGGATACCAAGTCATCGTGTCCAGGTTTAGAGTGTGGTGCCAAACAATTTATGGGAAGCTGGTATAAGAATATAATTGACAAAAACTAAAAGTTAGATGTAATCGGTGACAGCAGACACTCCTTGGCAATAAGCAGGTAAATGAGCCCAAAAAATGAAAACTGGGAAAGAAAAAACAGTCCATTCGAAAAACACATTTTTATAATGTTAAGAAGTAAGGTAGAATTATTTCAGATAGTGTTCTCATAGTGTTTCCACAGGAGGAACTGATGTAGGACATTAGAATTTTGATTGGAAAATTGTTAGTGAAGTGGCTTGTCTGATGCCATAGAAGTTCAATGTAGAGGGGCAATTTCATCATACAGGACATGTCAATTTCTCTGGAAAAAGTATGTTAGACCTCTATATCATTTGTGTGAAGAAATAAAATAAAAGTATGTTATCTTGGTGTTTGTAAATGGTAGAGTCCTTTGAAAAATTCATATGTTGTAAGTAACTCTTGAAACAGTAGAGAATTAAGAAAACGTAACTAATAAACCAAAAGCACTGGAGACCTGCCAGATGTTTTCACACACACACACACACACACACACACACACACACACACACACAAACTTATGGCCTTTCTTTTAACTTAAAAAGGTAAGAAGAAAATACAAAATGCTATCTTCCTTGTTATATTACTAGATACAACTGTTACAATTATAAAGAATATCCCCTCTGCTCCAGCTATCTGTGTATGTAAATATTTATTACTAAAAATTAAAAAGAAACACATTTTCACAAATTTTTACTAATTATTTACTCAAAAACTCCCCATCACAAAACTTATGAAAATGCACAATATCATGTTTGGTTAAAATGTAAGTGGTTACTGCAATCAAAGTGGGTAATATTTTTCTGTGAAAGTGTGAGAAATTTTTCAACATTCTGCATATTTTGCATCATTGCAATTCTATTGTAAAATATGTATGCTCCTTTTTGTTTATAAGAAATGAGTGAGAACTTGCGCATGAATCATTCTGCACAGTGTTTTGTTTGGTTTGAACTTTTTGTTACATACAATGTAAGTGAGGAAATGTGGTAGTGAAAGGGTGACGTGTGGACTATGAAAAAAGACACAAGAAAGTGGTGTTTAAGCAAAGTGAAAAACACTTCACAATTGTTGGAAATCTGTCAGACATATTGCAGAAATATCTCGGCTCTCAAGTAACTGTGTTAGTATCACATTTATTGTGCATGAATTGGTATACTCGTTACAACAAGAAATGTATAGATAACCCACCTGAACGATCACTACCACCAGTATGTGGTACTGAAGAAGATAGTGCAGATGTTTATATTCCTGGATGTGAAGTTGTTGATGCATTGGATGTTAGAATTTCTGTTATAGCCCCTAATATATCCCCCTTAAACGCCCATGCAAGATAAAAAGCACAAGAAGGAAATGGAATGCAAAAAGAAAAGTGGAAGAACTTGAAACAAGTTTTAAACAATTTCCAAACTTTGTGAAGTGTATAATACAGATGCATTTGGTGCAGAACCTGAAGATAGTGACATATTCACCCAGTGTGATGTGTGGTTTCAAAACCTGAACACTGCTATCTCAGCAGCCATCTATACTGAGAAGGTACAATTATTGACACTGATACCAGGTAGCTACCACAAGCAACAGATGCAGAAACACATACTCACCTCCTCACATTATTTAATTTCAAAAGCTCGTAAAATAAAAAATTAAAAAGGTATTTCGGTATGCCTAGATTCATACCGTGGGCATCCATTGCAAGATGATTTGCTTAATGTTGCTCTGGAATGTTACCTAAGTGATGACAAAACAATATTGCAGCAGGCAAAGTCCTAATCAGGATGATGTTATCTCTGTTACTGAACATGGTGAAAAAGTTAAAAATGTAAAAAGACATGACAAGATCAGTAAACGAGTGGTGGTGGTGGTTAGTGTTTAACGTCCCGTCGACAACGAGGTCATTAGAGACAGAGCGCAAGCTCGGGTTAGGGAAGGATTGGGAAGGAAATCGGCTGTGCCCTTTCAAAGGAACCATCCCGGCATTTGCCTGAAACGATTTAGGGAAATCACGGAAAACCTAAATCAGGATGGCTGGAGACAGGATTGAACCGTCGTCCTCCTGAATGCGAGTCCAGTGTGCTAACCCCTGCGCCAACTCGCTCGGTATCAGTAAACGAATCATATCTCCTAATGAAAAGGGAACCCAAATTTAAAAAAACTGGGCTCACAAAATTCTACTCCTTACGACCAAAGTGGATAAAATGCCAGCCAGTGAAGGAAGTATGCACATGTATTTACTACACTAATTTGAATATTATTTGTTTCACTATAAGTAGTGTCACAGGGAACAAGTACACAAAGATAGACCTGATGATTTTGTGTATATGTTTAGAGCTGCAAGATAAATGTTGGTTGCAAGAGAGTAGTGTGTGTCCTGGTGCTGAAGGGATGACTGTTGAAGTGTTACACCTTTGGGATACTGACAGTGACTTAACCTACGCCTTCCTTCAATGTGGTCTGTTGCTTTGCAGAATGAAGTTCAAAGTTATCACTGGCACACATCACTAGTGACAATAATCACACGTGCTCCTGACTTCCTTGGAACATCACACTGTTTTGCTACTGACAGTGATGATCTCATTCATGACATTGCACATGCATGCTATGCTGTCAGCATGATAACTGATGATATCAGGCCATACCTTTGCCTAAACATGTGTATGTGACTGATGTTGCAGCATCTTATTTTAAAAATCGCTTTCACTTTATAAGCTTGGAAAGCAATGTACGGGGATTTAAAAAAAAAAAAAAAAAAAAAAAAATTACATTGCAAGAACAGTTCTCCTTGAAATGCAGCCTATGACTATGTGCGAAATGCAGTAAACTCAATACACTTTAGAAGACTTTGTTGTGAGCACCTTCATTTTTTGTGTGTATGACAATCAGTGGTAGGTGGGACAAATAATTAGTGACTGTCTCCTTTATGACACTTCATGGTTCAGCAAATTCATTCAAATGGCCATCATCAATAAATAGATCAATGTGCAGTTCAAATTTCTGAAGTACTACTCTTATTTGATAAAAAAAAAAAATGTTTTCAACATTGCATTGCAGTGTTGATTGTTACAGTATAGGCAATTTTATTGTGTGGAAAGTCATGAAGTAGTAAAATCACAATAGAAGACAATAAAAAATTTTGATTAATATCAGAATCACAAAAATGTATACAGGGTGTCCCATTTATCTTGACCAGCCTAAATAATTGTTTGTCCAGATGCAAATTACAAAATGTTTCAAGCAAATGTTCTTTAGCCATTGGGGGGACATCAATCAGCATAATTGCCTCCATTGTAGCTTTTTTTTCTTTTTTACAAAGATATGAACAGCATTATTACTTTTTTAAATGGCACCCTGTATTTTTTATTCAATAATTCATTTCCTCTCCTAAATACTTATTCAAAAATTTATCACATTGTACCATTCACTGAAACACAACGTTATTTATTACATAACACAACACTGATTTTGAGCTTGGGATCAGAAACTCACCCACTTGCTGAAGTTGTCAGAAAACAAATGAAAATCAAGTAGAAACAGTTATTTATGGTGGTCAAGATAAATGGGACACCCTGTATAAAAAGCTACTTTCTATATCCAATTTTTTTTCACTAAGATGTATCAGTTTTGCATTACATTTACTCAATTTAAAAAAAAATGGAGGATGAGGTTTCATAAATAATAAAAAAAAATTTTGATTCTCTCATCTTTATGTAAAAATATCTTGATACTTTAACAATTTGAGGCATTAATGTCATAGTTGACAGCATCCTGTGATTATTCATATTTTCAAAACGTAATTTCGAAATTTGCTAAAGTCACAAATTTTGTTAGTTTATTTTTCCAAATTAAAGATGAAAGAAATCTCAGCAGTGTGTATGTGTTAATCATGTCTAATACCATTGTGTAAAAGGTTTTTATTAAAGATAATTTCAGATCTCTATCACTTGTAGTTTTTTATTACAATTTTTTTTATTTTACCTTTCATTATAACACCTTCATTTTACTATTATTTAGAAAAGTCTATAATGTTTTAACAAATCATCAGAAAAATAAAATATTTCAGTTTTTGAGTGAATCAAACAATAGAAAATCCAGGATGAAATGTAACAAACTAATCACCAGATAGTGGAGATGCTGAGTCCCAGATAGGCACAACAAAAAGATTTTCACACTTAAAGCTTTTGGCCAATGGCCTTCGTCAACAATACACACACATTCGCACACACACAGTCTCACAAACACAACTCACACACACACATGACTGCAGTCCCAGGCAACTGAAACCACACTGCGAGTAGCAGCACCAGTGCATGATGGGAGTGGTTATTGGGTGGGGGAAAGTAGAAGGCTTGGGTGGGGTGGGAAAGGGATAGTATGGTGGGAATGGCAGACAGTGAAGTGCTGTAGGCTGGGCGGAAGGTAGAGGAGAGGCGAGGAGGGGGATGGAGAAGTAGCGGAAAAGGAGAGAAATAAATAAAAAACAATAAAATAAATAGAAAAATACTAGGTGTGGTGGTAGAATGAAGGCTGTGTAGTGATGAAATGGGAGCAGGGAAGCGGCTGGAAGGGGGGACTGCGGCTAACCAATGTTAAGGCCAGGAGGGTTACGGGAACGTACAATGTATTGCGGGGAAAGTTCCCACCTGCGCAGTTCAGAAAAGCTGGTGTTGGTGGGAAGATTGCATATGGCACAGGCTGCAAAGCAATCATTGAAATGAAGGATATCATGTTTGAGAGCATGTTCATCAATAGGGTGGTCCACTTGTTTCTTGGCCACAGTTTGTGGGCGGCCATACAACCGGACAGACAGCTTGTTGGTTGTCATGCCTACATAGAATGTAGCACAGTGGTTGCAGCTTAGCTTGTAGACCACATGACTGGTTTCACATGTAGCCCTGCCTTTGATGGGATAGGTGATGTTAGTGACCAGACTGGAGTAAGTGGTGGTGGTAGGATGTATGGGACAGGTCATGCATCTAGGTCTATTACAGGGGTATGAGCCATGAGGTAAGGGATTGGGAGCAGGGGTTGTGTAAGAATATATGAGTATATTGTGTAGGTTTGGTGGACGGCGGAATACCATTGTTGGAGGAGTGGGGAGGATAGTGGACAGGACATTTCTCATTTCAGGGCATGAGAAGAGGTAATCCAAACCCTGGCCTAGAATGTAATTCAGTTGCTCCAGTCCTGGGTGGTACTGAGTTATGGGGGAAATGCTCCTCTATGGCCGGACGGTGGGGCTTTGGGAGATTGTGGGAGATGGTGGGAGACTGGAAAAGTAAGGCACTGGAGATTTGTTTTTGTAAAAGGTTGGGAAGAGTTTCTTAACCTCAAACCTTGCCTCACCATAATTTTCCAAATTCCTCAACATGCAGAAAAACATTACATCCACAGAAAGAAGTTGGTTGGTTGGTTTAAAGGCGGGAGAAGGGTCCAAACTATGAGGTCCAAGTGTGAGAATAAAACGGATGAAAAACATAACACAAAACGTAAAGAAAGGAAAAGCCAAAAGAATGAAGGGAAGGCAACAAACACTAAAAGAAACAAAAGAGGACAAGGAAACAACAGAGACACACTAGAAACAGAAGAGAGTAAAACATGAAAGCAGATTACAGTGGCTGGCCAACCAAGAGAATAAAAAGGGAAAGCCAGACATTCTGCAACACATTAAAACCTCCACCCTAAAAGCACTAGGGTGGAGGACACAGAGGGACAAAGGACATGTGCTAAAACCTACATAGAAGTATAAAACCTACTCTCACGAATAAAACGTAAAACTAAAGCTGCTGTCGAGGCATTGTCGCCCACCACGGAAGGCAGGGTGCTGGGAAAGTTAAGTCTGCTGCAGAGCGGCTAAAAGTGGGCAGTCCAGCAAGAGGTGGACCACTGTCATTTGGGAGCCACAGCGACACTGAGGTGGGCCCTCGCCACGGAGTAGGCTCCAATGTGGAGCCGGCAGAGGACAATTGATTCCCTGCGAGAGGCCTGCATGGAAGACTTCCACACATTCATAGTCTCCTTAATGACATGCGGTTTGTTGTGCGTGCTGTTATGCCATTCTGTCTCCCAATGCCAGAAAACCCTACAGTGTAAGACAGAACGCAGGTCAGATCCAGAGATGCCTATCTCCAGAAGCGGTTTCCACGTCACCTGTTTGGCCAGCCTGTCAGCAAGTTCGTTGCCAGGGATTCCCACGTGTCCTGGGGTCCACACAAACACCACGGAATGGTGGGACTAATCCAGGACAAAGTTGGACTCCTAAACAGATGCTACCAGAGGGTGGTGAGGGTAGCACTGGTCAACAGCTTGTAGGCTCCTCAATGAATCAGTACACAGGAGAAATGACTCGCCAGGGCATGAGCGGATGTACTCAAGACCACGAGGTATGGCCGCAAGCTCTGCAGTGAAAACACTGCAGCCAACTGGCAAGGAGCACTGCTCAATATGTCCTCCATGAACATATGCGAAGCCTACGTGACCATCAGCCATTGAGCCGTCGGTGTAAACCACTTCAGAGCCCTGGAACACATCAAGAATCGAGAGGAAGTGACAGCGGTGAGCGGCGGGGTTAACAGAGTCCTTAGGGCCATTCAAAAGGTCCAGACGAAGCTGCGGCCGAGGCGTACACCATGGAGGTGTACGTGAACGGACCACAAGTAGAGGTGGTAAAGGGAAGGACTCAAGTTCGGAGAGAAGGGACCGCATGTGAACCGCAATTGTCAGCCCCGATCTGGGCCACCAATGCGGGAGATGCACTGCTGCAGGCAGAAAAAGGAGACGGTAAATTGGATGCTCGGGGGAACTATGAATGTGTGCTGCGTAACTGGTGAGCAGTTGCACACGTCTGATCTGCAGTGGAGGGACACCAGCCTCCATCAGTACACTGGTCACCAGACTCGTCCTAAAAGCTCCTGACGCTAACCGAACCCCACAGTGGTGCACAGGGTCAAGTAAATGCAATGCTGAAGGCACTGCTGAACCATAAACCACACTCCCATAGTCAATTCTGGATTGGACAAGGCCTCTGTAGAGCTGCAGCAGTGTACAGTGAACTGCACCCCAATTGGTGTTGCTCAGGCAACGGAGGGATTTGAGGTGCTGCCAGCACTTCTGCTTAAGCTGACAAAGATGAGGGAGCCAAGTCAATTGAGCATCAAAAACCAGTCCTAGGAATTGATATGTCTCCACTACAGTGAGTGGATCGTCATTAAGGTAAAGTGCGGGTTCCGGATGAACGACATGACACCGACAGAAGTGCATGACACACGACTTTGCAGCTGGAAGCTGTGGGCTAGAGCCCATGATTGCGCCTTGTGGATGGCTCCCTGGAGGCGCCGCCCAGCAACAACAGTACTGGAGCAGCAGTACGAAATGCAGAAGTCGTCTGCATATAGAGACGGTGAGACAGAGGGCCCGACAGCTGCTGCTAGACCGTTAATGGCCACAAAAAATAGAAAGACACTCAATACACAGCCCTGCAGGACTCCATTCTCCTGGATATGGATGGAAATATGGGAGTCACCAACTTGGACACGGAAAGTACGGAGTGACAGGAAGTTTTGAATACAAATCAGGAGTGGTTCCCCGGAGACCCCACTCATACAATGTGGCAAGGATATGATGTTGCCAAGTCATGTCGTATGCTTTATGTAAGACAAAAAAGACGGCAATCAGGTGTTGCCATCTGGAAAGGCTGTTCGGATGGCAGACTCGATGGACAGAAGATTATCAGTGGTAAAGCGACCCTGGCGGAAGCCGTCCTGACATTGAACCAGCCACATGACTCCAGGACCCAACACAACCACCGACATACCATACGTTCCAGCAGCTTACAAAGAACGTTGGTGAGGCTGATGCACTGATGGCTATCCACATCAAGCGTGTTTTTACCAGGTTTGAGCACCGGAATGAAGGTGCTCTCCTGCCATTGCGATGGAAAGACGCCATTGCACCAGATGCGGTTGAAGATGACGAGAAGATGTCGTTTGTAGTCAGATGAGAGATGTTTAATCATCTGGCTGTGGATGCGATCAGGCCCAGGAACTGTATCGGGGCAATGTGCAAGGGCACTGAGGAGCTCCCAATCTGTAAATGGGGCGTTATAGGATTCACCTCGGCATGTAGTGAATGAGAGGACGTTCCCTTCCAGTCGCTGTTTGAGTGTGCAAAAGGCTGGGGGGTAATTCTCCAATGCAGAGGCTTGAGCAATGTGCTCAGCAAAGTGCTTGGCAATCACGTTTGCGTCGTTACATAACTCGCCATTTATGGTAACACCGGGGACAGCTGTTGGGGCCTGGTACCCAAAAAGACATTTGATCTTTGCCCGGAGTTGGGAAAGTGACGTGTGGCACCCAATAGTGGAGACGTATCTCTCCCAACACTCAATCTTCCGTTGTTTGATAAGGTAGTGAACACGGACATGGAGTCGTTTAAAGGCTATGACGTGCTCCAGAGAAGGGTGCTGCTTATGCTGCTGTACAGCTTGCCGATGCTCCTTAATTGCTTCAGCGACTTCCGGCGACCACCAAGGGACTGCCTTACGCCTCGGTCACCCTAAAGAGTGAGGGATAGCTTTTTATGCCCCAAAAACAATTGTGCTAGTCACCCGCTCAACCATCACATCGATGTTACCATGTGGGGGGGATTCAGCGGTGACAGCAGAGGTGTAAGTTCCCCAGTCCGCCTTGTTCAAAGCCCATCTGGGCAGTTGTCCATGTGCCTGATGCTGGGGCAGTGACAGGAAGATGCGGAAGTGGTCACTAACACACAGGTCATCATGCGCTCTCCAGTGGATAGGTGGAAGAAGTCCTGGGCTGCAAATTGATAAATCAATGGCCGAGTAACTACCATGAGCCACACTGAAATGTGTGGTGGCCCCAGTATTTAAGAGGCACAGGTCGAATTGTGACAGCAAAGTTTCGGCATCTCTGCCTCGGCCAGTAAGCATGCTACCACCCCACAAGGGGTTATGGGCATTAAAAACTCCCAGAAGTAGGAAAGGTTTAGGGAGTTGATGAATCAGTGCAGCTAATACATTCAGGGGTACTGCACCATCTGGAGGAAGATATACATTGCAGACAGTTATTTTCTGCGTCGTCCTTATTCTGGCAGCCACAGCTTCATGAGGGGTTTGTGTTCACTACAGGCCGAGTTTAGGACATAAACGCAAAATCCACCTGACACTCTATTTTAGTCGCTACGGTTCCTGTAATATCCTTTATAGTCATGGAGGGCAGGGTCCGCATTGCTGGGAACCAGGTTTCCTGGAAGGCAATGCAGATAGGTGTAAAGCTTAACAGTTGCCGTAGCTCAGCCAGGCGGTGGAAAAAACCACCGCAATTCCACTGGAGGACGACATCGTGAGACTGGGAAGGCATGGAACATTCAATGAGGCAGTTTATGCCTCGAAGTCACCTGCTGCCACTGATTTACTGCTTGAGCAGTCTATATCCATTATATCTGAGGGTCTGGAGAGATCTTGGTCCTCAGCGGATGCCAAAATCTCCACCCCATCCTCAGCCGCAGAGCTTGTAGGTAGCAGTGGTGTGGGTGCCACTGCAATTTCCTTGGTATTACAGGTTTTCTTTTTGGATTTCTCTCGCTGCTCCTTGGGTTTCTCTGGCTGGGAGGACTTCATTGGCTCAGTCTCCAGGACTGAGGATGAGTGTGAAGCTCTACGACCAGCTGCTTTTGGGCTCTTCAGCCACTGGCATGCGTTGTCGTTCCCACTAGAAAATCATCCGAAATTGTACTGAATGCTTTTTCAGAAAATTATTTTGAACAATTAGTTCATGAGCCCACTCTAAGCGTAAATGGTTGCAAAAGCATACTTGACCTTTTAGCAACAAATAATCCTGTACAAATAGTGAGTGTTGTGACGAATACAGGGATTAGTCACCACAAGGCAGTTGCTCCTAGGCTGAATACCGTAACACCTACAAGGATCAAAAAGATATGCAAGGTATATCTATTTTAAAAAAACTGATAAAAATGCTCTTAATGCCTTTTTAAGAGACAGTCTTCACGCCTTCTGATCTGATCATGTAAGTGTAGAAAAGCTGTGGAATGTTTTCAAAGAGATAAGTATCAACAGCAATTGAGAGATATATACCACATAAATTAATAAGTGATGGAACTGATACCCCATGGTACACAAAACGGGTCAGATTGTTGTTGCAGAAGCAACGAAAAAACATGCCAAATTTAAAAGTACACAAAATCCCCAAAATTGGCAAAGTTTTACAGAAGTTCAAACTATAATGCATACTTCAATGCGAGATGCTTTAATAATTTCCACTACAAAATTCTGTCTTGAAATCTGGCAGAAAACCCAAAGAGATTCTGGTCATACATAAAGCACACCAGTGGCAAGACACAATCAATACCTTCACTGCGCGATAACAACAGTGAAGTCACTGATGACAGTGCCACTAAAGCAGAGTTATTAAACACGGGTTTCTGAAACTCCTTCACCAAAGAAGACGAAGTAAATATGCCTGAATTCCAATTAAGAACCACTGCCAAGGTGAGAAACATAGAAGTAGATATCCTCGGTGTAACAAAGTGGCTTAAATCACTTAATAAAGGCAAGGCCTCCAGTCCAGATTGTATACCAGTCAGATTCCTCTCAGAGTATGCTGATAAAATAGCTCCATATTTAGCAATTATATACAACCACTCGCTCACAGAAAGATACGTACCTAAAGACTGGAAAATTGCTCAAGTCACACCAATACCCAAAAAGGGAAGTATGTGTAATCCGCTGAATTACAGGCCTTTGCAGTAGGGTTTTAGAACATATACTGTATTCAAACATTATGAAGTACCTCGAAGAAAATGATTTATTGACATATAGTCAGCACGGGTTCAGAAAATATCGTTCTTGTGAAACACAACTAACTCTTTATACTCATGAAGTAATAAGTGCTATCGACAGGGGATGTCAAATTTATTCCATATTTTTAGATTTCCAGAAGGCTTTTGACACCGTTCCTCACAAGCATCTTCTAATCAAACTGCGTGCCTATGGAGTATCGCCTCAGCTGTGCGACTGGATTCGTGATTTCCTATCAGAAAGGTCACAGTTCATAGTAATAGACAGAAAGTCATCAAGTAAAACAGAAGTAATATCCGGCGTTCCCCAAGGAAGTGTTATAAACCATCTACTGTTCCTGATCTATATTAATGACATAGGAGACAATCTGAGTAGCCATCTTAGATTGTTTGCTGATGATGCTGTCATTTAAGTCTTGTAAAGTCATCAGATGATCAAAATGATTTAGATAAGATATCTGTATGGTGTGAAAAGTGGCAATTGACCCTGAATAAGGAAAAGTGGGAAGTTATTCACACGAGTACTAAAAGAAATCCGCTAAATTTCGATTACGCGATAAGTCACACAAATCTGAGGTCTGTAAATTCAACTAAATACTTAGGGATTACAATTATAAATAACCTAAATCGGAACGATTACACAGATAATATTGCGGGTAGAGCAAACCAAAGACTGTGATTAATTGGCAGAACACTTAGAAGGTGCAACAAGTCTACCGAAGAGACTGCTTACACTATGCTTGTCCACCCTATTCTGGTGTACTGCTGTGTGGCGTGGGATCTGCATCAGGTGGGACTGACAGATGACATCAAAAAAGTACAAAGAAGGGCAGCTCATTTTGTATTATTGCAAAACAGGGGAGATAGTGTCACAGACATGATACGTGAACTGGAGTGGCAATCATTAGAACAAAGGCGTTTTTCGTTGCGACGGGGTCTTTTCATGAAATTTCAATCTCCAGATTTCTCCTCTGATTGTGAAAACATTCTGTTGGCACCCACCTACATAGGGAGAAATGATCATCACGATAAAATAACAGAAATCAAGGCTTGCATGGAAAAATTTAAGTGCTCGTTTTTCCCGCGTGCCGTTCGAGAGTGGAACGGTAGACAGACAGCATGAAGGTGGTTCACTGAACCGTCTGCCAAGCACTCTATTGTGAATAGCAGAGTGATCACGCAGCTGTAGATGTAGAAGAAACCTGGGAATGGAGTGACCCAAGGGACCCCTTCCTAGCAAGAGAAGGCCGAAGAAGACTTACACTTCTCCGGCTTAGAAGTGGGGTTGGGGGGATGTTGGTCCCGAAGCAGGTGGTGCAGGAGCAACAGGAAGGGAAATGCCCCCTCCATCAAGGGGGCAGGTGTAGTCTCCCGGCTCTGAGAGGTGACCTGGGTTGGTGGAGCTGATGGTGCTAGAACTGTTGTAGCGGCGGCATAAAATTATGTCATACGCACAGGGTGCAAGCATTCAAATTTTCTCTTAGCCTCAAAGGGTCTAGTACTCCATGATTTTCCTTTCTTTCTGGAGAATCCTGCAGTCAGGTGAGCAAGGTGAATGGTGCTCTCCGCAGTTGACACAGATGGGAGATGGGGCACAAGGAGTATTGGGATGTGACAGGCATCTGCAATCTCGGCATGTGATGCTGGACGTACAGCAGGAAGACATATGGCAAAACTTCCAGCACTTAAAACACTGCATCGGGGGAGGGATATGGGGCTTTACATCACACCAGTAGACCATCACCTTGACCTTCTCAGGCAATGTATCACCCTCAAAGGCCAAGATGAAGGCACTGGTCGCAACCTGATTATCCTTTGGACCCTGGTGGACACGCTAGACGAAATGTACACCTCGCCGCTCTAAATTAGCGCGCAGCTCATCGTCGGACTGCAAAAGAAGGTCTCTATGAATTATGATACCCTGGACCATATTTAAGATCTTATGGGGCGTGATGGTTACAGAAACATCCCCCAGCTTGTCACAAGGAAATAACTCCCATGATTGGGCAGAGGATGCTGTTTTGATCAAGACTGACCCAAATCTCATTTTGGACAAGCCCTCCACCTCCCCGAACTTGTCCTCTAAATGCTTAACAAAAAACTGAGGTTTCATCGTCATGAAAGATTCCCCATCAGCTCTCGAGCATACACGGTACCAGGGCGAATAAGATCCACTGCCATCCTTAACCTGACATTCCTCCCATGGTGTGGCCAGGGAGGGGAACGATTTGGGATCATACTTCTATGCGTTGAATTGAGCTCATGATTGCTTAGAGACTGCTGGTGTTTCACCACCAGCAAGAGATGATGGACGATGCTTCGTCACGTGTCATCCGCGCTGATGCCACCCACTTCGACCAGGGGCCCTCCCCACGGGCACCACCCAGCCACAGCAAAGGCCACCTCGCAGGATGGCAATTGCCGGGAGTCCTGATGCCCCAGGGGGATGGGCATCTACCCCATGTCATAAGTGGGGAGTTAACAGTTGGGCTAAAGATCTCAATGCACAATGGACACGATGCACCTTGTAAAGCGCCATTCCCCAATTGACTTGCTCTTCGGGAAAATTTTGAAGAATGGAGTTCAAACCCTACAGGGGCCATCACATAAAGGCCAAAACATGTGAAACTCCTTTTAATCGCCTCGTACGACAGGCAGGAATACCTTCGGCCTATTCTAACCCCCGGACCAGCAGGGGGGGGGCGGCATCCACAGAAAGAACCGCAGTCCACCATCTAAAAACTGATCCTGACATTATAATCCTACCTGCAGACAAAGGCTCTACCACTGTTGTTCTGAACCGCAAGGATTACCTGGCAGAAGGACTCTGCCAGCTGTCAGATACTTCCACCTACAAACCTTTCCACAGTGACCCCATTCCAGTAATCCAGCAGGATCTCCAGTTATTATTCAAATCCTTAGGCCCATCCCAGAACCTCTCCCTGGAGTCCATCTCTCTACTCACACCTACCACTCCTTGCACTCCTACAGTCTACATGTTTTCTAATGTCCATAAACCTAACCACCCAGGACGGCCCCACTGTGGTCTGTTATTGTGCCCCCACCGAGAGAATCTCTGCCCTCATAGACCAACACCTTCAACCTATCACCTGGCACCTACCCTCCTATATACAGTAGAGTCTCGATTATCAGATCTTCAGTTATCCGACCTTCTGTGTTATCAGACCCTTTCACTGAGCCGGCCGTGTGCCAGCCGATGACAGGTCGGTGACTAACATGTTGTTTGTTGATACTCAGTTCATTGTCGCCGTCTGCTACTCCTCACTCCTCAGTGCTAACTTAGATCTGTAGTGGAGTGGACGTGTTGCACTTTGTTTATTGTAAAAAATTGTGGTGCTAGCTTCAAAACGGAAAAAGGTGGTCATTTCAATGGAAGAAAAACTTAAAGCTTTAAAAAGAATAGATAAAGGTGAAACTTTATTAAAAGTGGTGCCAGATTATAATGTCGGGAAAACAACAGTTGGAGACTGGAAAAGGAACCACAACGAAATTGAGAAGTAGTGTTCTCAGCGAGCAACCTCGGCTCTTTTGGAAGATCGGAAAACCATGAAAAAATGTGATTATGAAAACGTAAGTGAAGCTTTGTTCCTATAGTTTACTCAACATAGAGATAAAGGTGTACCCATGTCACGACCTATTTTGCAGGAAAAAGCCTTAAAGTTTCGTAAAGAACTAAACGAAGGTGAACCTAATTTCACAGCTAATGTAGGCTGGCTCAATAGATAGAAGAAAAGATACAGAATTCAACAACTTAATGTCTGTGGTGAAAAGCTTTCAGCAAATTTTGAAGCTGTTCAATTGTTTAGGAATAAACTTCACAAGGTATTGGATAAGGAAAACTTAACAGGTGATCAAATTTTTAACTGCAACGAGACTGGACTCAATTACAAAAGGCTACCGGAAAAAACATTAGCGTCAAAGGCCAAAATGGCAGCGCCAGGCTACAAATGTAGCAAATAAAGAGTGACAATTCATGCATGCAGTAACGCCACAGCAAATTTGAAAATGAAACTGTCTATGATAGGTAAGCCAAAAAAAAACCGAGAGTATTTAAAATTGTATCTAAAAATGCTTTACCAGTGAAATATTACAACCAAAAAAATGCTTGGATGAGCTCAGACATTTTTAAAGAACGGTTTTTTAACGAGTTTGTGCCACAAACTGAAAAGTTTTTGAAAGCCAACAACTTGCCCCGGAAATCACTGTTGCTTCTAGACAATGCCACATGTCATCCTAATGAAGATGAACTTCAAAATCAAGATATAAAGGCCATTTTTTTGCTTCCAAATGTCACATCCTTATGTCAGCCTATGGACCAAGGGACCTTAGAGACACTGAAGAGAAACTACCACAGAAACTTGCTTTCCTCTTTAAAATGTTATGGACAAGGCAGAAGACATGCTAGAGTAGTTGCACCATATTAATTTGAAAGACATAGCTTATGACGTGGCCCAATCTTGGGAGAGTGTTGGAGCAAATACAATTGCAAAATCCTGGAAAATTTTGTTACAGGAAAATCAAGAAAATTCTCTAGATGATGGAAATCTACAGCATCAGACCGAACCAGAAAATACTACCCTGCTTTCATTGTTACAAAAATTTCCGGGATGTGCTGACACCACAGAAGATGACATAAATGAATGAATTGTCCAAGATGAAGAAATAATCAACATGGTAAACGAAAAAGAAGAAGATGAAGAAGCGGATGTAGAGGAGGAAAGTGCGTCCAAGGTTTCTCACAATGAAGGACACAAGGCCTTAGAAACTGCTTTAAAATATGTAGAGCAACTGGAGAAAATGTCGTCTACCGAGGTTTTACTTCTTAAGAGACTACGTGATTTAGCGGCAAAAAAAAACAGCAAACAGCAGGCAAACAAAAGACAATTACTAACTTCTTCACACAGTAAATATCTATTCAGTTTAATTTGATTTGTATTTTATTAAATGTTTAACTCATTTGGCCTACTTCAGTTTAATTTTTGTGTCTTTTTGCATTATTTTCCGTGTTATCCGACCTTCCCGCTTATACGACCTTGTTGCGGCCGGTTTAGATCGAATAATCAAGACTCTCCTGTAAACGATACCAACCACTTCCAGCACCAACCCTCCTCAATTCCTGTCCCTTTAGCACATGGTGCCCTGCTTGTCACTATTGATACTAACTCCCTGTACACTAACATTCCTAATCGCCATGGCCTTACTGCTAGTGACCACGATCTTTCCCAACACCCAACAGATTCCAAACCAACAACCTCCCTCCTAGTCACCATGACCAATTATATTCTCACTCACAATTACTTCTCCTTTGAAGGCATTACCTACAAACAAATCCGGCGTATGGCTATGGGCATCTGCATGGCAACATCCTATGCCAGCCTATTCATGGGCCACCTAGAGGGATCCTTCCTAAACACCCAGAATCCTAAATCCCTCACCTGGTTCAGATTAATTGATGACATCTTTGCTATCTGGATCGAAGGTGAGGACACCCTATCCACATTCCTCCAGAACCTCAACAACTTCAATTATCTAGCCTTAAAGGCAGTTGGAATTCCCATCAAATACGAATGTATAATGCTGCTTTCATCCAGAGGCACTGTTGAACTTTGTAATTTTTTCACTAGTTCAAGTTCATTAGTCTGTACTTCAGGTATCTTCTCAACAATAATATCTTCCAAGTTCCATTTTGGAGCTCATAATTCCCATACTTTCCAATCAAATGAATGACTGTTCACTGCTGTTTCTACTGAATTGGTTCCTAGTCTGTAAATAGCCTAGTAATGCCACAAGTATCATCTGCTTGAAGCTTGTCAGGAATGTCTTGGTGCATTGAACTACCACTGCAGTGGTCATAGGCTAAAGGCCTGCCTGGCTGATGTGTTCTGCCCCCACTCTTCAAGGTCGATAACAGCTCTACCTATGCATTCAGTGGACCTATTGTCTCTGACTACCTCTGCCTCATGCCATCAAAGTCATCTATGGTGTCACCCTGCCATAATTTGTTGTCTCTTAAACAGTGTCATTCAGTGCTAATTGTTTTCATATGAGGCATGTCCAGAAAGCAAGTACCGTTTTGTTCTCCCACCACCACAGCACTAGTGTTGCAGTTCCACACATTCACACTCACCTGTCTTGTTCACTGTCATTCCACCAGTGCTCTTACAGCTGGATTGCATTGTGTTTATATTTGTTAGTGATCATTCAAAATTTTTAAGACAATTTCTGAGTCTGCTGACTGTGAAGTGCATTCTGTAATATGGTTTGTAAATTCAAAGAATGTTAAGGCAACTGAAATTCATTGTCAACTTTTAGAGATTTATGGTGAAAATATGATGACTGATAGAATGGTCAGAAAGAGGGTGTGGTAATTCAACAATAGCCTTCTGCTGTCAGTGATGGTTTGATTAAGAAAATGAGTGAGAAAATTCGTGAAAACATATGGTTCACAATTAGAATGCTTTGTGATGAGTTTCCATAAATGTCAAAAACTGTTTTGCATGAGACTGTCACAAATCGCTTAAATTTACACAAATTGTGTTCCTGTGATCAAAAAAATGCTTACGGATGTCGACAAAACAAAGCAACAATGCAGTGTTTTGACATCTCTTACCCAATACACTGATGAGAGAGATGAATTCTTAAACAGAATTGTGACCAGTTATGAAACTTTCATTTATCATATCACTCCAGAACCCAAACAACAGTTGATGGAGTGGTGACACTCAAAATCCTCCCAAAAAAACAGAAGCTCCAAACTGCTTTGCCAGGACAAAATATCATGTGCACTGTGTTATGGGACAGACAGTTCATTCTGATTGTTTAATTCCTTCCCAGAGGTGAAACTGTCAGTGTGTTACAATTCTGTGAAATGCTGAGAAAACTTCAGCATGTAATTCAATACAAAAGGCGTGTAATGCTCAGTCACGGCATGGTACTGCTTCATGACAACACACGTCTCCATTTTGTTTGGGTCACTCGAAACTTTGTTCGTCAACCTGGTTGGGAACAGTATGATTATCTGCTGTACAGCCCCCGTCTCGTATGTTCTGATGTGAATTTGAAGCGTGATTTTGGAGGAAAGTCCATTGACAACGATGATGACATGAAAACAGTGTTCAGCAGTGGCTGACTTCACTGGCCCCATGTTTCTATGAAGAGGGCATAGAATAGTTGGCTTTCGACTATGACAAATGTTTGAATAATATTGGTAACTATGTAAAAAAATAGTTTAGGATGTATATGGGACAGGTCTTGCATCTAGGTCTGTTACAGGGGTCTGAGCCATGAGGTAAGGGATTGGGAGCAGGGGTTGTGTAAGAATATATGAGTATATTGTGTATTTTCGGTGGATGGCGGAATACCACAGTGGGAGGGGTGGGAAGGATAGTAGGCAGGACAATTCTCATTTCAGGGCACGGCAAGAGGTAATCGAAACAATGGCAGAAAATGTAATTCAGTAGCTCCAGTCCTGGGTGGTACTGAGTTACGAGGGGATTGCTCCTCTGTGGCTGGATGGTGGGACTTCGGGATGCGGTGGGAGACTGGAAATATGAGGCACTACAGATTTGTTTTTGTACAAGGTTGGGAGGATAATTACAGTCAGTGAAGGCTTCAGTGAGACCCCCAGTATATTACTAGAGGAACCACTCATCACTGCAGATGCGACGACCACAGGTGCTAGGCTGTACGGAAGAGACTTCCTAGTATGGGCTGGGTGGCAGCTGTCAAAGTGGAGGTCTTGCTGGTGGTTAGTAGGTTTGATATGGACAGAGGTACTGATGTAGCCACCTTCAAGGTGGAGGTCAACATCTAGGAAGATGGCTTGTTGGGTTGAGTAGGACCAGGTGAAGCAAATGGGGGAGAAGTTGTTGAGGTTCTGCTGTACTGCCGTAGACTCCCAGGCTGAGTGGTATCAAGCACAACATATGTGACCTGTCGCTTCATGACAGGATGCTTCAAGTGGGTCAATGTTTGTCTGTAGCAAGAGTAAAACCTAAAAATCAATTGGATAAACCAGAATTTTATAGAATTAATTAAAGCTTTTGTTATCTGAAGCAGAGGCAGTGCCAACAGTATCTGGAATTAAACCTATTGTGAAGGTATTAGTAGAGGGATTGGAGTAACAGCTACTCATAAATAGTGGTTCAGTGATTTATCAAGAGTATTTCAAAGCCTTACCAAACACAACAGACATGGTAGGTGTTAAAAAATCTTTGGAGCAATGGGAAGGGGTCAAAGGCAATTAGCCATGAAGCCACACTACATGTTCAGTTTAATGGTGATGTAATTGAACACATGTTTTTAATTATCATCAGCTGAGCATTAACATGCTTTTACAGGTTGATTTTTTGAATATGTATTGTTGTGATATGACCTCTGATATGTGTTGGGTAAAACTGTATGAAAAGGAAAAGGCTGTAGTTGAACCTGTGTAAACCACACAGGTGAGAAAATGAGAACTTTGGACATTACATATCCAGAAGAAATGGATGGAGAGTAAACTAGTAAACTAATTAATGTACAAAGGCTGAGAGTGGTGGAAAAAGAAAGGGCTGATAGCATGAGTAAACCTGTTGCAAAAGCAGAACATACAAATTGTGTGTCAGAGGCAAGAAAAAGGATTTGGGCAGAGGAAGTTTTATTCTGCTGAAGAAAGCTTAGGGAGTTTCCCATTATTTGGGAAGCTACACAGTAAGGCAACTGTGTGCCCCGCAGCTGCTTAGAACAATCCTTCCTTCTGTTTTCCTTCTAGCTGTATAGTATTAGGTTTATATGGAGACTTAAGTGAAACTGAAATGTGAAGAGAAAAGTAGCAAGAGAATTAAAGTGTTAAAAAGCAGGTATATATTAAATGCCAAGTCTAGAGTAAAAAGGAGGGCAGCACAAACTGAAGAGATAAAGATGCAAGAAAACTAGTGAATCTGGGATAATAGTAATGACACCAGAGGACCTGGTACTATGAATAAGACTGAAATTGCGTCAAACATAAGAGTGTGGGAAGATTTAACTTCAAAGATGGTGTTCAAACTGGAGGGTAAACTAACACACAAAGTGAAGTTGAGGTAACAGACTGATGTACATGCAGTGTATCAGTCTTCACTAAGAAGGTATTTTAATAACTGACAATTAAAGAAGTAGTAATTAGTACTAGCTGAAATAGAAAAACAGATACTATGCAGCCACTCGGGCTCAAAATAGAAAGCTACATTAGTGTCAATAGTAAGTACATAGGAAAAAAGAGACTCAGCTACCCTAAGTGCTGGAGTGGGGTTAATGCTAATGATGTGAAGAGTTTAGTAAAAATGGTTCAAATGGCTCTGAGCACTATGGGACTCAACATCTTAGGTCATAAGTCCCCTAGAACTTAGAACTACTTAAACCTAACTAACCTAAGGACATCACACACACCCATGCCCGAGGCAGGATTCGAACCTGCGACCGTAGCAGTCCCACGGTTCCGGACTGCAGCGCCAGAACCGCTAGACCACCGCAGCCGGCAGAGTTTAGTAGTTCGTATGTGAACACTGTACTGGGAAGCCGAGAGTGCCAGAATAGATATTACTAATACATAGATATAGAGACAAAGTAAAAGTTTAAGTAGGCCAGTAAGTGCGATATTCAGTAGCTAGAAATATATCAGCACAAAATATGACTGAACCAACTCAAGAATATTGATAGTTATGTTTCATTGTAAAGTAAAAGCTTTGTAAAGTAATAATTGTAGCTTTCAAAGTTTTCATGATGATCGTAAAGAAGAACAGCAATGATATACTGGTAATGCAATCAGAGGAACTAAGTTGGGTCTATGTTGAAACAAACCTTTTGTAACACATATAGGCAATTGGTGGTCTTCAGGCATCACTGCAAGGCAAGTTCATGAACCTAGTCCACAGATGTGCAAGTGATAAGCTTACTGGACACAAAGGACAGGGGCAGCACAAGGCAGGAGGCAAACATCATCGCAACAATGTAGCAAACCGTATGACTATCCCCAGTCCCATAATGATCACTGGATTTCATTACCAAAGGAAGTAGACCTGATGGAGAACCCAGAGCCACCACATCTGTATCTAAATGACAAACAGCCAGATGAGTATGATGAAGTAGTGTACTGTGTCTTGAAACAAGTCATAAAATTGTAAGCAAAAAGGGTAAAAAAGAAAATAAATGTTACATAGCCTAAAGAAGGTCTAGTAAGGCAAATCATTGTATTATTAAATACGTTTGTGTTTGTGTCTAATATATAAGCATGTGAAATTTTTTATAACAATATGTATGTTTTTTTTATTATATTAAAATCTGTTGACATTCCACAAATAATAAAGGACCATATAAAGAATTAGTAATAAACAGTAAGCTAAAAGTAGCTAAATGATCAATATATTTATTGTAAAAGAATTTGAAGTTAAGTGTAATTGTATAAAATTTCATGATAGCAATTTGAAGAGAGACCATAAGTCTTGTATTGCTGTTTAAAAGTACTGGAGTTTCTAAACGAGAAATCTAGAAAAAATCATTCTGAAATTATTTGCTTAATAAATTATGTACTATTGGAAGAAAAATACTGTGATGGCTCTGAGCACTATGGGACTTAACTTCTGAGGTCATTAGTCCCCTAAATATTGTGAAAAACTATACTTACAGGCATCAGACCATGTTGCAAAAGATCTTTTATGCTCACAGCAAGCTTTTTCCTAACTGCAGATGTTAATGCAGCATTGCATAGTAAAGCTGAATCATGATCAGAATCTGACATATAATCTGCATCAATATTTTTTACAGGGTTTAGGATCAATGACAGAACTTCATCCACTGCAAGTTCCAATCGAGCTCTTAAATCCCTATAAAGAAAAAGAACAGGAACAGTGACAGGTGAATTCATTTGGTATTATACTTAACAATAACTACTATTTTTCACACATAAAATACAATTAACAGATTTGGATTATTACAGGTAAGTATTATCAGCAATGGAAATGTAGTAAGTAAAATAAGCATAAGAATAATGTAATCATATTTCAAGAAGCAATCAGATGGTAATCAGGATGAGTTATGTAATATACTTAAAATGACACACATAATACTGGAACTAAACTACCCAGTTTACAGTAAAATGAAATTGTCACTTGGTGTAGGTGTGATTTTTAAGAAATTGACAAAATAATTACAGTATACAAACAGTTTAAGAAGATTGCATCAGTTTCTTTAGACATTTCAAATATTACATTGGAGATTAAACAGAACAAACCCATTAACAAGAAGACTGTTATAGTTTCAGAAAATTGCATGGTAAGGCCATAATTCCAACATAAATACAGACATTAAGTTGTTTCCAACGAACACAGCAACCACCACAATCACGTAAATATGAAAGTTTAATATCAAAAATAAATGAGATTAGAGCACATATATACCACAGAGACTTTTGAAATATTTATGAAACTTTTTATGACCTAAAACTAAAATCCAATTGGCAGGTTGTGAGGAATGGGTAAGAGCCACTGTGGCTCAATAGCCATGTTAGAAAGTTGTCCAACAGCAAAGAGACCTTCACCACAGATTCAAATGAAATCAAAGCACAGTTTATTTATTTATTTATTCCATGTGATCTGATGGTACACAGTGTGTTACAGATGTCGGAAAATGTCAGTTAACATTCTTAACATATATCAACATACAGTATCCTAAAGTATTATATTGCAAAGATTGGTTAAGTTTACTTCACTCTGTTGCTCAATGTTTTCAATTTAAAATAAACTAGCTGACCCGGCAAACTCTGTTCTGCCTGAAAGCCAATAAATAATCAGATTTTGGATGTTAAGTTCAATTTTTTATCAGGAAATACAAATAAAAAAAATAAGTATTTTAATGAGTCTTTATTCTTTATGGTTTTTAGTGCATAGCTTCCACTTTTCAATTAAGTACCTTGTGATAGAAGCCATTTTTTGTTTTATTATCAGGCGCAAGAACAAACAACGCAGATGGTCTTCTGACTTGTGAACATACCACATATAATTGACTATGTGAAAAACATGAATATTACAGATTTAAACCACAAATGTTCAAGGATTGGCCTTGTGATTTGTTAATGGTCATGGCAAATGCAAGACGGATCGGAAATTGACGTCTTTTAAACTCAAACGGCATATCAGTTGGGATCATTAGGATGTTGATCTCTGTTGTTCGCTCGACAATTTCGCATTGCTAACCGAGCCGTTTCACGGGCTGCCTCACTTTGCTCTTGTGATTGAGAAGCACGAAGTCGAGCCACACTAACCTGGCGCTCTTCACGGGCAATTTGTTGTTCTTCTTCAGTCCTTTCATTCGCAATGTTTTGTATCCTTCTTGCATTACGGCTTTGTCGAGAAGTATTCGATCGTCTTGGTCACGGCATTGTTAATGGTGATTCAAAGAAAATACAAATTATTTCTTTAAATTTTTAATTAATGATATATACTGATACTTAACCATAGATGTTTAGCTGTCATTTGCGTTTTGTTATTCCATGTCAGATGCATTTTTGTTATACCACGTTTTATAGCAGTCGAACAGGATAAAAAGTATCCTATGTCCGTCTCCTGGTTCTAAGCTACCTCTCCACCAATTTTCAGCCAAATCGGTCCAGCCGTTCTTGAGTTAGAAATAGTGTAACTAACACGACTTACCTTTCCTGTATGTGTATTCCATTTCAGGTTATCTTGAACACACAGACCCAGGAATTTGAAAACAGTGTCAGTAATAGATAGCAAGATTACTGTTCTAGGTATTTATTTATAGAGTAAAAACAGTGACACAACAAATATGACTTCACGGCTTTGCTAAATTTTATGTTGTCTTCGATGGACTTAATACTAATGGGAAGATGGTTGAACAGTTGGAGGCCCATGTGGAAAGCTCCCTTTTTACACAGTTGAGTGTTTGTACATAAAACATGTAGATTTGAATTTTTCCTGGTGTTGTGTTTATGTATTTCATTACTTTTTATGACTCTGGAGTCAGTTGGCACTACATGGTTTCTGAAAAGTTTTAGAGTCTCAAGAATGTATAGGAAAGGCAGTGTAAGGATTTCCAACTTTCTGAAGATGGGTTTGCAGGAGTCTCTTGGTTTGCTCACAGTAATAATCCTCATTGCTCTCTTCTGGAATTTTGAATGTGCTCAGGGCAGTTGGAAAATTTCCCCAGAATATCACACCATATTTTAGGTGTGCTTGTATGTAAGCGTAGTAAGCACTGGTTACTGTTTTCAGGCTAGCACACAATTTCAGTACACTCAAAGCACAACAGCCAGTGCTAATTCTGGGGCATTTACCTTTCCTGCATGTGCATTCCATTTCAGGTTATCTTTAACACACAGACCCAGGAATTTGAAAACAGTGTCAGCATCTATCGGCTGGTTATTTACAGTGACATGTGGCTGAGAGGAATTTGCATTTTGTGTTGTGTGAAAGTTCATGGAAGTTGTCTTTTTGGTGTTGATTTTAGCCCAGTTGCTGGGTTGTTCAGTGGCCAAGTTCACAGCTTTTTGCACAGCCTCTGTATTCTCCCCTTTGAGGAGTACAGTTGTGTCATCAGCAAATATTACTGTTTTGTGTGCATCTACATTCAGGCTCAAGTCCTTAATATAAAGGAGGAAAAGTAGAGGTCCCAATACTAAGCCCTGTGGTACACCTTGCTTTACAGTTTCATTACTCGAGAGTATTTCAGTTATTGAGTTGGTTTGTCTATTAGTGTATTTCATGCTGACTCTCGGCATCCGAATGGTTAGGAATGAAGCAGTCCAATTGTTTGCAATTCCTCTGATACCATAGTGTTCTATTTTTTCCAGCAATATTTTGTGGTCAACAGTGTCAAAAGCCTTTGACAGATCCAGAAATATGCCCGTTATGGATTGTTTTTTATCTAACAGATCTAATAGCATATTTATGCAATCATATACTGCAGTTTCAGTAGATTTGTTGCTTCTGAACCTATGTTGGGCTAAACTTACTAAATCTTTTTTTTCCCAATGAAGTCCATCATCAGTTTTTTGTACATTATTTTTTCAAAAACATTAGAAAAGTAGGATGAGTTTGAAATAGGCCTGTAGTTATTCATATTTTTATTGTCACCTTTTTTTGAAGACAGGGATTACTTTAGAAAGTTTCAGAGCTCAGGTAAAGTACCTGCTTGGGAAGAACAGTCACAGAGGTGAGTTAATGGTTCAGCAATTGTGTGTACACAATTTTTGATAACAGCTGCTGGGATACCATCAATTCTAGCTGAATATGAATTTTTTAACTCTCTGAGGGCTTTTGCAACATCATTTTCTGTGACTTCGGTAATGAAAATTGACTCTGCACATTTGTGATATTTTTGGTTTCCTGGTTGGTACTTTGTGTTAGGATTATTTTTTGACCATTTTTTCAGCTATGTTCGTAAAGAATTTGTTGAAAGAGTTCACCACAACTTCGGGATCAGATATAGTTTCATTGTTGAGTTTGATTTCTATGTTCATGTGTATAGCTTTGATTCCCCTCTTCCCCTTTCTATAATATTCCACATAGCTTTTACTTTATTGCTGGATCTGTCAATGTACTCATCATTTTGCATCCTTTTTGGCTGTCTTATCATTCTTCTTAGGATACATGTGTAGTTTTTATAGTATTCTGTTAGTTGGGGGGAGTCACTACTTTGTTTACATAACATGTGGAGTATTCTTTCACGTTTGCAAGAGATTTTTTTAGCTGGTATAATCAAAGTCTTGTTTCTCTTATTATTATTATTATTATTATTATTATTATTATTTATTCTTATTGGTTTTTGTGGAAAAGCCTCTTTAAAGTGGTGGATCATTGTGTCAAGAAATATGTTGAATTTCATGTTAACATCATTGGCAGCGTATATCTCTGTCCACTTTTCTCTACTAAGGAGGGCATTTGGCTTGTTCAAGTTATCTTGAATGATAAACCTTTGTAATGTTTTAGGTGGGACTGGGTTTGAGGTATCTTTGCTAACATCGACCTTTAGAATGACAGCTTGGTGGTCGCTGAATCCTGCATTGTGTACTTCTAGTGTTGGGTTAAGTTATTTCTATTTGCAAAAAATTTATCTAGAGCTGTTTTGGATGTGGGTGTTATTCTAGTGGGCTTGTTTACAAGGCCATGCAGATTATAAGTTTTTGCAATGTTAATCAATGTCTCCCTGTTTCTGTTGTGGGTGAGAAAGTCTATATTAAAGTCACCACATATAATTACATCCTGTTTCCACTGACTTATTTTGGATAGAAACAAGTCCATTTGTAACAGAAAATCATCAATACTACTTGAGGGGGGGATGGTAAATTGTAGCTACAATTAGATTTAGATCTGTAAGCTTTATGGCTGCACATTCAAAGATCTTGTCTGTTCCTATTTCCTTTAGGGTAGGAAGTGGGCTATATTCAAGCTGGCAACCCCACCATGTCCATCATTTGGTCTTGAGTAGTGCTCACACAATTTGAAATTTGACAGTGAGATTAACTTAACTACATCAGTGCAGAGCCAGTGCTCTGCTAGGCATACTACTGAGTTCACTGGTCAGCAAAATGCTTAAGTCATCAGTTTTGTTGCTTAAGCATTGGACATTGTGATAATAGATTTTCAAGGCGTGAGTGGGGTTTACTTAGGGGGCTCAAAGTCATATTTACTGTGTCACTGAACTTCAGTTTAAATTGTGCTGTGTTCCAGATATGTTGATTTCGGAGCAGTTGTGCGGGTTCTGTTGGTCGTCCTTGGCAGCCGACTCATCTTCCAGGTGGTCCTGAAAACTACCCACATGCACATCACACTACTAAGGCATCACATTGTCATTTTAGAGGGCTGTCTCAATAATGTTCACCATAACATTATTGATCCTTTCAGGTTCCTAACCTTTTTGAGGGGTCAGGGGGTTTGTGTTTCGTCTCTGTGATTTGTCTAGTGTAGTTTGCACAGTATGGCCACTATTACTCTTTTTATTTCCCATCTTGTTTGTCTCGATCCATTTGCTCATAAGCATCTGTTTATAGTTTCTGACTTTTGGTTTCTTATTGTCTCCCATACTTGTCAGGAAGGCCAGTCTATTGCAGATAATCTCCTCGCCACATTTGTTTAGGTGGAAACCATGTGTTCTGAAGTGGTTTCTGGCTAGTCTCTCTATTTCAAAGTTCACAGCAATTCTTTTTTCGTATGCATGTTTTGTTAAATTTAGTGCTTGTATCAGCTAGAAGTTTGCAGTATTAATTTTACTATTTAAATTATGAACATCATATCTCCTGGGTATAGGATGGATAATGATATTCATTTTGTGACTTAGAGCGAGTATCATGTTTCATCATTAGAACAAGAGGTTTGTCTGTCTCGTTAGAACCCCCCACCACCATTACAATCAAAGTATCACGTGTACTGAAGCTTCTTGTCAAATTTTCTGCGTTTTTTTACCATCTCTTTTAGTGGAGCGCCAGGTTTTACTATGTTTTTTACCTGGTATGAGGACCCTTGTTTGTCTTGCAGTATTTGAGCACTGTCTCTTCCATGACTGTCACTTAATATTTGTACTTTCATTTTTCCTGAGATTTTCTTGCTATGTAAAATTCTGGAATTTCTTTCGTTTTTGTCCTGCACATATATTGATGCTTGAGCAATTATGTTCACTGGCAAATTACTCATACACTGTGTGGCAGATCGTTCACTTTGGGTTAATTTTGCGTAAGAACTTGTGCAATGTTAGACTGTAAATTGACCTTGCTATCATCTTGCACCAGGTGGTTATCAGAAGTTACAATTCTACAATCACTTTCTGGATCCAATTCACGTAGGCCTACCCTCATATTAGCTTTGTTTTCCATGGCAGTTTGTTTACATGCTGATTGTACAGGGCTACGATCACCCATGATTTCTGTTAGGATTCAGGATTGCACTCTGAGCACGATTTACGGCTGGACTGCTTCTCATAGTATGCTGTCCCGTCAAACACCAGTTTTTGTTACTGATATTTATTTTCGGGGTGCGGATAAAGAGTTCATTGTTCATGGGTTTATTGGTTACTGTCAGTTCAAGTTCATTACACTTCACTAATAGTTCTTTATATTTCATCAGTAGGCTTTCATGCTTGAGGCTGAGGACCATTATTTCTTGTTTCAACGACATAATTATGTGATCCTGCATTTTTAGCGTATTGTTTACTTTGGATTCTGTAGCTAGTATGATGCATGTCCACTGATCTTCACTGTTAAAGTATTTCAGGTTAACTTTGACGCATTTTTCGTGGTACCAGTAATTACAGTTAATACACAGAACACCTCGTATAAATCTTTTTGAACATATTTTGCACTTATTACGGTCAAAATTCGTTGGAACTGCAGGATCGGCAATTTGTACACTTTTACCCGGTGCCATCTTGATTATGGCAGCAAAAATAAATGCTGAATGGTATCAAGATGAGCACAATGAGAGAAATCTGAGATGTGTTCAGTGAATTTGAGAGAAAAATGTCAAAAACTGATATTATTAAAACTCTTAAGTTTTTGTCTTGCATAAAGTCAGTAAGAAGATCAAAAATCTTCTATTTAGTTACTCAATGGCTGTATTATCACCAGAATGGTAGATGGAGAGAAGGCTGAATTACTGAATTCAGTCTTCCAAAATTGTTTCACTGTGTGAATATCATAATACAGTTCTTTCTTTCATTACAGACCTCTATCACTGACATCAGTCTGTTCTAGAATTATGGAATATATTTTCTATTCTACTCTACAAAAATCAAGATGAATTTCATTACCAGAGAGCTCTGAAACATGGCTCACTCTGTTCAGCCATAAGAGCCAGGCAGATGAAGATATCAGTTCCCAAGTTGATGCTGTGTTCCTCGACTTCTGGAAGATACTCAATACAGTCCAACACTTTTGTTTAGTGAACAAAAGACAAACTTACCAAGTATGATGTCAGGTGACTGAATTCAGGACTTCCTAAGGGATAGAAGTACATGCATTGTTCTTAATGAGATTATATTGACAGATGTAAAGGTAATTTTGGGAGTACCCCAAGGATTATAGGTATATTACTGTTTACAATACTCATAAATGATCTACTGGACAATGTTGGAATATCTGTGAAGTTATTTCCAGATGATGTCATTATCCATGCCAGATGACTGTAGTGAAATGCTGGAATAGTTGTAGAGGATCAATGATTGGTGCACCACATGGTAATTGATCCCAAATATATATAATTGTAAGATATTGCATATATAAATGCAAACAGACCCATTACTATTTGATTATACTACTGGCAATAAGTCACTGACAATGTATAACAAATGTAAAAGTCCAGAGAGTACCTGCCCAGACTGACCTAATATGAAATGATTGCATAAAACGACTAGTAGGAAAATCAGGTACCAAGCTGAGATTCATTGGAAGGATCTTAAGGAAACGTAATTCATACAAAAAAATAAGTGGCTCCCAAAACATTTACTCAACCCACTCTCAAATCTTGCTCAGCAATCTGGGATCCTTATCTTATTGGATTATTGGAGTACATAGAAGATCCAACAAAGAGCAGTGCTTTTCTTTACAGGATGGTGAGTGTTACTCAACAAACTGCAGTTTACAGACACTACAAGAGAAGCATTTTGTACCACTGAGAGGCTTACTGTTGAATTTCTGAGAGCATAAGTGCCAAGAAGAGGCCAGCAACAATTCACTTCCTCTCATAGACGTCTCATAAGTTTACTAACAGTCATCCTTGTCAAGCTCCAACGCCAATGGGACAAGAAGAAAGATACATGTTGATGTAAGTGAAGGCAACACCCATAAGTCTTCATACAATTTTCTGGTACAAATCATTATCCCCCTCTCATAGTAACACACTGAAAGTTTCTGTGGTCATCATACAGTAGAGATGTCTGTCTCCCATTTCATACATGGTGAACATGCACAGGTGTCCACAGAAATTTATCCAGGAGGGAGCAAATTCTAAAACTGCAATTTTTGCTATATCCAGTTTGGTGAGTTTGAGAATCTGTTGTTCCCTGAATACTAATTTTGACAAAATGCATACAAAACTATTTGTATCTCACGGGATTGATGATTATCCACTTAGTACTTTTAAGGTAGATTCCTTTGACACCTAAACAGTATGTGTATTCCAATAGTGTATGAAGTCTTTTGATAATATTAATACAAATATGGATGCTACCATTTTGATTCAACAGTCTAAAATTATATCATCAGGGTACCAATGAGTTAAGGAACACAGATGGAAAATATTCACAAAAAAAATTATTATATTCCACTAATGTTAGGCTGACAATGAAATTGTTGTTGTTGTTGTGGTCTTCAGTCCTGAGACTGGTTTGATGCAGCTCTCCATGCTACTCTATCCTATGCAAGCTTCTTCATCTCCCAGTACCTACTGCAACCTACATCCTTCTGAATCTGCTTAGTGTATTCATCTCTTGGTCTCCCTCTACGATTTTTACCCTCCACGCTGCCCTCCAATACTAAATTGGTGATCCCTTGATGCCTCAGAACATGTCCTACCAACCGATCCCTTCTTCTGGTCAAGTTGTGCCACAAACTTCTCTTCTCCCCAATCCTATTCAATACTTCCTCATTAGTTATGTGATCTACCCATCTAATCTTCAGCATTTTTCTGTAGCACCACATTTCGAAAGCTTCTATTCTCTTCTTGTCCAAACTATTTACCGTCCATGTTTCACTTCCATACATGGCTACACTCCATACAAATACTTTCAGAAATGACTTTCTGACACTTAAATCTATACTCGATGTTAACAAATTTCTCTTCTTCAGAAACGCTTTCCTTGCCATTGCCAGTCTACATTTTATATCCTCTCTACTTCGACCATCATTAGTTATTTTGCTCCCAAAATAGCAAAACTCCTTTACTACTTTAAGTGTCTCATTTCCTAATCTAATACCCTCAACATCACCCAACTTAATTCGACTACATTCCATTATCCTCGTTTTGCTTTTGTTGATGTTCATCTTATATCCTCCCTTCAAGACACTGTCCATTCCGTTCAACTGCTCTTCCAAGTCCTTTGCTGTCCCTGACAGAATTACAATGTCATCGTCGAACCTCAAAGTTTTTATTTCTTCTCCATGGATTTTAATACCTACTCCGAATTTTTCTTTTGTTTCCTTTACTGCTTGCTCAATATACAGATTGAATAACATCGGGGAGAGGCTACAACCCTGTCTTACTCCCTTCCCAACCACTGCTTCCCTTTGATGTCCCTCGACTCTTATAACTGCCATCTGGTTTCTGTACAAATTGTAAATAGCCTTTCGCTCCCTGTATTTTACCCCTGCCACCTTTAGAATTTGAAAGAGAGTATTCCAGTCAACATTGTCAAAAGCTTTCTTTAAGTCTACAAATGCTAGAAACATAGGTTTGCCTTTCCTTATTCTTTCTTCTAAGATAAGTCATAAGGTCAGTATTGCCTCACGTGTTCCAGTATTTCTAAGGAATCCAAACTGATCTTCCCCAAGGTCGGCTTCTACTAGTTTTTCCATTCGTCTGTAAAGAATTCGTGTTAGTATTTTGCAGCTGTGGCTTATTAAACTGATTGTTCGGTAATTTTCACATCTGTCAACACCTGCTTTCCTTGGGATTGGAATTATTATATTCTTCTTTAAGTCTGAGGGTATTTCGCCTGTTTCATACATCTTGCTCACCAGATGGTAGAGTTTTGTCACGACTGGCTCTCCCAAGGCCGTCAGTAGTTCCAATGGAATGTTGTCTACTCCGGGGGCCTTGTTTCGACTCAGGTCTTTCAGTGCTCTGTCAAACTCTTCATGCAGTATCTTATCTCCCATTTCATCTTCATATACATCCTCTTCTATTTCCATAATATTGTCCTCAAGTACATTGCCCTTGTATAGAACCTCTATATACTCCTTCCACCTTTCTGCTTTCCCTTCTTTGCTTAGAACTGGGTTTCCATCTGAGCTCTTGATGTTCATACAAGTGGTTCTCTTACCTCCAAAGGTCTCTTTCATTTTCCTGTAGGCAGTATCTATCTTACCCCTAGTGAGATAAGCCTCTACATCCTTACATTTGTCCTCTAGCCATCCCTGCTTAGCCATTTTGCACTTCCTGTCGATCTCATTTTTGAGACGTTTGTATTCCTTTTTGCCTGCTTCATTTACTGCATTTTTATGTTTTCTCCTTTCATCAATTAAATTCAATATTTCTTCTGTTACCCAGGGATTTCTACTAGCCCTCGTCTTTTTACCTACTTGATCCTCTGCTGCCTTCACTACTTCATCCCTCAAAGCTACCCATTCTTCTTCTACTGTATTTCTTTCCCCCATTCCTGTCAATTGCTCCCTTATGCTCTCCCTGAAACTCTGTACAACCTCTGGTTCTTTCAGTTCATCCAGGTCCCATCTCCTTAAATTCCCACCTTTTTGCAGTTTTTTCAGTTTTAATCTACAGGTCATAACCAATAGATTGTGGTCAGAGTCCACATCTGCCCCTGGAAATGTCTTACAATTTAAAACCTGGTTCCTAAATCTCTGTCTTACCATTACATAATCTATCTAATACCTTTTATTATCTCCAGGGTTCTTCCATGTATACAACCTTCTATCATGATTCTTAAACCAAGTGTTAGCTATGATTAAGCTGTGCTCTGTGCAAAATTCTACCAGGCGGCTTCCTCTTTCATTTCTTAGCCCCAATCCATATACACCCACCATGTTTCCTTCTCTCCCTTTTCCTACACTCGAATTCCAGTCACCCATGACTATTAAATTTTCATCTCCCTTCACTATCTGAATAATTTCTTTTATATCATCATACATTTCTTCAATTTCTTCGTCATCTGCAGAGCTAGTTGGCATATAAACTTGTACTACTGTAGTAGGTGTGGGCTTCGCATCTATCTTGGCCACAATAATGCATTCACTATGCTGTTTGTAGTAGCTTACCCGCATTCCTATTTTGCTATTCATCATTAAACCTACTCCTGCATTACCCCTATTTGACTTTGTGTTTATAACCCTGTAGTCACCTGACCAGAAGTCTTGTTCCTCCTGCCATCAAACTTCACTAATTCCCACTATATCTAACTTTAACCTATCCATTTCCCTTTTTAAGTTTTCTAACCTACCTGCCCGATTAAGGGATCTGACATTCCACGCTCCGATCCGTAGAACGCCAGTTTTCTTTCTCCTGATAACGACATCCTCTTGAGTAGTCCCCGCCCGGAGATCCGAATGGGGGACTATTTTACCTCCGGAATATTTTACCCAAGAGGATGCCATCATCATTTAATCATACAGTAAAGCTGCATGCCCTCAGGAAAAATTACGACCATAGTTTCCCCTTGCTTTCAGCTGTTCACAGTACCAGCACAGCAAGGCTGTTTTCATTATTGTTACAAGGCCAGATCAGTCAATCATCCAGACTGTTGCCCTTGCAACTACTGAAAAGGCTGCTGCCCCTCTTCAGGAACCACACGTTTGTCTGGCCTCTCAACTGATACTCCTCCGTTGTGGTTGTACCTACAGTACGGCTATCTGTATCGCTGAGGCACGCAAGCCTCCCCACCAACGGCAAGGTCCATGGTTCATGGAAGGGGGGGGGGGGGGGAGGGGGGGGACAATGAAATTAGAAACCTGAAATATAAAAATTCTAAACGACTGAGAAAATCCTGCCAGATATTGACAAAAATAACCAACATAAAATGTCACTTTAATGTTCCACAAAATGGAAACAGGGGATAAACTTTAAGAAACCCTTATTCAACTTTCATGACATCTCTAACACTTCAATTGCTAACATAGTTCACATCTGACCATGTTAAAGGAGTTATTCCATTACTTCCATGCTTTCTGCTTTTAATGCTGATCAGCATAACTAAAGTTAAATGAACTGTGTTTCAAAATCTACATTTTTGGGTCAGTTACAGAAAGTGTTGCATAGTGCCAGCATTCAACTGGACAAATGTGAGAAATCTCCCAAAACCATCCTCAAATTGACCAGAATAATCAAACTTTAACTGCCTAGGACTAAACCAAGACAGTCCTCATCTTTTCAGTTCGTCACATTATTTTGTAGTCAGACCAACTGGACTGTAGAATGCATAGCTATTCAACTGCATGTGAGGCTGTGTTCCACCCAGAAGAGCTTGAGAAGGTTAAAATCCCTGGACAGGACACCTTTCCGACCTTGAAATTTTACACTTTTTTGTTATCTTCTATCTTGTTATTTTCTAAATGATATTATCTTTTTCTGGCTGATGTAGTTAGCTCCAAAGATTAACTATAAATGTACACCCCTACAGTACAGCAGGGTTGGGTTCTTCAGAGAGCACTGTGTTAGCTCTGGTGTGTAAAACTGAATTTATATTCAGCACGCCATCACAGGTTTTCTTCACCCACAGATAATGATTAACTATTATTATGATTCTGACATAAAATCTCCAGTTTGATAAGGGCTGTATGAGCAAGTGAAGGAAAAAGACTGAGGACAGCATTTCTGCACAGTAGTGAAAAGTTTCACATCCATTTTGAGTGCAGAACAGCTCCAAAATCACCACCACATCTAGGAATCAACATAATTTCTCTGAGCAATGTGAAAAAAAATTAGGAAAGATATAAAGTGATTGCTGAAGTCACAGTATTGCCTGTCGGCCTCAGCAGAGTTCAACTTTCAGTTCACTAGAGTCACTGTGGATACGTATGTGAGCATGCACACCTTCATCACTGACTGATTGCTTCACATCCACATGCCTGTACTGTCCCCTCACCATTTACACATGAAATTCTAGCAGTAAAATAAATCAGCTAGTTACAACTATAATATCATTCCAAAACCTGTCAGTTGTCCATAATGTACGACATCTGGAATGGAGCATGATGTGACCTAAGAAGTACTCTTTAAGTCCAAGAAACCCTCTTTTCTGCTTGCCACCACTTCTATCTAAACTCTGGTCAGCTCAGAAGTCATTGCTGCAAAGTTATGTGACTTGTAATCATCAGTGTAAAAATCTGAGTCTATCAGTATCACTTATCTCTCCAGCAAAATTTATGATCCAAACTATCTTCTTCAAAGTGTCATCATTTTCTGAAACAAAATTGTATTTTTGATGGAATATGATTTAATTTTTACATGATGTTTCCTAAGAGTTTTACACAAGTTTCCTTCAATAAGAGACCACTGTGTAGCACAGAAACAAGGATAATATATTTTCTCCTGACATATTCGACTTCTACCTGAAATAGTTCAAAAATTATTTAAAAAAGATAAATAAAAATAAATTGAAGAATAATTTTTTATAGTGACAATGAAAAAAAGTAAAATGAAAGTCAAGTGTAAAATTACAGTATTTTGATAAAGATCCTTCACACAAGAAAGCAAAACTGAGCAATACTGGACGTCTACCATAACTGGTCAAAAGCAGTGGTGTAAAAGTAACAAGTCACTATTGCAGGAGAAACTATGAGAGCATAATCATCTGCCAACATGAATGCTGAAATTCTATGACAAAGTTACAACCCAAAATATGTCCTACATGTGGTAGCCATTTTCAGTTATCTTACAAAAATTTCTGTGAGAAACTGCAGTATCACCTTTATAAGTCCACCAACAGAAGTGTGTTTTGAACTCCAGTATGTGCCACACAGATGAATATACCTAACAAGCCAATCAGAGCTAAAATACATGTAATGATAATTCTTGATTCACAAGCCCCAAACAGTTTCTATTAAAATCTTGATCTGGAAAAAAATGTTATGTTAATGACTTCATCAGCATGTAAATGTAACCATCCAGCTATATGACATTCACCGTGAATCATCAAACACATAGCATTCAATTAGTACATATGGTGTCCAAATGTATTAGATGAATGAAATTACTTATTAATGGTACAGAAAATGTAGACAATGGGGAAAGTAAGCTCGTAATTTAATTTAACAAATCACAGCACTTTTGCATAGGTGATGTTTATCAGAATTGATGTTGACATGGAGATGTGAGAAACTGAAGGCACTATTGTAGAAGACAATAAAATTTAGGCAGCAATGAAGATGAGCACAGGGTGGCAGCTGGCATATGCAAACTTAGCCCATTGGAGCTGTCAATCACCCAGTATACATGTACTGGTTAACCTGACATCTTATACCAAACAACCACATCCCACACCTGGAACTCATCCACACTCTTTAGTGAAAACAAACTGCCTCAATCAACTGGGTGGTTGAAAAATTTTAAAATATCTGTCACTATGGCAAGTCAACAGTTTGCACTTCACTCCATTCTGTATAAAAGTATCAACCCTGCAGGCTAAAAATCCAACAACAAAAGTGTGCACAGAGACAGCTAATGGCAACAGTTGTATATTGGAGAGGGGGGGATTGAGTTTGAAGAATATTGAGTGCATGTCCCTCCTGTTGAGCAACCTACCTCACTGTACCTCATTTTTTCCTACTGATCTCTTGTTGAACTTCATAAGAGAGCATATCTGGTTACTGAATACACTTTCTAGTTCCTCCTTAACAATGAAGAAGGTGTGATTACCAGTACCGTGACACTACAACTAACATCTCATAACAACATTTCTTGCAAGATCACTGCTTTATGGAATATGAAAGACGTCATAAATAATCCATTAAATTTTGGGAGTGCAGTCAAATAAACACTAATATTAGAAGAAGAAGTTGTCGCTGTCGGATCACTCTTTAGGTGGCTGAAAGGTGTATGTCCAAAATAGAAGAAGAAGAAATAGTGTTTATGTGACTATACTCCCAAAATTTAATGGATCAGTTATTACACCACAAAAATATGAAGATACACATTATGTCATACGTAATTTATGCAGTACAATCCACTACCCAATTTGAAACATTGCTTTCTTTGTGCTCACAGTCACATTTCCTTTATGATGAATATGTGTGTTATAAATGTTTAGTGTGTAAGATAGTGATCTGTGCGTTCCCTTGTATCATTTATGATAATGAGGGAAAAATAAAGAGGGTGAAATCCATAATCAGCACACAAGCCAACTTCCTCGTAATTACCACCAATGAGACTGTTAAATATAATGACTCTCTCTGAAAGATAGGTCACAAATGCCAGTGTCTCCTCCTGTTACTCTATGAAAAATAGCAGAGCTTTTGGAGTTCAATCCACAACATTGGTGCAAAAACTAGTGATCATGAACTGCTCAATAAGATGTGAAACATGATGAAAGACATTAAAAAATAACACATTTTCTGGTATCCCACAAAGACAGCAGCAGCTCAGATGCAGACTCCAAAATGATGGAAGTGAATGAATTTTGCTTGTGATTACGGACTTCACTAAAAATTTTTTGGACCACATTTTGTGCTAGACTTTGCTGACCAGGCTGCTTGGGTGACTTTGCAGTCATTTTTATGCAGACACTGATCTTGTTCTGTGTTAATAGTAACTGCACACTGCTATGCCCATGACGAAAATTTATACATATTTGTCAGTGGTGACAAGAAAATATAACTACTTCTGGTAACATAAAACTTAAACCCGATATCACCATCCACATTCTTGATGCCCACACCTGGAGACACAGTTTTCATATTGTGGGCCACACAACAATCAAACAACACACCAGTCAGAAAATAGCAATAATGCCAGAGTGTAAAACTCTTGTGACAACAAGTTTATACAATTCCAGTATAGCTTTTAAAGGTGCTCATCACTGAGGTGCAAGTTGACATCACTACACCAATTTATGATAAGCTTGGAATTCCCCTGACACACCCATCTGATCAATGGTTTATAAATTACAACCATCAACAAAGTTCTTTACATGGCTGTTGTGTTTTATATACCACACACAAGTATGTAACACACTGCCTAACTTTCTACGTTATGGTTTCTGACACATTTACAAATATTTGTGCTCTAAATGCATTTCAAGCATGTGGTTTTCAAATATTAGATGAAACACTTGTAATTCCAACAAAACTACCTTAAAACAACATTGAATCACTGTGCTCAGTATTTTCTGAATTATTCAAGTCAGGTTTAAGATATTCCAAGAATTTATCTGTCCACATTTTGTTAAAGCCATCAGCTAAACACTGTTTCTGTATGGCATACTGCATCCCAGTTGCAATGCACAATGTTTTCAATGTTTTCATGTAGGACTTAGACTTAATAAAAAGAATGACGTATTTTTACATCTCAGTGGGCTATACCTACACAAAAAAAAAGGAGAGGGAGAGGGAGGGAGAGGGGGGAGGGGGAGGGGGAGGGGGAGGGGGAGGGGGAGGGAGAGGGAGAGGGAGAGGGAGAGGGAGAGGGAGAGGGAGAGGGAGAGGGGGAGGGGGAGGGGGAGGGGGAGGGGGAGGGGGAGGGGGAGGGGGAGGGGGAGGGGGAGGGGGAGGGGGAGGGGGAGGGGGAGGGGGAGGGGGAGGGGGAGGGGGAGGGGGAGGGGGAGGGAGAGGGAGAGGGAGAGGGAGAGGGAGAGGGAGAGGGAGAGGGAGAGGGAGAGGGAGAGGGAGAGGGAGAGGGAGAGGGAGAGGGAGAGGGAGAGGGAGAGGGAGAGGGAGAGGGAGAGGGAGAGGGAGAGGGAGAGGGAGAGGGAGAGGGAGAGGGAGAGGGAGAGGGAGAGGGAGAGGGAGAGGGAGAGGGAGAGGGAGAGGGAGAGGGAGAGGGAGAGGGAGAGGGAGAGGGAGAGGGAGAGGGAGAGGGAGAGCGGATGGTTGACACCACATATATTACGACTTTATAGCCACAATAAATGCTCAACCAGTCTTAGACAAATACCAGATTACACAACCTGAGGAGCTGATGGTGACAATCACCAATTGGACAATATTTTTCCCAAGGCAGACTTGTCAGAAGTATATTTCAGCTGCAGTCAGATGATGAGTCTGGAGAATTTATGGTAATCAACACACCATTTTGCCTTTACCATTACAATCGGGTGCCACGTGGCATAGGTAGCACTCTAGTAACAACTAACAAGTGGCATTGTCTGCTGCGCAAACTGCTTGGACAATGTTGTCATATTTATAAATATGGCGTCTGTTCTTTTGGACATGTCCAAAAGAACAGACAGCACGTACACTGTATAAATAATTAAGGCCAGATGGCCAACAATCTCTTCAGCCTTGAACTCTTATAGAAATCAGCAAAATGCCATGAATACCGAGGATAATGGGCAAGGGGCACTACATTTGTAGTGTGCAGATAAGTTGAGAATTTCGGTCTGATGGGAGGTGTAACAGGGTAAACCGTGCAGTTGCAATGACCACTGGGTCCGGACAGCTATGTGGTCAGAACATCTTCCTAGTAAGTAGGATCCGGGTTCAAATCCTGGTCCAGCACAAATTTTCAAATTCCCCCATTGATTTTCAATCAGTGCCCAGTTGCTGCTGAGGTATATTGTCACAGATATGCCTAAAGATGAACGCGAATTCTTCAAACCTGAAACCAAATATCTGTGTGATATCATTAGTACAAATTGTTTTCAATCACCTCAGAAACATCTGGAATAAATTATTTGGTTACCTCTGCCTACTGACATCAATTAGTGGCAACCCTTTTTAAGTAAGATAAATTACCACAGAAAATTCATCTCCCTGGCCTAACATATAACTCAGTCACTAAATGATCTTCAGAAAAAAGGTAGAAAAGTTAAGTGGACAACAGAATGTCACCAATCTTTACAGAACTCAAAGTTTGCTTGAGACAGGCTCTGGCACGAGTTTTGGCAATAGCAATAAATGCCGCCCAACATGACATTGGCACAATTCCATTGAATAAGACTCCAGACAGATCTTAACAATCTATCCCATTCACTTCCAAATAATTGGCCTCAGCTCAAATTAATTACAGTGAGAACAAGTGAGGAGCCTCTTCCCATTGTTCTGGTGCCCAGAAGTTGCATTCCTTTCTTTAGAGAATGAACAAACCACAAATCCCATGCTGCTTTGTCTGGCAGTAAAAACAAGTTGCACTACACATTGGTGGTATTTCTCAGCAAGTATCAGCACTTTATTTACTGCCTCCCAACAACCCAGCTCAAAAATGTAGACGATCACCTGATGTTATCCACTGGCCTGAATCCTACCTTTGATTCCACAGAATCAATGTGTTTTGTCATTTATGCAGAACTTCAACAAATACGAATTCTCTTTGAGACACAGCCATGAAGGTGACCACAACTACACAAGATCCTGTCCTCCACAAAATTTTATGTTTTATGGAGCACAGACTGAAAATATGCTTCAATCAACAGCAGTTTCAGGTCTCATAGGGTGTTCTGCTCTGCACAATAGACAACGATCAAGGCTGGGCAGTGGCCCTGTGGTCTCTCGTATTTGCATGTTCTATGCCAACCACTGGGGCCTCACAAGAATGAAGCTGCTCATGCGGGACCGCATCCCCTGGCCCAGCATCTCAGCAGAGACAAAGTAAAAAAGCCAGCACTACTGCAGCACGCATAGCAATGCAAGTGGCACCGCTGCATCCCACCCATCCTCGGATGGCGCAGCTCAACACACTTGAAATGCAGATGAAAAAAACACTGCCATGTCTCAACAAAAAGGACACCCTTACCTTCTTTCTGGCACCTTACAGGACACTGTCAAAGGGAATTCACCAGCAGAGCTTCTGCATAGCTACTGCCTTCTTACATTACTGGTTTTGGTCCTAGTGGCATCACATGATTACCTGGTGTCTCCAGTCAACAGTTGGCACACCAATGTAGGCAGACACCTTTGGGAAGACCTTGGATAGATTCTACATCTACATCTACATTTATACTCCGCAAGCCACCCAATGGTGGGTGGCGGAGGGCACTTTACGTGCCGCTGTCATTACCTCCCTTTTCTGTTCCAGTCGCGTATGGTTCGCGGGAAGAACGACTGTCTGAAAGCCTCCGTGCACGCTCGAATCTCTCTAATTTTACATTCGTGATATCCTTGGGAGGTATAAGTAGGGGGAAGCAATATATTCGATACCTCATCCAGAAACGCACCCTCTCGAAACCTGGCGAGCAAGCTACACCGTGATGCAGAGCGCCTCTCTTGCAGGGTCTGCCACTTGAGTTTGCTAAACATCTCCGTAATGCTATCACGGTTACCAAATCACCCTGTGACGAAACGCGCCGCTCTTCTTTGGATCTTCTCTATCTCCTCTGTCAACCCGATCTGGTACGGATCCCACACTGATGAGCAATACTCAAGTATAGGTCGAACGAGTGTTTTGTAAGCCACCTCCTTTGTTGATGGACTACATTTTCTAAGGACTCTCCCAATGAATCTCAACCTGGTACCCGCCTCACCAACAATTAATTTTATGTGATCATTCCACTTCAAATCGTTCCGCACGCATACTTCCAGATATTTTACAGAAGTAACTGCTACCAGTGTTTGTTCCGCTATCATATAATCATACAATAAAGGATCCTTCTTTCTATGTATTCGCAATACATTACATTTATCTATGTTAAGGGTCAGTTGCCACTCCCTGCACCAAGTGCCTATCCACTGCAGATCTTCCTGCATTTCGCTACAATTTTCTAATGCTGCAACTTCTCTGTATACTACAGCATCATCCGCGAAAAGCCGCATGGAACTTCCAACACTATCTACTAGGTCATTTCAAGCTTTCCCAACATTCTAACGTTGGTATGGAGCTACATGATGCAGAATGTGGGGAGCAATGGGATCTGCTTCATGCACCGTAACAACCACCTGTGATGAAGTACACCCAAGCTCCACTGGGTACTGCCACCACCGATAGCAGCAGACCATTTCCAACACCTCAGACCACACCACCAGGTAGCGGAGCTTAGGGAGGAGGGACCTTGTATCTCATGAAAATAACTGTGGTTAAGAAGAAGATAGTGAAATGATGAAATTTCACAGCATTTATAGCAGGAAGCATCCAGAAAGAGGTAATCAATACAGTGGAAGACAACAGCAATGGCGCCACCAGACGATGCACCACTCATATTACTTGGTCTGATCTCGTGATACTTGATATTAGCAAATCCACTGGACAAAACCACCAGTTTGTGGCTGTATCAGAAGTGTCTGTAAACCCAAATAGAGGGCTACTAGTATCCTTGTGTGTTGTGGTGGTGTTTGTAGGACTCTGGAATAGGATATTTACCTATGTGCCATGGACAAACATATCTTGTGATTACAGTCCTGAACTGAAATGTCTTGGACCATGTTTTGTGCTAGCTTGTGCAGACAAGACACCTCCACTGAATTTGCATTCATTTGTATATGTGCACTGTTCTTTTTCTGCATCAAATGCATTGTGGACTACCGCATCCAGCAAGAAAACCACATTACATCACTGAACGTATGACTACAACCTTTCCATTTCAGGAGTGCTTGGAATTTATATTTATATTAAACTTGATATGAGCTTAAAATTATTATCTATGAACAAGGGAGTGTGGAAGAGGAAGAGAGAGAGAGAGAGAGAGAGAGAGAGAGAGAGAGAGAGAGAGAGAGAGAGAGAGAGAGAGAGAGAGAGAGAAAGGGGGGGGAGGGCAGAGGTTAGATGAAATCAACTGTTGATTTTCTAGAGCGTATTTAAAATTGGATATATGTTAACTTCACCAACACCATCCTTCATATATTTTACGTTAACTGTTGATTTTCTAGAGCATATTTAAAATTGGATATATGTTAACTTCACCAACACCATCCTTCATATATTTTACGTTAACTCTTCTGGTAATATCGACACAGAAAGTTTACAACTGACATCAAATTATAAGCATTAATTAATATTTCCCTGTCATGTTTTTGTTATGAATTCTTCAAAAAGTTAATACTGAAAACATTGTAATTTATTACTTTGCACCTCTTCTGTGACAGATAGCCAAATAGCATTTCAAATCTTTTAATAATTTTCAGAAAAATTTCCCAGTGGGGATATGAAAACTGTATTTATTAGTAGTTAGTACTGAATTTATGACAAATTTTCACATACATGAAAACTTATCTCCCTACATTACTCCTGCAATAACAAACAAGCCGCTAATTTAGTCTCATATATTTATCATCTATATTTGTGCATTTGAATGGTGTTCACACACTTACGGAACATCAAACGATTCTCCACTTTCGAATTCATTTAAGTAAATAACAGTATTTAAGTTCCATCAGCAACTGATGAAGTGACTAACATTGCAGCTGCAAACAGATTCATGTATCAGCAAATTCATTTTAATCAGCAGACATCTCCTACTGCAAGAGTGCACGACTGTAATGGAGTCAAACAAATATCCACAGCATCAGCAAAATCAGACAAAGGTTACATGTAACTAGAAAACAGATGTTGTCTCATATTTCCACTAACTACAACATATTATAAATTAACTGTCATGAATTAAGTGTATCTGAATGGAAATAGCCTTGCTAATACATTAATTATTTGATTTCTTCAGAAGTTTGATGGCAGACTCCCGAATTATGTTCACTTGCATAAGGACTAAGGATAACTATGTATGTATTGATGGATTATAAATCACTTTGTGCAATCGGGTACACAGCAAAGACAGATAAGGTTATTGGGTAACAACTGAAAATTAACAAATGAAACAGTGAAAAAATTTGAAGTGGATGATGGTGGATTAATAAAGAAAACCTAAAGGTGGGGAAGGAAGTGAGGAGAAAGTGCAAAAGACACAAAGAATATATTTTATGAAGACTGTTCAGCCACTTGAAATCAAACAATATCTGTAACTTTCCATACTTACTGAGAACACCTTACATGAACTATTACAAAATGAAACTCACCCCCAATGATTTGCCTTAACAGTTCTTTTTAGAGAGTTTTTTCTAAATTTATCTGTACCACATCCAAACTGCAGTGCAGCAAACATGTGTAAAAGAGAAGCAGCTTTCTTCATTATATTAATAGTTTCCTCTCGAATCTGGAATAAATCAAATTATATAAGCATATTACATCATTCCACATTTTAGATAGACATTCAGGTGTGACTGTTTACTGTGCTACTTTAACAGCTGGTTAACAACATTAATTTTACCAGTTTGAATTATTTAGGAATAAAGGCGTCAACTCACCTACAGGCAGATGCGCTGCTGCATCATCATCGACACAAATGAAAGGTACAGAGCTTGGCTAGATTTTGGAATGCACTTCCTTTTTCAAGCTTGTAGGAAAAACAGCGCACACTCGCACATGCACCTGTCTCCCTACATTGTGCTCAGTCAACTACCAGCACTTTCCTCACCCACAGTGTGTGTACTGGTATGGGGGTGTGGGGTGGGGGTGGGGGGGCTGAGGGATGGAGAGAGGTGGGAGGCAGGGAAGGGGTTGGGGGGAAAGCTCTAGTGGCTTGTGGAGGAGTGGGGAGCCATCTGTAGGCTAGCTAGGGGTGCAGATAGAGGGGGCAGGTGGCAGACGGCTGGCCACGCGATTTCATAGTGTCTAAATGTGAGATAACAGCACACAACTAGCTGATGGGGCGGCACAAATTGAGTGGGGGTGCTGGGGAGGGGATTGTGTGTGTGTGTGTGTGTGTGTGTGTGTGTACACACACACACACACACACACACTCTCTCTCTCTCTCTCTCTCTCTCTCTCTCTCTCTCTCTCTATACCTTAGATTTAGACCAGGACAGTTACAGGAGTGAAGGTTGTGCTGTAAGAATAGCTCCCATCTCTACAGCTAAGAAAAGCTGGTGGTGATGGGGAGCATGCAAATGGCACAGGTTGTGAAGCAGCCTTTTGAAATCTCGCATGTAGTGGCACTGAGTGGTCCAACTTGTTTTTTGGCAGCACTATGGAGGTGGCTGCTCATTCCAGTTGACATACCAGTGTAAAATGCTGTGCAGTGGTTGTAGCAAAGCTGATATATAACATGGCTCCTTTCACAGGTGGCCTGGCCTCTGATGAGGTAGGATAAGCCTGTGACAGGACTGGAGTGGGAGGATTGGGCAGGTCTTGCATGTGATCCCTGTGGCAGCGAATTGGGGTGGGAGTGGCATAGGGATGAACTAGGATGTTGTAGAGGTTGTGCAGCAGAACACCATTTTGGGAGGGGTTGGAAGTATTCTGGATAGGATGTCCCTCATTTCAGGGCATGGTGATAGATAATCAAAGCCGTCATGAAGGGCACGGTTCAGTCACTCCTGCCCGGGATGGTATTGGGTGAAATGGAAGTGCTTCTTTGTGTTTGGCTCTTGGGATGGATGTGAGGATCAGGTGTGTGTGTGTGTGTGTGAGGATATCACATGCAAGATCTGTTTGTGAGTTAGGCCTGCAGTTCTTTGTGAGGCCTTCAGCATACTGGGAGGGGGAGTTCTCATCACTGTAGATGCATCTACCACAGGTAGTCAGACTGTATGGGAGGGATTTTTTGGTGTGGAAGGGGTGGCAGCTGTCAATGTGCAGGTACTGTTGGTGATTGGTGGGTTTGGTGTGGACTGAGGTGTGGATGGAGCCATCTGAGAGGAAGAGATCGATAGCTAGGAATGTGTCCTTGCCTTGGGTCCAGATTATAAAGATGTCATCAATAGACCTGGACCAGATCAGGGGTTTGGGGTTTTGGGAAATTAGAAATGTTTCCTCTAGGTGGCCCATGAAGAGGCTGGCATAAGAGGGTGCCATGTGGGTGGCCATAGCTGTGCCATGAATTGTTTGTATATCTTCAATTCGAAGGTAAAGTAGTTATGGGTTAGGATGTAGTTGGTAAGGTGAACAAGGAATGAAGTGGTGGGTTTGGAAACTGCAGGGAGTTGGGAGAGATGGTGTTCACTCATGGCAAGGCCATGGCCATGTGGAATGTTGGTGTATAGCAAGGTTGCATCAACAGTGAAGAGTAAAGATATGGAGACAATGGTGTGAGGATGGTGGAGAGCCACTGCAGGAAGTGGTTGGTATCTTTAATGTGGGAGGCTAGGTTCTGCACAATTGGTTAGAGATGTTGATCTACAAGAGCTGAGATCCTTTCAGTGGGGGCACTACAACCAGCCACAGTGGGGCACCCAGGATCATTAGGTTTGTGGATTTAGGGGAGCATGTAGAACGTGGATGTGTGGGCTGTTGTTGGGGTGACTAGGGAGAAGGATTCAGGGGAGACGTTCTGGGAAAGGTCTAAGGATTTCAGCAGGGACTGAAGTTATGGTGGACTTCTGGGATAGGGTCACTTTGGCAGAGTTTGCAGAAGGAGGTGTCAGACAACTGCGGAGGCCCTTTGACAGGTAGTCACTTTGGTTCATCATAACAGTTGTGGAACCTTTGTCTGCCGGGAGGATGATCAGGACAGGATCTGTTTTTAGGTTGTGTAGGACCATCCTTCCTTCTGTTGAAAGGTAGCTTTTTTCTTGGAGAGGGACCTGGGGAAGGAAGGCGAGGCCAGGTTGGAAGTTAGCAAGTACTGGAAGATGACCAGGGCATGGTTAGTTGGGAGTGTGGGAGACTCCACCATCCAGTTGGTATGAATTGGGACAGGTAGTGTAATCCCACTATCAGATGGCTCCATCCACACCTTGGGTCCACATCAAACCCACCAGTCACCAACATTACCTGCACTTTGACAACTGTCACCATTTCCACACCAAAAAATCCCTTCCATACAGCCTGGCCCCCCTTGGTAGATGCATCTACAGTGATGAGAACTCCCTCAGCCAATATGCTGAAGGCCTCACAAAGGCCTTTGCAGACAGGCAATATCCTCAAAACCTAATTCACATTCAGATCTCCTGTGCCATATCCCTACACACACCTGATCCTCATATCCCTCCCAAGAACCAACCACAAAGAAGCATCCCCTCGTCACCCAATACCACCCCAGACCGGAACAACTGAACCATGTCCTTCATCTGGGCTTTGATTATTATCTATCATCATGCCCTGAAATGAGGCAAATCCAACCCAACATACTTCCAACCCCTTCCAAAGTGGTGTTCCGCTACCCAGCCAACCTCCACAACCTTCTAGTCCATCCATATGCCACTCCCACCCCTATTCTGCTGCTACAGGGATCATACCCCTGTGGAAGACCCAGATGTATGACCTGCCCAATCCACCCATCCAGCACCACTTACTACAGTCCCATCACAGGCTTATCCTTCCCCATCAGAGGCTGGGCCACCTGTGAAAGCAACCATGTTGAATACCAGCTCTGCTGCAAACACTGCACAGTGGTTTACACTGCTATGACAACCAACCAGATGTCCAATGGAATGAACAGTTACTGCCAAATATAAGGTTGACCACCCAGTGGTTCAAGATGTGAGATTTCAAGGGCTGCTCTATAACCCATGTCATATGCATCCTCCCCACCACCACCAAGTTTTCTCGGCTGCGAAGATGGTGCCTCCTGCCCCTCTCCATCACTCACCCCACCCCATTTCACACCCCTACCCCATCTCAGTATACTTGCCATGGGCCAGGAAAGAGCTAGCAGTCGACTGAGCGAATTTCGGGAATTTAGGGACATAGGCGTGCGTGCAGGCGTGCGTGTTTCCTATAAGCTTGAAGAAGAAAGTGCATTCCAAATGCTAGACAAGCTCTGTACCTCCTGCTTGTAACCCTATCGAGGATGCAGCATGTCTGCCTTTCAGTGAATCATCTCCTTTACTCCTAAATAATTCATAATTCTCAACCAGAAATTTCCATACATTATTTTACCAGTTTGATCGTATTCACTCACCGTAGTGGGAAACTGTTCATTAATAAGGTGTCAGGCATTTCTAAGGAATCAAAGTCATACTGATTGTAAATATTAAAAAACAGCAGAAATTGTATCAAAATATACAGTATACAGACTTCACCCGCAAAATTAAAACAGCAGACAATAGCCTAGGAATCCAGAACTGTACATGCTGATTTGTAAGATGGACTTTAAAAAAAATGTAATATTAGTACACACATCCTGTAGAATACAGTTTGATTGTCTGAATGGTTTATGCTTGATCATATGTTTTCATATGTCTCATTGTATTGATCACAGACATTACGAAGTTGAAATACCTATTACTTACGCCTCATGGCCCAGACACAACATGGAATAGGTACGAGGTGCATTCAAGTTCTAAGGCCTCCGATTTTTTTTTTTAATTAACTACTCACCCGAAATCCATGAAACTGGCGTTACTTCTCGACGTAATCGCCCTGCAGACGTACACATTTTTCACAATGCTGACGCCATGATTCCATGGCATCGGCGAAGGCTTCTTTAGGAGTCTGTTTTGACCACTGGAAAATCGCTGAGGCAATAGCAGCATGGCTGGTGAATGTGCGGCCACGGAGAGTGTCTTTCATTGTTGGAAGAAGCCAAAAGTCACTAGGAGCCAGGTCAGGTGAGTAGGGAGCATGAGGAATCACTTCAAAGTTGTTATCACGAAGAAACTGTTGCGTAATGTTAGCTCGATGTGCGGGTGCATTGTCTTGGTGAAACAGCACACGCGCAGCCCTTCCCAGACGTTTTTGTTGCAGTGCAGGAAGGAATTTGTTCTTCAAAACATTTTCATAGGATGCACCTGTTACCGTAGTGCCCTTTGGAACGCAATGGGTAAGGATTACGCCCTCACTATCCCAAAACATGGACACCATCATTTTTTCAGCATTGGCGGTTACCCGAAATTTTTTGGTGGCGGTGAATCTGTGTGCTTCCATTGATCTGACTGGCGCTTTGTTTCTGGATTGACAAATGGCATCCACATCTCATCCATTGTCACAACCGACGAAAAGAAAGTCCCATTCATGCTGTCATTGCGCGTCAACATTGCTTGGCAACATGCCACACGGGCAGCCATGTGGTCGTCCATCAGCATTCGTGGCACCCACCTGGATGACACTTTTCGCATTTTCAGGTCGTCATGCAGGATTGTGTGCACAGAACCCACAGAAATGCCAACTCTGGAGGCGATCTGTTCAACAGTCATTCGGTGATCCCCCAAAACAATTCTCTCCACTTTCTCGATCATATTGTCAGACCGGCTTGTGCGAGCCTGAGGTTGTTTCGGTTTGTTGTCACACGATGTTCTGCCTTCATTAAACTGTCGCTCCCACAAACACACTTTCCACACATCCATAACTCCATCACCACATGTCTCCTTCAACTGTCAATGACTTTCAATTGGTTTCACACCACGCAAATTCAGAAAACGAATGATTGCACGCTGTTCAAGTAAGGAAAACGTCGCCATTTTAAGTATTTAAAACAGTTCTCATTGTCGCCGCTGGCGGTAAAAATCCATCTGCCGTACGGTGCTGCCATCTCTGGGACCTATTGACAATGAATGCGGCCTCATTTTAAAACAGTGCACATGTTTCTATCTCTTTCCAGTCCGGAGAAAAAAAATCGGAGGCCTTAGAACTTGAATGCACCTCGTACATTAATCAATGTGTAAGAGCGAGAGCCTGCAATCTGGTATGCCATCACTGAATTTCAAGTGCAATTTTGTAAGAAATGGATCATCATCATCATCATCATCACTGGAGTTTTAAGTAAAGGGTGGGCAAAATAAAACTGGTCCAGAAAATACTTACAGTAAGACTAACAAGGGATTTATCCTTGTTATTAAACATCACAGAGGATGTTCTGCCTGAGAGATAGCAGCAATAGTGTTTTCATTGTTTTGCTATAGCTCTTCCAGTATGTGAGGATTATTTGAGTACACCTGACCCTTCAATTTGCCCCACAGGTAATAATAACAGGGAGAGAGAACAGTGATCAAGGTGGCCTGGAGATTGCACGGCCTCTACCAAATGTCCTCCCCTCACCAAGTATCTTACGCACTTGTGACAAGATTGTTAAGGAAGTGTTTGTTGTTGCTCTACCTTGCTGAAAACATCCATGCAATCTTTTATCTTAACACATGTCAATTCTGTGTCAGTCTTCTATTTTGTGGGGCAGTTTTATGTAGCTCACCCTATACTAAACAGTATGGTTGTTAGAGCCCTAATTACAACTGTTGGACAGAAACTTGATTAAAATATGTCAAATTCAAACAATGATCAAAAACTTTTAAGGGATAATGGAGAAGGGTAAATTTATCAATTTGAGCTAAGTGATCCTGGTCCAGAAATCAAGTTGAAAGTTATATGTGAAAATTGTTCCGATTCCTCTGGCAGTGGAGCCCATGTTCCAGTACTGTTGTTGCTAGAACTGTACGATAGGTAACTTTCAGAGATGGCAGTGAGGACCAAGAAAAGAAAAAAATGTCTCATTAATGTGGACCCTAAAACTCATACCTCAAGAGCTATGAGCACTTGTTCATCTTTGATACTGTGAAACACATCTCTTCTACTGAACATGTGCTCACGTCTCTTAAGCTATACATTTAAAAGACCATTTTTCTTGTTTTGGTCCATAGTACCTCCAAAAATATTGAAACCAAAGAGTTGCTGCAGAAGTGTTTCACAGTATCAAATATGGACAAGTGCTCATTGTTCTTAAGGTATGCATTTTAAAGCCGATGTTTACTAGACCTCCTTCCTTGTCTTTGTCCATACTGCCACCTCTAACAGTTGTCTACCCCAAAATCTTGGCAACAGCAATACTGGTTCATGTATTTGACTGCCAGAGGTCTCAGAATAATTTTCCCTTATAACTTCCAACTCAGTCATTTCTGGACCCTTACCTCAAATTGATACATTTACCCTTCTACGTCATCCATGAAAGTTTCAAATTGTTCCCACACTGCAGCAAGCATGTCTCCAGTTACAGCTTCCACAGCTGCTGTTATGTGATGTCTTAGTTCATTCATTGTTGTTGGTAAAGGAGGCACATAAACAGAGTCTTTTATAAACCCCCACAAGAAATTATCACATATAGTCAGATCCATTGAGCTTGGAGGCCACTAATGTAAGGCTGAATCATTTGCTCCAGTGCGACCAATCCATCGTTCAGTAATACTTCAATTTAAAAATTACAGCACTTCCAGAAGCCAATGTGGCAGTGCCCCATCGTTTTGGTAAATGAAGTCGTTCGAATCAATCTCAACCTGCGGGAAAAGAGAGTTCTCAAGCACATAGAGATAAGTCCTGTAACAGTGTTCTTGGGAAAGAAAGATGAACCATACATCTTTTCCCAGGGAACTGCACAAAACACATTAAATTTTGGAGAATCCCATTCATGTCGTACAACTTCATGTGGTTGTTCTGTACCCCATATTCTCACATTACGAAGGTTCACCTTTCCATTTACATGGAATGTTGCCTCATCACTAAACACTAAGCATGGAAGAAAACTGTCATCCTCCATCTTGCCAAGAACGAAATTACACAACTTCACACATTGTTGTCTGTCACCTTCACAAAGAAGTTGCAGTAGCTGAATTTTGTATAGTTTCATGTATAAACGTCGACACAACACACCCCAGATGGATATCAAGGGCATGTTGAGCTGTTGAACTGTCGAGCTGCATGGTGAATGGATTTCTGTGGACTCCTTGTGAAATTATGGTGGATGCATTTGACACCTATGTCAGACACTTGGGGATGGCCTGGCAGTTTGCCTTTACACAAACAACCTGTTTCTCAAAATTGTTAATGACATCATCTAATGCTGTGTGCTGTAGGGGGATCCACACCATACCTAGTATGAAAGTAATGCTGAACAGTTATTACTGATCCGCACTGTGCAAAATATAGAACACAAAATGCTTTCTGTTGTCCCGACACCATTTCACTAGAACTGAAGTGGGTGCCCACTGCTGCTACTTAGCGAGAACCATATAAAACTCGAGAGTTTTCTCTTTCCAACAGTATTTTGTTCACTCACATATCTCAAATAACATAATAGTTATGATTTTTTTAAAAATCAGATGATTCTTTTTATACACCCTGTGTTACTTTAATTATGGTTTCAAAATTATGCTTAAAACACTGTCAAAATGAAACAGCAAATACTAAGTTATATGTACTTAGGTTAGTGATATATCTTTCTTGACAAAAAATAGCAAAATAAAAATAAAAAATATCTGTAAAATAATTTAGATGAACTTTCATTCTCTTATTGCCTTGGAGAGCAAACATATTACCCAGGAAACCAAATGTGACCTTCTTGACAATATAAAACTTATTGAAATGTGGTATATCGAAATGTGGCCTTGGTCACTATATCTGTAATCTCATTGTGCTGAATTCCAATATGCTGTGGTGAATAAAAAATGATATCCTACAATCTCCTGTCTTTGCAGGCAAGAAAACTTGGGCAATTTGAAAGGCATTCTGGGAGTAAGAGGAGATCAATTTGTGGCCCACTTTTTGTCTTATTCACTCTGTTACCTAAAGGCCATATACTAATCAGCATCAGAGAATGAGAACACTTCCAATATGCAAGTTTTAAGGATACCTTGTGGGAAGACAATACACCAACCAAATGAATCTTTTTACTTAGTCCTATCAGTGTAGACAACAGTGTAGCCCATCTGAAATAGGATTAAAAATAATTATTTAAAAACGTTCTGTATGATCATTTGTACTTTACTCCATTACACCACAAATTGGACTGGGCCCCTTCATCATACAGTTATACGACGACGACAAATAAAATTAAGAATTGTTATTTGGTCTACACAAAATGCCTGTGTCATTGTGATCTCCATTTAGCACACAACTCATGGGCAGTACACGAATATTTGCTCCAATAATGAGCAAACAGTAGTATACAACACAGGTGAATCTGAGACACACAGCATGCTTTAACACAGAGCATGCTTTATGCATGACATACTACAAGAAACAGTCAGAAGGGGTGGTATAGGGAGGAGGATGAATGGTAAGGATGAGTGCAGAGGGAGCAAGCAGGATGCATTGAGGGTCTTTTCAGTTCATTAATGTAGATATGAAAATCATCATTGTTTGAGGAGGATCATCAATGTGAGAGAAAAGTGCTCTGTTTAGAATTATTTAGAACCATTTCAGTTTTGTTCCTATTCTTCCTTCTAGCTTCTTTGACCAGCGACGTAACCCATACTGATGAAGGTGGCAGTTTATTGTTCCTTACAATGTGCAAAAGAATTAGAGGAACATGAGATTGGGTGTCTGCCATACTCCACTGAACAATAATTGAGGACTGGGTATGCTACCGAATTATACATTTATCTTTCACAAATTAAGCACACATCACAACATCATTACACTCTTGATCATTTACATACAGAGAACTGAAATGTCAAACAAGTGTCGAAAACAAAGAGGAAACAATCATTCATTCCACCATCCTGGTTGCTTTTCATTGGACTTCAAGAGCTTCAGCAATGTGTATTTACTCAGTGAGTGTTAATCACAGCCTGACACTTACGTGGCATGCTCCATATAAGTCTGCAGGGTCACCCTGTGGTATCCATTCCCATTCTTCAATGAGAGCTCGTGAGTGTTCTTGAAGAATCTGTTGTGGAGAAGGACAACCACAAACACATCTGTCAGGCATGTCCCACATGTGCATGATGGGGTTTAGATCGGGACACATCACCAGCCATTCCATTTTTTCAATGTCCAGGATTCACAAGACATCTAGGTCATTACAGATGGAGCACAAACTTGGATTAAGGAAGGATGAGGAAAGAAACCAGCCATGCCCTTTAAAAAAAAAAAAAAAAAAAAAACATCCTGGCATTCGCCTGGGCAAGTTAGAGAAATTGCAGAAAACCTAAATCTAGATGGCTGGCTGTGGATTTGAACCATCATCCTCCCAAATGCAATTCCAGTGTGCTAAACACTGTGTCACCTTCCTCAGTGAAACTTCTTGAAGGCAGGATCAATTATGAAGATCTGGGCCAGCACACAAAATTAGTGTAAATTTAATATTCACAAAATTAGTGTATATTTAATATTCACTATCCAATCAAGCTGCAAGAAAAAAATTATTGTAATCTATTCCATACAAAATTACCTATGAAGTTACTTAGCAACTGTACTCAGATTATACTCAGTGTTGAAATGTTCTATCCATGGCTAAATGAACATCCTTAATAATAATAATAATAATAATAAGAAGAAGAAGAAGAAGAAGAAGAAGAAGAAGAAAACAGTTTCAGTTCATAATTTAAACTGAATATTGACCATCATAAAATATGAGTATGTATCATTGTACAATACATTACTTACATCATCCCTATTTCTAAAGTTATATTTCTTCTTGGATGAATACGAGGAATATTTCCCACAGTGAACAGGGCAATTATGTACGCATTCTTTATCACCTGTTGAAACTTCAGGAGTACCTTCACCTTAAAACAACAAGATAATAAAGTTGAGACACTTCCAGTAAAAAGTAATAGCACATCAGCAAATTAATGAATAGTAACACTAAAAAAAAGAGATATCAAAAAGACAAGAACAATAATAAGTGCCCCAAGGCATTATTATAGCAACAATCATAACCTTAATGCATATTATAGAAACAAGATAAATTACATGACAATCTTACCAAAAAATGTAATTAAAATACACAAACAAGATTTTCACAACTAATAATGCAAGACCTGACTTTCTTTATTGGACAATGAAGCTAGAACTGCAAAAAAGTTAAATTATTATTTAAAAATTTCAGATTCATAATATTTGCTACATGTAAAAATGATCTAATTATTTCATTCCTGACAGCCAATAATATAGTTTTTTATTTTTAAAGAAAAGACTAATAATTTCAATAAGAGTCAAATGAAATCTTTGTCATTTCCAGTGTTCACAATATATCTGTTAATACATAATGAAATACATCAACAAGTCTATCCTTGAATTACCAGTTCATTCTTTTTACCACAGAATGTGCCCAGAAACCTTAGCCTAGACTTTTCCAATATTCTGCTCAGAAGTGAAATAGAATGTAAATGCCAAACAGCGATAGTATCTTCTGATAGGAAGAGAACACTCATCAGAATAAACTGTAGTACTGAAGAATCATTTAATCCACATACTGTTTTCACAGCCATTAATTCCTGTTTTTGAAACAAATGCGATTATTTCTCCTTCGAATAACTTTTTAGCAATAAGATATATGCTTAAACATACCATAGTTTTAGGGGTATGTGGAATTTCAAGCAATCCAAAATTTCTGCACTCCTGAATACTTCTGTGAGTAGGACTGCCATAGCATCAGATTTAATAACAATCTCTTCCTTATTAAAGATAGAAATTGCCTATTCACAGACACTACAGAGCTCTCAGGATATGGTAACAAATAGGGCAACCACATCATTTTACAAGAGATGACCAACATCTACTCATGATTTTAAGGGAGATTTAAGAAATATTTAATTAAAATAAATTTCAGCTGTACAACAAAAATTATTCATAAGTCTATTTTTTATAATCTTTTCAGGATCAGAATGCCTTACAACTAGAGGGGACATATTCCTGTTTTTGTGGGTAAAGACACAGGCTGCAACAGAAAAAAGCTGCTTGTTTACCTGGATCTTTCAAGACATCAATGAACTTCTTAATACTTTTTGAAGCTAAAATCTTTTTTGCAATTGCTTCTGCCTTAGTTTGACCATGTCATCATCTTAGCCAAATTAGAATCATGGAAAACATTCTTCATTAATTTATTTCCAAAATCCAAACTTCTCTAGCTTATAATGTATTTGATTGAATGAAAAAATATTGCTAGCTTACTGGCAACATTTTTAATTGTCTTGCTGTCATTTCCAAGATATTTGAGCAAATTGGGGGATGCCTTCACTTCTGTTTCATTCCAATTATGAACTTTTACAAAAGAATATTGGCTGCAGTCAGAATTACCCCTGTGAACAATGCTGAAGTCACACTTACACATCACACACTAAGCTTCTGTCAGTCAATAACGTAATGAGTTATTTAAACATGAATGCCTCTATAATCTGTTCCCATGAGTCCTTGTTACTTCTTTGCGTTAATTATACCATAGCTGCTGCTCAGTACAAGGCAAGCACATCTGTTGGTTGCCAATACTGACGAGAAACAAGTAAACATTCCCCTCCTACAACCCCTTTAGAAGCATAGGTTATGGCATTCATTCTCCACTCCTCACATTGCCTTGGCGAAAAGACTATGTCGACAACAGTATCAATTATTATACGAAAATGTTTTGAGATTTGTTGGTTAGGGATTTTAAACTATTGGTAGCACCTTGCGGGATTAATATTCATAAGAGAGGTCAATGATTATATACACAGGAGAGAGAGGCAGTCAATAGTTGAGCTGGGAGGATTAAAGAAAAATTGCTATAATACTGGAGATGACAAGAAAATCAGGAGAGCTGGTCACCCAAGAAACAACAGAAGTGTTTTCTAGGACAAATGACACTTATGTCTTGCAGCTGCATCATTCCTCCATTCTGAAAACTGCACATAATGAGAAACAAATACGTATTTGCAGTCCAAAGAATGAGCCATTTTGATTTTTTAATGATTATTTAAAACAGAACTTGAATAACACTAAAGTGATTACTATTACTGCTGGCCAAAACAACTAATTATTGAATTACATATATTGAATGCCAATGTCTGCATCTGCAGTCTCAAAATGGAAAAAAAAACTTTCATGAATATATATTTTTAACTACATCAAGTGTGAATGAACATAATAATATTTTTAACTGTATAAAAATACTATTTCATCTCTATGTTACTTGTAAATACATAGTTTTTTGCTTATACTGCTAGGAAGCACATAAAACTAGTGATCTATGACTTCCTTAAATTGTACTTCACAACTTGCACCAAGTTTAAAAGAAATATTAGATTCACCACCACAGCCGTTATTGAGTTAACCTTATATCTACATATAGTTTTAGGCAAAATGTCATAACCCGGCACACTTTTTCCTGTGTATTGTAAGCAGTATGTTTACTTTGAGGATGACTTCCGAGAGGTGTGTGGAGATGATGTGCGACATGCAGAATTTGGTAAATACAGACTATCAAATTAAGGTCTCACATATTTGTGAATACATAATAACCAACTCAAAACCTAACACACTTGATGAGATAACAATTTATAGGCTATCCCAAGCTGTTTACATTTAATGTCACCAGATGGTAGAGTTTTGTGAGAACTAGTTGCAAATAGCAGCTTTGGTAGTACATACAATGTCAGTTCTAGATTATATATGAATAGTATGTGGGATGTTTAGGCACAAAACATTCTGCCAGACAAAAGAACTGAAGCACTCAAAAGACACGGCCAGATATCGGTGTGGCTTAGTACACATACATACCATTGGTGGGTATTTAAATGAATAAAGTTGCAATCTTCTGTGACAGGTAGAATGGTCACCAGAGTGAATTAGTGTTGTTCATGTTTAATGTTGTTACCAGGCCTGATAGGGTATATAAGGGGCAAAAACAGCATCGGATGTGCGATCACTGTGTAGGGCACGAAGATGTCACATACGTATGTAAGGCAGCATTATCAGCACCTCACAGGGATTGAAAGGAGCCTCATCGTGGGTCTCTATTTGGCAAGCTGGCTGAATCATGCAACACCCAGATTTGTGGGGCATTTGGATGTGACAACAAACCTATGCTGGACTTCATCACAATATGAGTGCAGGTATACTTGTCATCAAGGTTCCAGGAAGAAAGAAAGATTAGTGTTTAACATCCTGTCGTCAATGAGGTCATTAGAGATGGAGCAAAAGCTCAAATTGAGAAAGGATGAGGAAAGAAGTTGTTCGTGTCCTTGGAAAGGAACTGTCTCGGCATTTACCTTAAATGATTTAGGGAAATCAAGGAAAATCTGAATCAAGATGGCTGGGCATGGATTTTTGAACCTTTGTCCATTCAAATGCAAGTCTAGTGTGCTAACCACTGAGCTACCTTGCTCAGTGTCAGGGTTCCAGTTGACCACATCCAATCACCACAATGGAGGACTGCTGTATTGAGCTCCAAGCACATTGTACCCCTTTCACATCTACATGTGCCATCCAAATACAGAATGTAACCTTCAATCAGAGACTAACACCAGCTGGACTAGGAAATTACTGTCCTACCATTAACACAAATGGACGCATTTGGAGTTAAGTCATGACCAGGAAACATGGACTGCTGCGGAATGGTGACACACTCTATTTGGCAATGTTGTGCAATACTGCACCATCATGGGTGTGGATGATGCTGACCTGAAGAGAGGTTGAATTCTTCCAATGTTTTGAAGAGTTACAACAGTGTTACTCCTGGTGAAATGGTGTAGTAAGTAGCCATAAGGTATGACTTCACTCCACAGTTGGTTGTGATTGAGGCAACTTTAAAAAGCACAATGGTACATCACAGACATCCTATGTCCTTGTGTGTTACCTCTCATGCAACAGTACTGTGGTGTCATTTTTCAACAAGACAATGCTGGTCCACAAATGGCACGTTTCCATGAATTGTATGCGGGATGTTTAAGTACTCCAGAGGCCAGCAAGATCCCCACGATGTATCCCATAAAACATATGTGGGACCAGCTCATATGTCAACTCTTTTCCAGTGCCAGTACCCATTTGTAACAGTTGAGGGCTACAACAGCTGTAGACAACTATAGGACACCCTTCCCAACCAAATCAGTGCATACATCCAGACCAGAGAGGGTCCCACATCAACTGACAAGTGGGCTCATATTGCCAAGTTCTCTGTAAATTAGACGCAATTTTGTAATCACTTAAATAACATCGGCATACCATCTCAACCTGTGACGTCCATTTTGTTTCCTCTTTTCCTTCTGGTTGCATAATTTTTTCTGTCAGGCAGTGTAACTATTTTGATCCCAAAAACAACATGGGGATTAATGTCTTTATATAAATGAGGAAGAGGTTCTGTGCACCAGTTCACTGTAAAAAAACACCTTTACTCACATTATGAAGAAAGAAACAAACTTTAGTTACACCACTGAAGCAGTACTTTAATTTCTCTAGTGCACACTTCATATGGAGTATTTCTACAATAAAATATGTTTTGTTGTCAGAGGTGTTGATAGAGTGATACATGTAGGCTGGAGTGCAGTAACTTTATATACTTCAGCTTCCTACACTCCTTCCTGGAGCTGTGGCACTTGACAAGGCATTAAATGTTTGGTTTGCATCCTCTTTTTTATGCTCATTTCCCATAGTGTGTCCTTTAAGCAGATGGTAGGAGCCTAGGCTTTACTGAATTTGTATCCTGAATCATGGTTGAATTAGATAATTATTATGGGTTTAAAGGGACTAAACCACTTCGTTTGAGTCCCTGGATTAACAGGAAATTGATGCCAAAAGGTATGAAACGAGATAAAGAGAATTGTCAGCTCCGAGGTTTATGATCGTGGTTGAAAGTGTACTTAGCAGTACCTTTAGCCAAAAATAGTTATAGTGAGATGCCCAGGTGCATCCTAACAGCTAAAATTGTAGCTGGTTACTGAAGAATGAACCAAGAAAGGTTATCATAGTCAGTACAATCACATAAATAACATCACATATCATCTCAGTTTTTACCCTCTACAGCTCCCTCTAACACCATGGAAGTTATTCCTTGATGTCAAAAATGTCCTATATCTTCCCCCTTCTTCTTGTCAGTGTTCTCCATGTATTTCAATACTCACCGATTCTAGGGAAAACCACCCCATTTCTTATCTTATAGACATTTCATTTTGTTTGCTCCTCGAGTTGAAAAACTAAAATGGGATGAAAAATGAAGGCTGTACAGACTAGAGAGGTAACTAGCTTAGATAAATAAAATATGGACACAAAAGTTTAAAAATTCATGGCAGAACATGGGGAGAAAGTAGCCTGAAGCCACTTGGGGCATATGGTCCGACGACAGGTACTATTTCCACAACCACCCTCAACAATACCGAATGTGGAGGTGCATTAAATTTTGTTATAAAATCCATGTTCCCTCAGGAAACATAGGACTTCAGTGACTACTAACCCATCTTCTGCAAGTATCTGAGGTATTGAGGTAGACAGATTAATTGTTCATCTCATATCAGTGAGCAGGGCACACATTGCAAAAATACATGCAATCGTGAGATGACTACCACTGCTGCATTGAGAGGAGTCCTCTTTATGCAAAAGGAACTCGTAGATAAGTCTGATGTGGCCAACACACAGGTGACACAGTATGATGGCATCTTTCTGAGAGACCTGCTGACTGAGAAATATGCCACACCTAGGTTGTTCACTTGATTGCTCTCAGCTTGATTAGGGCCATGATAGCCTGTCATTCCATATAACAGGTTTTCAAAATTTAATGTCACAGTTGCAATGTTAAGTCTGTGCCCGGTACGTTGAGTTCAAGTTCATTTCTTGAGGTTGCTTTCTTAGCTAATTTGTCAGTGAGTTCATTATTCTGGAATATCCACATGACTCAGTGTGCAGATGAATATTATAGTGATTCTAGAGCTATGAAAATCCACTAGTAGGTCCTGTATCTTAAGAGGCCAGAAAGTTTCTCAGGTAGCACTGAGATGTGCCTTGTGCACAGTGCACGGAAGAATAACGAGCTTCATTCTGGCAGGTGTTTCCGGGTCAGGGAATTAGGATGGTAATTACTGCATGCAGACACTGCATTGAAGTGTGCTGTGAAACATTCAGCGATGACTACAGGAGCAGTACAGATGTCGCAAATGAGGGAGATGCCAGAACCACTGCGGATGGTGGGTGGGTGCATGTGCAACAGAGTTGCATACTCAAGATGATGGGGTGTGAGCAACCCATAGATGATACATACCGTTCCCAACAATCTTGCTCTCTCTTCTTTATTAAAAACCATGCTTGTGCTTAAAGTATCTTGAATGCTATTAAATGTTCCATTGAGGTATGGCATTTGTGCTGCTGAAGTTACCTGTCACATTCTCTGATGGATGGAGCTATTTCATCAGACCACTGTGGCATCGGTATCTGTTGGGATGAGCCTGAAGAATAGGATATCATTGCTTCCACAGCATGTATAATCGTGTTAATAGCATTCCTTTAATATCCTTCTCTTGACTGGTTTCAAAGGTCAGACTGAAGGTGAAAGTTTGCTATTTGGCTTTCCAAAGTGAGCTATGTGGTTCATTTTTCACCGATCGATGGGACAAGAAAGAGAGAGATAGGAAAATGACCACTGTCACAGAGGTCACCATGGATGGGCCATTGGATAAATTGTGAGATGGTAGGATTGCAGACTGTAATATCTTTGGCTAAGTCTGTTCCATGAGCCATATTGATATGTATGGCAGCTTCACTGTTGAGGAGGCAGGCTACAGTTCTGAAATTAACTGCTCTTTTACTTGGCCCGTGTTAGATGTGGTTTGCCTGCCCTGCAGACAATTACGGGCATTGAAGTCCCCCAACAGGAGGAACGGTGGAGGCAGCTGGTCTACTAAATCCACAAGCATGTGATATGATGTAGATGTTTCTGGGGGTAGATAGACATTGCATACTGTTATTCCAGCTGACGGACAGCCATGGCAACAAAACGGTTAGTGGCATCTACTCACTGAAAGCGCCACATCAAATGAGTGTGCATACTCCTGAAGATGCCTTATCAGCATTAATGTTATTTGCATAGTTTTGTGATTTTTAATAGTAGGGTGTCAGATTTCTGAGAACTGTCTCTCCTGAAATGGCATGCCAACTGCAGAGTAAGTACCTATTAACCGACAGAGTTTGGACAGGTGACAATGGTAGCTACTACAGTTCCACTGAAGAAACATAATATTTCCCAGCTGCCTGGACTATTTTTCCTTTACATACCAGATTGAAATGTTCACATTACGAGGAATGGAATGGAATTAAATGTCCTCACACTCTCTCTTTCCATTAGTCTCAAATGGGATGACAGAATGATTTGTTCACATTTTCAAAGTTCAACTGTTAAAAGCCTTTGGGTCTGCTACATAAGCTTCAGTATTTAAACACCTTCCAAGCTTCTTACAGGTCCACACCTGTTAATAGTCTAAGATCAGTGAAGCAGCATCATGAAGCAGACACAGCATGGCAGAACAGTAGGGGTGCCAGGTGGTGGTGTAGCCACCAAACTACGGTAACCTACTGTCCACACATCCCCCATGCAACAGTTTCTGCCCCCTCTGTCCAATCACCTCCTCCCAGTTCAAGTCCCCTTACTGTCACTGTGTGCCACACTCTGCCAATGCATCTACTGATCTTTTCTCCTCCTCTTTTTTTCTGTTCCCAAATGCCCCCCACCCCCTCTCCCCAGCTTCCTGCAACTGTGCCTGGCAGCCTTTTCCTGCTGCCACCTAGTCCCTGCTAACTCCACCAGACAGTGCTCTTCCGTCCCCCCCCCCCCCCCCCCCCCCCAAGTATACCCTGCTACACCTCCCCTTTCCACCTTTCCACACTCCACTCTGGACTGCTGCTGCTGTTCAACGAGAGAGTTGCATTCTGGCTGTAGTGGCTGGAGATAGCAGCCTGCTTGTGTAAATGTATGTGTGCTTTCTTTTCTGAAGAAGGCTTTGGCTGAAAGTTTAATGTGTAACTGTCGTTTCATTGTCCTTGTCTGCAACTCAACATGTCACCTTTACGGTGAGTCGCAATCTATCCTTTTCATAATATTGTTCTTATAAAACTGCAATCTTCTCATTATGATGGTAAATGTAAATGTTCCACATATGGTGATGGCATCAAACATGAATATATATTTACTGACATATATCAACCATTGAGAAGTGCTGTATCATGAAATCCCAAGATTCTATTGCAACATATTTTTCTTTCATGCTCATAAATTGTAATTACATAAAAGACTTTAAAATATTACATAACACAAATCAAGTGTTTATTTGTGCTGCAGGATCAAGAATCTGTTTAATGAAGGATATGATTGAACTTTATTTGTAGTTTTGTTCTATACTTGTCTATGTTACATGAAAATATTTGTGCAACCTAAATGTCAGGAAATTTTCCTATTCTTTTTAACATTTCTCTGATCAAGGTAGCATTACAGTACTTGCAGCAAAACCATAAATGAACAGTGTTTATGTGTTTGCCCCCTTCAACAATAAACAGACCCTGTACACACTCACCCAATGTGGAGTTTTGACTAGCCATAACCAACAGCATTTAGATCAAGTCCTCTCAATTATATTATTTCATTAAGACTGTTCTACTAAGAAAGCAATAACATGGAGCATATCTAATTTCACAAAAAATGTTGATGTGTAGTTATAAATATTTTCTTCGTAATAAATGTCATAAGAAAAACTGATTTGTAATTTATATGGTCCTACAGAAAATTATCACAAAGTGATTGCTGACTGTACACAGACACAAATTTAATTACATGTAATATCCAACACAGGCAGGTAATGAACTTGTACTAGCTTATTGTTATGTAATATTTAAAGACTCAAGATATTCTAACAAACATATCTCAGTGCAGCATTCATCAGAAGTAAAACTTCTGCCTGGCAAATCTCAAGGTAGTATGATAGGACCACTATTGTTCATGATATAAATAAATGACATGGCAGACAACATCTGTTGCTCTGTGGGGCTGTTCGCATATGACACACATGTTTACATAATGTTTCGAAATTCACACCAAATACATACTTGCAGGTAACCCTGAATGTAAATAAATGTAATGTGCATTATGAAACTGAAGGATCCAAAATCTTTTGATTGCATGATCTACAGTCACTGGAATCAGTCAACACTGTCAAGCATTCAACAGTCTCTCTCCACAGAAATTTAACAACCACGTACAAACCAGTCATGGGTAAGGCAGACACCAGGCTCAGATTAACTGGTAGACTTCTACAGAAGCATAATTAACACATGAAGAAACTTGCTTACACAATCCTCATTCGACCAGTTCTAGAGTATTGTCTGACTGTCTAGCACCCTTATGAATTTGGATTGAAGGAAGTATATACAAGAATCACAGGAAAAATGTACATTTCGTCATGGGTATATTTGGTCAGTGTGAAAGTGTCACAGATTTGCTCAACAAGCTGCAGTAGGAGATGCTACAAATAAGGAGTTAATATCATGATGACCCTTGTTCACAAAATTCCGAGACACTGTGCTGCGAAATGAGTCAACAAACATATATCTAATGTAATAACCACAATGAAGAGTGTTGACAATCTTACTTTCTGTCAACCAGCCACAAATGGAATAGGGTAAACTGTTTCTAGTACTGTGTCTACCCAGTGCCAAACACTTCGGTGACCTGTAGAGTGCAGATGAAGATGTACAGGTGACTGACATGTTTACCAAGTATGGTTGTTGTTTTAAGATAAAAAAGTTTAGGCAGTTCTCATAGTGTGATATTAGACTTCATTTTCAAAGTATCATGAAAGTAGGCCTCATCAAACATCACTGCAAAGCAATGTAGTGGTTGACTAAGTGCCATTCCTTGTCAGGAAAACACTTAATGATGAAAGTTTTTGCATAGAATTTCTGTAAAGTTTTCCAGCCAATATTCACAAATAACTCACAGAGTATTAACAAAGATGCACTTCTATATCAGTTGATTAAGGAGCTGCAGTTATTTGTAGGAAATGCCAACAGTGAAGCAGCAGAGAAAATGCTAAGTGCATCTACAGGATAATGTCTACTTTATGTACACTTTCACAGTCTACTTGCAATTTTAGAAAGTTACATATAAAGTCATTTAGCACCACTAGTGTGGAAACAAGCTACAAGCAAGTCTTGTCTGCAGTCACCAAACTTAAGATTTCTGCTTGGACGATTAACAACTTTGCACAGACATTTACTTCTTTAGGTTCATATTATTCATGTTTCAAAACTGTTTGACAGCACTGTCTTATCAACGGATTTACAATGCTACTGCTAGTATTAATAATCAAATTAATTTTCTCCACTTTCTAGTATAATTTTTTTTACTATCATATTAACAAAAGTATTTATAAAATGCTGAACACTTTAAAATCTGTGCAAAGAAACTGAGTGTTATACCTTGAAGAAATTCAATGAATCGCTCCAAGTCTGAAATCTGTGTTTTCAGTTGCATTACCAAATTTTCCTTCATCTTCAGTGGGTTAATAAGCTATAAAAGAAAATAAAATACGTGTTAGTTGCATGCTTAGATCTCAAACAAATCTGCTATGACTTACAATACACAGTTAAAGATTAATACAGACACAATTTTAGACAAAAGAAGAGTGATTTTTTTCTGAATTGCTGAGACAATACATTCAGAGCAAGCCTAGTGAACACAGAGAGAAAGAAAGAAAGAGAGAGAGAGAGGGAGAGAGAGAGAGGGAGAGAGAGAAAGGGGGGGGGGAGGGGGGGGGAGAGAGAGAGAGAGAGAGAGAGAGAGAGAGAGAGAGAGAGAGAGAGAGAGAGAGAGAGATGTTGATGATGACGAACTACACGGTCGTCAGCACCCGTACATAGTCCCAATTTTTTCACAGTCCAATTTATCCACTGTCACGAATGATGATGATGATGATGATGAAGACAACACAAACACGCAGTCTCCCTGGGTAGAGAAAACCTCCAACCCAGCCAGGAATTGAACCCGAGACCCCGTGAGCCACAGGCAGCAACACTAGTCACTAGACCATCAGCTGCGGATGAGAGAGAGAGAGAGAGAGAGAGAGAGAGAGGATGGGGGGGGGGGGGGGGGGGGGGGGAGGTGTTCAAAATCTTAAGCTTTGGAATTTACATTGTTACTACATCAGAAGGCTGCAACAAATTAAAAGTTATAAACTTGGATACCAATTGTGCTGCAATTTCACATTTTTCAGTCCTCTTGCAATTCCTCTTGTTTCAGCAATTTCGGGGGGGAGGGGGGGGGTTGTAAGTTTCTCTTCTAACTTAAATAATATTAATCTGGAATTAGTTACTTAATACATTATCTACATGTAAAATAAGGGAAAGGCAACCACTCACATCGGGATGACTGATATGTGGTGCATAGAAACATGTAACAGGAAACATTATTCACACAAGTGTTCAATCTCTTGATCTTTTTATAGAAGAAGAACGAGAGCTTAAAAGCTAGTGTGAATATTGTTTCTTGTTATGTGATTGTATGCTCCACACATCAGTCCACTATAGGTGAGTAGTTGCCTTTCCCTGGTTTTATGTATTGCTCCATCCAGGAATTTCCATTAGGTACTTATATACATTGTATGTGTTAAGTTAATCCATTATATGATAACCCTTTCCGAAGGACTTAATGATTAAGGGCCACAATATGAGTTAATAAGCATTAATATAAGAGAGAAAGACATGGCAGTTTTCATGCTAATATGACAGACATTGAGTATGGCCTATATTCACACAAACCTCATATGTATTTTGCACCAGATACCATTAATCACCCATTTCTTAAGAGACGTAATGAATATTGTTTTGAGACAAATTTAAAAAATTTCCAGACTTCAAAATATAAATATTACAGAATTGTTTGTTGAATATTCCATGCCTAGTTTATACAAATGGAAGTAGACAAAATTTCTGGAAGCTATTACAGGGTCCACAGTTGTTGACGCAAAAATTCATCCACAAATTTATGGCCATGTTGAGTTAAAGTAACAGAAATACAAGTCACGTACTTCTTGAATAGATAAAATTTATGTTTGCAGAGAAGTTTAAGATTCAGTTTACAGTAAATGTCACTGAATATCTCCCAGAGATATATATGATAATAAGAAACTGTTATAAAAATCAGAGGGTGGTAGGAAATATAAAAAAGTTAAAAAGGGGAAAGAATTATCTTAATGGATAGCAATGCTCTATATTAGGCATATGTTTATGTGTATACAGTCCACTCACAAACTAGTTATTTTCTACCAAGCACTAACAATAAGTTATCATTAACAAATTAATAAAGCCGGATTTAAACACCATTCCACACACACTGACACCCAACACCAATAAAAACATACATGCAACAGAACTTCATTTGTCTTCAGCTGAAATTTAAGCTGCGATAAACACAATTTTCAACTAAGCATTCAGTCCCTTGACAGAAAAACATCAAATCATTGTTGAAACTAATTAAGAGTTTCTACCACTATTTTGAAACCACATACATTAATCTCTGTACCAAGATTATCAATGCATACAAGTATAGTAGCCCTCAAATTGGAGAGAGCCTATTCAGTTCCTGATGGCAGAGGAAATTTTCATTGTCGCTATGCGCCTATACAGTTCCTAACCACCAATGTACATGCATGCATTCAACCGTTGCCTGATAAACCTTGGCGTAACTTTTTCTGAACTACATATACACAACAAGGCCTTTAGGAGTCTTGTTGAAAATCTGTAAGAATTAGTGGACTGAGGCACGAGGACTGAAACCTTGGCAGCAGCATCATGCACTGCATTTCTATCCACGAATGGAAGAAATGGTTGTCATGTTGCTGTAAAGGTGTAGATTATTAATAGATTTTATGAAGTACAGAAAAGCCTGCAGTCCAGACTTCATTATTTAAGTCCACTTTTACAATATTTTAATAGAGCATACATACATGTTGTGTTTGAAGGAATTGCCGCGAGACAAAAGTAGTGGCCCCCAAGAGTATGCAATGAGGTATGGAATGGAGTTTGTTCTATATGTCCCTGTAGCTACCTTTATTTCCTTGAGGTCTACAGATTTAAACATCTTCATGTTTGCAGGTCTTGCTGAATCATACACAACAGATCCAAAGTCAAGACAAGATGTGATATATGCTTAGCAGAATTGCAAGAGACCTGCCATAACTGTTCCCATAATTTCTTTGTTTTGTTTTCTTTTAGGGCACAAAAACAACTAGGATCATACGTACCCATGTCAGAACAGTGGAACCCAAAGACAAAGAGAGGAGTTAAAAACAACTTCATGTTAATCTCAATCGACAGAGGAGAAGACAGCTAAAAACAGGGATGTGGAGAAAGGTCTATAAAATACACCATAGAGAAACAGAGGTCCTGAATTAAAAATTTATTGGCCTTTGTCAGACTGCTATGATGGATAAAAAGTAAAATGTGGTCGATAGCCGACGCATCGTTCACTAAAACAGCCAATAACTCAGACGGCAAACACACACGAGAACGTAAGTGGTTAAAAAAAGGGCATTCGGTCAGGAAATGGCAGACCATCAGAGGTTGAGCACAATGAGCACAAAGTGGTGGGGGAGCACCATTTAACAAATGGCAATGGCTAACAATAAACAGTGCCTGATATGCAATCCATCTACAATAATCTCCTCACAGTGAGAGGGCCAAGAGGAGGTCATCCAACCTACTGGGAGAGGCTTAATAACCCAGAACTTGTTCGCATGACAGGGCAACCAGAGATGATGCCAAAGTAACACCACCTACTGACTGGTGGCAATACAGAGATGATCAGAGGGAATGTAAGAATTAGTGGACTGAGGCACGAGGACTGCAACCTTGGCAGCAGCATCAACAGCCTCGTTGCCCGTCAGACTAACGTGACTAGGAACCCACATAGACATCACAGTGGCTCCATCAAGAGTGAACAGGTGACAGTTTTCCTGAACCCGTTGCATTAAGGGATGGGCAGTGTATAGCACACAGAGGTTTTGAAGGGCAATCAGAGAGTCAGAGCAGATGATACAATTGAAAAGCCTATGTTGCCGAATGTACTGTATGGCCTGATAGAGAGTGAAGAGCTCTGCTGTAAATACTGAGCAATGTTCCAGAAACTGATACCAAAAATCATCGATGCCAATGACGAAGGCACACCTGACACTATGGTCAGTCTGAGAGCCATCAGTGTACACAAAGGTACCATCGTGAAGTTCCATGCGGAGGTCGTGAAACTGAAGGTGATAGAGTGAGGCTGTAGTAGTGTCCTTAGGAAGTGAATGAAGCCAAGATGAACACAGGGCGCCATATGTAGCCAAGGTAGTGAAGGGTTCACACCCACCAGAAAAGTTGCAGGTAGCCTGAATTTAAGCTGCCGGAGCAAGAGCCAAAAGCGAACTCTAGGAAGTAACAGAGAAGAGAGATGTGTCATCAAAGAAGAGGCACAGGGGGGACGGCCACACATGGCAGACAATCGGCTAGGATATCTGCTGAGGAGAAAGTCACAATGGTAGGACAGCAGTAGTTTGGCAGCTTCTGCATACAGACTCTCAACTGGGCTAGTGTAAAAGGCACTAGTGGCCAAACGGATGCCATGAGGGTGGAAAGTATTGAGACGGCATAAGAGGGACATATGTGCCAATGCATAAACACAATACCCATAGTCTAGTTTTGAACGGACAAGGGACCAGTACAAATAAAGGAGGGTGGTTCGATTTGCTCCCTAGGAAGTACCACTGACGACATGTAGGATACTGAGGAACCGCATACAGTGGGCTGCCAGGTAAGACATGTGGGAGGACCAAGAAAGTTTTCTATCGAGCATGAGCCCTAGGAATTTCATAGTTACAATGAACAGAAGAGCAACAGGCCCAAGATGTAAAGACAGTGGAAGAAACCAACTGTGCCGCCAAAAATTCATACAAATGGTTTTGTCTGTGGAAGAATGAAAGCTACTGTTTATGCTTTATGAGTGAAGGTGATCAAGACATTGCTAAAGACACCACTCAATCAGACAAGTTCATGGAGAACTATAATACATGGCAAAATCGTCAACGAAAAGGGAGCCTGAGATGCCTGGTGGGAGACAGCCCATTATAGGGTTAATGGTGATAGCAAAGAGGATAACACTCAGAAGGGAATCCTGAGGTAGACCGTTTTCTTGGATAAAGGTGTCCGACAAGGCAGAACTCACACATACCCTGAAAACTCAGTCTTTTAAAAATTCTTGAAGGAAATGAGGCATGCGGCGTGTAGAGTGTACAGAGGATACCAGTACTCCAGCAGCTGTTGCAGGCAGAGAATACCAGTACTCCAGCAGGTGTTGTAGGCTTTCTCCGAATTGAAAAACATGGCCACAGTCTGGTATTTACACAGAAAACAATTCATGACATGGGATGAGATAGTCAACTGCAGAATGTCATGCTTGGAATCCACACTGTACAGTGGTTAGTATATGGTGCAACTCAAACCATCATACCAGCCAGGCATGAATCATATGTTCCATCACCTTGCAAACACACCTGGTGAGAGAAATGGGGCGTTAGCTAGAAGGAAGGTGTTCATCCTTACTGGGCTTAGGTATGGGTATGACAGTGTGTTCACACCAGTGTCTGGGAAACGTGTCCTCTGCCCAGATGCGGTTGTATGTATGAAGCAGAAAGTGCTTGCCCACAAGAGACAGGGGCTGAAACATCTGTGGAGTCTGAAAGGGACGTGTGTGCTCCTGTGTTAAGGCAGACGAGATTAAGTTGATTGAGAAGGTCAGCTAAAAGGGCACCTCTCGGTCAGTTTCTGGGAGAACCCCAAAGGGTATGGTGTGCATCAAGGTCACTGAGCAGCAGAAAGGGGTTAGGTAGCTGCCCAATAAACTGGAGGAAGTCTGCCCTGCTGACATCAAATGACAGAGGGATGTACATGGTAGAAAGGTAAAAGGTCAAGTCAGGAAGGAAAAGGCGAACTGCAACAGCTTGAAGGTAGGTATTCAGGGAGATGGGGTGACTACGAACATGATCCCATATGAGCAGCATGTCTCCCTCATGAGATGGAATGCTACCCTCAGGGGGAAGGTCAAAACAGAGCGGGAAGAAATGCGAGAACTCAAAGCAGTCGTGAGGATGCAATTTTGTTTTCTAGAGACAGAGAACAAGTGGACACTGCAATTTTAAGAACAGCCATAAATCCTCTTTGTTTGATCAAAGGCCATGAATGTTCCATTAAAGGAGAGTCATAACAAGGAAAGGGGAGGAGGGAAAAAATGAAGGGGTGTCACCTCGGCAGCTGCTGAGTGCCAGCTTTCAAAGACTCTCTGCTACAGGGCACAGATGCTGGAGGATCCTGCTCCATGTGTTCTACAGAATTGTCGGCATTCTCCCTCTGTCAATCTGTGGAGTCCAGGGCAGAAAAATGGTTGGCAGTGCGCACCAGCGACATGGGGGTCGGCTGGTTGAGGGTATTACACGGTGACATCGTCAAAGAGGATCTCCGAGTCGGCGAAGGAGAAGACCGTTTGCCTTTCTTTGACTTCTTGGAGCCTTTCCAGTTGAAAGAGGAAAACTCAGATGTTTGTTGGCTGGAGGGACATAGGAAGTCTTCATGGGAGTATTCCTTCGGTCCTTTCTGACCTGCCGGTTGTGCAGCAGGTGACTTCGTCCTGGGAGGCGAATGTTTGGTGGCTTGTTGCACAGCTGGACGAGGAAATGGCAGTGTTACCATGACACTGTGTGGTTTCACAAGTGCAGTGCTGAATATGAGGTCACATGTCTGCGTGGCCATGTCCTTCATGGAGCGAGATGCAGCAAGAACAGTACAATAAGTGCCAGATGGTAGAACAGAGGGTTTGCAACTAGCCAGTGACTTTCGAGCAACTGGGTAAGGCACTTTTTCCTTTACCCAGATCTCCTCGACAGCCCGCTCATCAAGATACTTGGGACAATCTTGAGATTGGCATGGTCGCCATTGCAGTTGCTACAGTGAGGAGGAGGCGGAGGCAGACAATCGCCCTCGTGCGCATCCCTACCACAGGTTACACATTTGGCCGGGTGTCGACAAGATATTCAAGTCTGATTGGAACGATGATACTGGTAGCAGAGCATTGAGTTCAGAATGTATGGTCAGACTGTGATAATTTCATAGCCTGCTTGGATCTTGGATAGAAGTACCACTCTATCAGAGGTGAGAAAAATATTGTGTGTGGGCACCTTTCTCATCATCTGATGGATGGCAATGACACCCCGATCAGAGAGGTACGTTTGGATTTCTGTCTCGGTCAGACCATCGAGCAGCCTAGTGTAAATAACACTAGCGGAAGAATTCGGAGTTCTATGTGCCCTTGGGCTTTGACACAAACAGGATAGCTGTGGAGAAGCCAAGCGGCAAGCAGTTGTGCTTGAGCATCAGAAGTAGTCTCCAAAAGCATAGTGCCATTACGTAAATGAGAGCAGGATTTCAGAGGGCTGGCAATTGCATCATCACCTTTCTGAATAAGAAACAGTTTTACCACTGCAAAGGATTGACAGTCTTCAGCACGTGAAACCATGAGGGACCGTGGTGCAGCTCGGACGGTCTTTGAATTGGGAGCTTCATTCTGTTTATGTTTTTAGATGTGGACAGCAATGATGGTGACTGGCTCATTGCAAGAAAACCCCCACGATTGCCAGTGTCTCCGATGGTGCGCTCCTTCCAACTGTGTTTAAAGACTTGCTGGCTCATGCAAATATCAATGTCCGTACCTTCTGTGGCAGAACTTGCTGTTACACTGAACTGGTATGCTGCTGGCATGTCTTTTTAGGTCTGCTCTTATTGTTCTTTGTGCCTTTCTCCTTAAGTGAAGAAACAGATTTAGGGATCAAGGATGTTACTGTAGATTTAACATTTCTCAATTTGGCACCTGTGGATCGTTCTAGTGGTATACATTCTCTATCGAAGACCAACTTAAGACAGGGTCACATTTTGTTCTTTGTATTACAATGTTGCGTCCCCATAAATTTCAGCTTTGAGTTTTGATAGGTGATTTAAAGGCTGAAAATTTTGAGGGCTTGACTGACTTACACATTGTCATAGAAGCAGATATCCTCAGAGTAGTGAAGCAATTTAAATCACTCAATAAAAGCAAGTCTTCTGCTCCAGGCTGTATACCAATTACAATCCTTTCAGAGTATGCTGATACAACAGCACTGCACTTAACAATCATATACAACTGCTCGCTTGACAGAAGATCTGTACCCAAAGCCTGGAAAGTTGCACAGGTCACACCAATATTTAAGGGAGTGTAGTAGGAGTAATCCACTGAATTACAGGCCCATATCATTAACATTAATATGCAGCAGGATTCTGGAACATATAGTATGTTCAAACATTACGAATTACCCTGAACAGAATGGTCTATTGACACACAGTCAACACGGATTTAGAACACATTGTTCTTGTGAAACACAACTAGCTCTTTACACACATGAAGTGTTGAGTGCTATTGACAAGGGATTTCAAATTGATTCCATATTTCTAGATTCCCAAAAAGCTTTTGACACTGTACTACTCAAGTGGCTTCTAGTGAAATTGCATGCTTATGGAAAATTGTCTCAGTTATGTGACTGGATTCGTGATTTCCTGCCAGAGAGGTGGTAATTGACGGAAAGTCATCGAGTAAAACAGGAGTGATTTCTGGCGTTCCCCAAGATAGTGTTATAGGCTCTCTGCTGTTCCTTATCTATATAAATGATTTAGGAGACAATCTGAGCAGCTGTCTTAGATTGTTTGCAGATGATGATGTTTATCATCTAGTAAACTCACCAGAAGAACAAAACAAATTGCAAAACGATTTAGAAAACATATGTGATGCTGCGAAAATTAGCAACTGACCCTAAATAATTAAAAGTGTGAGGTCATCCACATGAGTACTAAAAGGAATCCGTTAAACTTCGGTTACACAACAAATCAGTCTAATTTAAAGGCCATAAAGTCAACTAAAAATCTAGGAATTACAATTGTGAACAATTTGAATTGGGAATAACACATACAAAATGTTGTGGGGAAGGTAGACCAAAGACTGTGTTTTATCAGCAGAACATTTAGAAAATATAACAGATCTACTAAAGAGAATGCCTACACTATGCTTGTCCATCCACTTTCGGAGTACTTCTGCATGGTCTGGGATCCTTACCAGATAGGATTAACGGAGTACATAGAGAAAGTTCAATGAAGAGCAGCAACTTTTGTAATATTGTGAAATAGGGGAGAGAGTGTCATGGACATGATACAGGGTTTGGGATGGACACCATTAAAACACAGACATTTGTCGCTGCAATGGAATCTTCTCACAAAATTTCAATCACCCACTTTCTCCTCCGAATATGAAAATATTTTGTCGACGCCAACTTACATAGGGAGAAATGATCATCATAATAAAATAAGGGGAATCAGAGCTCGCATGGAATGATATAGGTGTTTGTTTTTTCTGCCTGTTGTTCGAGAGTGGAATAATAGAGAATCACTGTGAAGGTGGTGTGATGAACCCTCTGACAGGCACATAAGTTTGATTTGCAGAGTATCCATGTAGATGTAGATGCCTCAACATTAGGCATTCACTCCATTATTCTGATCACCTGATTTCTTCCCTTCACAACCGAGAGAGGTGGCACAGTGGTTAGACACTGGACTCTCATTTGGGAGGACGACGGTTCAATCCCGCATCCGGCCATCCTGATTTAGGTTTTCCGTGATTTCCCTAATTCACTCCAGGCAAATGCCAGGATGGTTCCTTTCAAAGGGCACGGCTGACTTCCTTCCCCGTCCTTCCCTAATCTGATGAGACTGATGACCTCGCTGTCTGGTCTCCTTCCCCCCCCCCCCCCCCCAAAAAAAAAACAACATCTTCCCTTCACAAAAAACTGGATACTCCCTCTTCCACCCTGAGTAGTTTATGCATGTATGAGGTCAATTTACAGAATTTAGAGTTATGTCAGTGAAGTTAGGAATCAAGGTTTTAAATTTTAGTTGAAATGTTTTAAGAAATACATGACTGGCTAAAAAGCTTGCAATGCTGTTTACTAACAGTAGTACTGTTTGAATGGAGATCACTCCTGGCATTCAGTTCTCCAGTATTTGGTCTATGAAACTGGAACAATAGTGACCAGCAACTGAGCAAATGCATGATAGAGTTCGCCATGGAAACTTTCTTATCTTACCAGTAGACCTTTGTACTCTTCAATTTTTAAGAGGAGGTTGCAGATGAGTGCAATGAGAGAATTATTTTCAACTACTTGCTCATCTTTATTTCTTTGTAGCTCATGACACTAATCAAAGTTGCTTTTGTGTCACCAACGGACTACAATAATCATTGCCAAGTTTGGCATTTTCATAAACATCTTCATATCCCCTTCCAAAACCTACCGGGAAACGGGAGATCAGCCACAGTCAACACTTAAGACAGGTGCACCAAAGTAAGCCACTGTTTTATTTGAAAATAATTAGTTAATAGTATTCTCACATAATCAGAACTGAACTTTCAACCTGCAGCAAAGTGTACACTATTACTATACTTATGCTAAAAATGTCTGTCAGGCTAGAGCTTTAACCACAACTTTTAGCTTTGGTGGGAAGTGCAACTACCAACTGAGCCACCCACATCATACTTTGTGGCATGTAATGACACCTGCATGAGGCCATGCACAGTGCTTGGATGATCCAGTTTGGAGACTTATTCACGAAAGACAAAGATCAAAACTTAAGTCCAGGTCAGGCACACACATTTAATCTGCGAGGAAGTTCAATTTTATTTTTCTTTCTACATTTCCAAATATGAAATTACAGACTGAGTCTCACCTTCCATACATTGTACATTTATCTTATGTAAAATAAGGGAAAGGCAACCACTCATCTACAGCAGACAGATGTGCAGAGCATAGAAACACACAGTGGGAAAAACTATTCACAATCACTTTTGAGCTCTTGTTCTTTGTAGTAAAAGTATACAATTCACACAAATAACCACACAGATGTCTATGTCTGCATCATGCTCCCATGGCTACGGTGAGGCAGATAATTGATTACCAATTATTGAAAGCTGTTGGCTGAACTGTAGGGGGTGGGGAGGGGAAAGGGGAAACCCAAGAGGGGGTAGTGGGAAAGAGACATGACTTTCAACAGATGACTCAGCAGCTGAACAATATGAAATGAGTACCAAGAGTAGAGAATAAAAATGAGAGAGAGAGAGAGACAGAGGCAGAGAGAGAGAGAGAGAGAGAGAGAGAGAGAGAGAGAGAGAGAGAGAGAAATGCCAGCAGGGGAGAGAAGAAGAGTGGTGGGAGAAGGTAGTACATGATCTTGATGGGAAAGCAGTGGTGTGGATAGAATAGAGAAGAGAAAAAGTAAGATGAGGCAGTGGGAAACAGGTAAGTGGACATTGGTGGAGGCTTGTCCACAGAAGGCAAAGATCATAACTTAAGAGCAAGAGCTCAAAAGCAAGTCTGAACACTGTTTCCTGTAACAGGTTTCTATGTTACACACATCAGTTCACTATGGGTGAGTGGTTGCCTTTCCTTTATTTTATGCATTGTTCAATACAGGAATTTCGATTATTGTCCTCTCTCTTCCTTTCCATTCCTCTGTCCTTTGACTATATTTCTTTACTTAGCTACAGTACCTGCCATTAAAATGCACACCAGGCACTTTCTGTTGTGCAATATAAATGCCCACCACTATAATGGTCCATCACATGAAATAGTGTCATACTACAACTGCCTGCTCTCACAGTGACGGCCCCTATTTGAATAGTTAATTTTAGTGGTGTTTTAAACATACACCCCATTACCGTAATTGTAAACTGTCGAAGCTGCGTTGGTAAAGTACCGGAACTTCAAGCGCTGATAGAAAGCAACGAAGCTGAAATCGTTATAGGCACAGAAAGCTGGCTGAAGCCAGAGATAAATTCTGCCAAAATTTTTACAAAGGTACAGACGGTGTTTAGAAAGGATAGATTGCATGCAACCGGTGGTGGAGTGTTTGTCGCTGTTAGTAGTAGTTTATCCTGTAGTGAAATTCTTGCCCTTCAACAGCTGGAACAGCATTCCCAATAATATATGAGAAAGCTGTCATCTGCTTCTGTCTTATGCCCGTATGGGATTATCTACAGCCAAAAAATTCTTATCAGTCTGATCCAACCTACCCCCCCCCCCCCCAACCATTCATAAGTTCCACCTTCCACACCCCCAAAAACTTGCTCCACCCTACACAAAACATACTGCTCTGGAAAAACCCATCCCAAAACACTGTTGTCAACTTTTCTGCCAAACTTCTGACCCCTGCAGAAGTCTCAGTACTTTCTAAAGTCCTTACCTTTAGCCCCAAACCAAAGTTCAAACATACTGGACTTGTGAAGGACCTTCTTTCCCATACTTTTTTTCTGCAGTGGAAATATTTATTTCTTCATCATACCCCCACTGAGAACAGCCAACCAAATCGCACATAGAACCTTATTTAAGACAACTCCAACCTCCCTCCAGCTGCGATCCTCCTCCCCTTCTAACCAGTCATCCTCTTTTAATCTTTCACAGATTCCTTACATCTAACCTGGCCTCACATTCTATTCCTAAATTCCTCCCCAGTGAGACCAATATCACTCCTATGGAATACACAACCTGAAAGCCAATCCAGATGTTATCATCCTCCCGAAAGACAAAGGCTCCATCGCAGTGGTCATGAATCATAGAGACTATGTGGTTGAAGATCTCCGACACCTCTGCATACAAACCTTACATCCTGATCCATCCCAGAAGTCCAACATGACCTCCAACAGCTCCCCAAGGCCTTAGATCCATTCCAAAGCCTGACACTTGAGTCCATCTCCTTCCTCACAAGAGCAACTCCAGCACTCCTACCTTTAACCTACTCCCTGAATTCCACAAACTCAACCCCACAGGTCTCCCTACTCATCATCCTATTGTGGCTGGATACAATGCTCCCAAAAAATTATCATCTGCATTTGTTGAACGCCACCTCCAAGCAATTTTCCGTAACTTCCCATCCTACAGTCAAGACACCACTCACTTCCTTCAGTGCTTCTCCACAGTCCAGTTATAACTAAACTCCTTTGCTTACTGTGGACATGAAGTCCTCATATACCAACAGTCCCTGCATCCATGGTCTTGCAGCCATGGAATATGACCTTTCCCAGGGTCTTCCTAATACCAAACCCATGGCCTCTATCCTGAACTTAGCCAATCGCATCCTGACCCACAATTACATCACATTTAAAAGCCAAATCTATAAACAAATCCATGGTACTGCCATGGGTGCTTGTATGGCACCATCTTATACCAGCTTCTTTATGGGCCTCACCAGTGTGAACACCTAAAACCCCTTGCCTGGTTCAGATTCATTGATGATGTTTTCATGGTCTGGATTCCTAGCAATGACAACCTTAGCCCTTTCCGTCATAACCTCAATACCTACTTCCAAATCCACTTCACCTGGTCCTTCTCAACTCAATGAGCCAATTCCCTACATATAGCTCTCCACCTCTCAGATGGCTCTATAAATATGTCTGTCCTATCAAGCACACCAGCTACCAACAGTACCTCCACTCTGACAGCAGTCATCTGTTCCATGACAAAGTCACTTCTTTACGGTCTTGCCACCTGTTGATGCTGCATCTGCAATGGAAAACAGGAGTTGTGGAAAATACACCAATAATCTTACCAGAGCTGATTATCCTACACAGCTCATCCACACACAGATCTCTCATGCCAACTCTTCCTCTGAGATCAGTAAACCTGTTATCCAGCCACCGACTAGCACTCCTCTGATCCCACAATATCATTTCCTGGTCTTGAAAAGCTTAACCAGTCCCTTCCCCAGGGCTTTCACTATTTCACAGGAAGATCCCAGAAATGAGGGATATCCCATGCAAAATCCTACCTACATCAACTAAAATAGTGTTCTGACTTTCACCCAACTTAAACAATATCCTTGTCCATCGCTATTCCAATCTTTCTCCCAATCCTGTAGTTGTTTCCTTGTGGTCGGCCCTGGTGCAAGACCTGCCCCATACATCACCCACCACCTCCTACTGTACTCGATTCACAGGCATTTCCTAGCCAATAAAAGATAGCCACATTATGGCTGCTCTGCTGCAATTACTGAACAGCATTCTATGATGGCATGACAAATAACCAACAGCAGGAATGGTCAATGCCACGGTGCAGTAAACCACAAATTTGACCATCGAGTTGAAGAATATGCTGCACACCACAACATAAATGACTTCAACAGATACTTCACTATATGAGCCATTTGGATACTCCCTTCCACCACAAGGTCCTCTGAACTACACAGGTGGGAATTGTCTTTGCAGCATATCCTGTGCTCTCACAATTCCCCTGGCCTAAACCTTCACTAGCCTTAGTAGAATGAAAAATCATTCCTAAGTGCAAATTTCACTTTTATTTATTCACTTGATGACTAGTTTTGGGTGACAACCCATTTTCAAATCATCATAACATAGTCAAAAATGGTATTTCTGAAAATGAAAAAACATGTCTAAAATGTGCAAATGAATAGTTACAGCATGTACAGATAACTCCACTAACCTGTTCCCCACTGTGCATACAGATAACTCCACTAACCTGTTCCCCATTGCCTCACCTTACCTTTTCCCCTATCTCATCTGTCCACACCATTTCTTCACATCCATATCATGTACTGCCTTCTCCCGAAACTCTACTTCCTTCCCTGCAGGCACTCTCTCTCTCTCTCTCTCTCTCTCTCTCTCATTTTATGCTCTATCTTCCACACCTCTTTCACCTTATTGTGCAGACATCCATTGAAAGACCTGCCTCTTTCCTGCTGTCCCCTCCTTGCATCCTTCCATCCCCCTCTTCAATCTCTTTCAGCCCAGGCAACTGCTTTCAATAACTGATAACAAATAATCTATCTCATGTGACCACAGGATTGTGAATTTGGGTGTCTGCAAAGAAGAAACACATTACTTACCATGTTTCATTAAAAGGTGTATAATTCTACACAAATAACGCACTTGCCACTCCGTTTCTCCAAAAACTGTCTTGAACAACTAGTGTGGCAACCCACATGCAACAGAAATATTTTAAACCTCATAGCTACAAATAGGACTGACATTATTGATCATGTCAGTATAGAGACAAGGTTTAGTGATAAGGGTGTCAACATATCCATGATGGTTAATAAAATTAGTAAATCCATCAAGAAGGCTAGGAGTGTTTTTAGGCTAGAAAGAGCAGATAAGCAATTGTTAGAACCATATTTAGAAAATTAATGGACATCATTTGGACTCAGTGTCTTACAGGGTTGCATCCGGGTGACGTCATTGACAACCACCTATATTTTGACTGCACACCCTGTCATTTTCAAGGCAAAACTGCAACAAGTAAGCACTGAGCAATGGATTTGCAGAAAAATTCTAGAAAGATAACACATGCTGTAAACACTAGCACATCCACATAACCAAAGAATGCAGACATCAGAAGTTGTCAATAGTGAAAATTAATAGCTATCAGATGAGGTAGTATTAAGTCTGTCCCTAAGTTTTTTGACATGGGAAAGAGCAGAATTTCATGCAGAATTAAGCAAAAACCTCCATCTCTATTTTATAGTTTCTTGCACATTTAATTTCAACTGTTTCCTTAATAACACTATCTCAATAGCTGGAAGTGCATGCCATAATCTCTGTGTTGTCATATTCTGTATGGTGACCAGTGCCAAGACAATGGTCTGCAACAGCAGAGTAGTAAGGCATTTTGCTACACTGTAGTTCAGTGCACTAATAATGTTATTCACAATCGGCCTAAGAGGAACTTTTTCCTTGTGGATCTTAGGAATGCTGTAGAGCCTAGGGGAAACAGTGCATCAAGAATTAAGACTCTTGATAGTTTCCTTCGACAAGGAACCTTTCTTCAGGAGGTGAATAGTCTTTCTCTCAACACTTTTTGTGGGGTCAGCACCAATCCTGCCATCAAATGCATCTTTTGAACTTAATCCTCCTTGTTCAAAACAACTGTAGCATTGCCCTTGTTCACAGGTAAAATAACAGTAACAAGAGTGATCCGGACACTGTTACTCTAGTGAGCCCATTAGTAGGTTGGTGTGAGCATCGCATTAAGAACTTAGTGGATATCTTATGCTCATTAAGGAAATCCATTGAATGACACTCATGTTCTAGTAAGTTTTGATGTGGTCTCTCTCTTCACTCGTGTTCCTCGGATTCACTTCAGTTAACTGAGGTTAGAGTTGGTGTTGAATTAACAAACCTATTCCGACATGTGTTGACTTCCACTTACTTTTTATTCAATGGCCAACAGTATTAGCAGACAGATGGGGTTGCGATGGGAAGCCCGTTGTCACCTATTATTGCCAATTTTTTTATGGACGACTTCAAGGACTGTACTTTGGAGTTGGCGGCTTTGAAGCCTGCATGTTTTCTCCTGATCCGTTGACAATACTTTTGATATTTGGCCTCATGGCAGCGAGAATTTGAATGACTTTTTAGAACATCTGAATTCAATCACCCCGAGCATTCATTTCTTGATGAAGGTGGAAAACAATGGCTGCCTTCCCTTCCTTGATGTGTTGGTCAGGAGGAAGGTTGATGGTACATTGGGACATGCTGTTTTTAGAAACCCGCAACACTCCATCTTCCATCTACAGGCTGACAGTTGTCACCATCTGGATCAGCGTGAAAGGCTACTTCATATCTTGGTTCACAGGGCCCACATCATCTCAGACCCTGAGAGATTGTCAGCTGAGTTAGCCATCTTGAGGTCATCTTTTGTCAGAATGGTTATAGTGAAAGATAGAGATCAGATGTGTTGTTATTGACCAACTGTGCACCGGGTGAGTGGTGATGATATGAAGATGGCACCAAAATCTATAGCCTTTTTGCCTTACGCAGGGTGCATTTGCAACAGGATTGGTTGTATTTTGCAGAAATATGATGTGAAATGTGTTTTCTGATCGCCATCCAAGACTAAGGTCCTTCTAGGTTCCATAAAGGATGAAACTGGTTTGTGTATGACAGTTGTCTATCATATTCGTTGCAGGTGTGGCAAGCCATATATTGGACACACTCTCACGTCCGTGGAGGGTCAGTGTACTGAGCATATGCATCACACATGCTTACAACAGCCAAGCAAATCTGCTACTGCAGAACATTGTCTTGGCGCTGGTCAACCTATGGAATATTATGATATGGAGATTCTGGCATGTACTTACAGCTATTAGGATGGTGTTATTAAGGAAACAGTTGAAATTAAAGTAGAAAGTAACTTTATAAAAAGAATAAACGTTTTTGCTTAAATTTTGCGTGGGATCCCGCTCTCTCCCATCTCCCTTGTAAAAAAACACCAAAGGGACAGAGTTAATGCTACCACATATGACGGTCATTAATTTTCACTTTTGATAACTCCTGCTAGTACAGAACATTGTCTTTTTTATTTTATTTTTATTTTACATGTCTAGTTCAATAGGACCAAATTGAGGAGCAAATCTCCAAGCTCATGGAACGTGTCACTACATGAAATGACAACATAAAAGTAACAAAAGAGAAAATAAAATGTTTATGAACTAAAAAAAAAGACAAGCCATAAGTTTAAGTAGACACAATCAACAATATAATGGAGGAATCAGCTTAATTTTTCAAGGAATTTTTCAAGGAAAGGAAGGCACGTGGAATACTGCTAAGATTTTTGAATTCTTGTGGTAGCTAACTGAAAATGGATGCAGCAGTGTACTGTACACCTTTCTACACAAGAGTCAAGGAAGTGAGATCCAAATGCAGATTGGCTTTCTGCCTAGTATTAACTGAGTGAAAGCTGCTAATTCTTGGGAACAAGCTGATATTGTTAACAATAAATGATGGTAAATAATATATATATTGAGAGGCCAAAGTCAGAATACCCAGACTAGTGAACAACGATCAACAAGAGGTTTGCATACTTACACCACTTATTGCACAAACTACCCATTTCTGAGCCACAAATATCCTTTGAGAATGAGAAGAACTATCCCAAAATGTAATAACATACATCATAAGTGAATGAAAATAAGCAAATTAGACTAATTTTTGTGTCGAACGATCACTTACTTCAAGTACTGTTCGAATAGTAAAAATGGCAACACTAAGTCTTTGAAAAAGATACTGAATGTGGGCTTCCCATGACAGTTTACTATCTCTTAGAACACCTAGAAATTTTAACTGTTCAGTTTCACTAATCATATACCCATTCTTTGAAATTAAAACATTGAGTTTTGTTGAATTAAGAGTTAGAAACTGTAAAAACTGAGTTTTACTGTGATTTAGCATTAGTTTATTTTCTACAAACCATGAATCAATGCCATGAACTGCACTATTTGAAACAGAGCCAAATGTTGCACACAACATCTTTCACTACCAAGCTAGTTTCATCAGCAAACAGAAATATTTTAGGATTACCTGTAATACTAGTGGGCATATCACTTACATAAATAAGGAACAGGAGTGGTCCCAACACTGATCCTTGGGGCAACAACCCCCCACCCCCCATTTGGGTGTGCCCCACTCAGGCCCCACATCACAGCCATTCTCAACACTGTGCATAATGACCTTTTGTTGTCTGTTGTTAATGTACGAGGTGAACCAATTGTGTATTTCATAATGGTCCAATTTCTGGAGCAACATTTTGAGATCAACACACTCAAACGCCTGAATTAAATCAAAAAATGTGCCTAACATTCAAAATCTTTTGTTTAATCTACCCAGTACCTCACCAAGAAAAGAGAATATAGCATTTTCAGTTGTTAAACCACTTCTAAAGCTGAACTGTACATTTGATAGAAACTTATGTGATATAAAATGATTAATTATCTGTACATACACAGCCTTTTCAATAACTTTAGCAAACACTGATGGCATAGAAATAGGTCTAAAATTGTCTACGTTATCCCTTTCTCCCTTTTTATGAAGCAGTACTTTACTAAATACTTAATCGTTCAGGAAACTGACCACTCTTAAGGGAAAAATTACAAATATGGCTAAGTACAAGGTTAACATGTGCAGCACAGTACTTTAATATTCTGCTAGGAACTCCATCATGTCCATGAGGATTCTTGGTCATCATTGATTTAATTATTGACTCAATCTCCCCCTTGTCAGTATCACAGAGCAATAGTTCAGACATAAATCTCAGAAAGCCATTTTCCAGGAGAGTGATATGATTCCCTGCAGAAACTAAGTTTTTACTTAATTCACTATCAATACTCAGAAAATGATTGTTAAATACTGTACATGTATATGACTTATCAGCAACAGAAATATTTTTACTATAAACTGACTTTATGTTGTCGACCTTGTGCTGTTGAACAGACACTATCTCTATTGCTGTTGGATTAGCTTTCCAACATAGTTTGTAATTATATATTACATTTGTTCGAATACAAAAGCCTTTTAGTGTCAAAATTTGTGCATCATGGTCTGAAAGGCCACTCATCTTTTTACTAACAGAATGCCCATCTAGTAATGAAGAATGAATAAAAATATTGTCTATGGCTGTCCTACTGTTCCCCTGCACCCCGGTTGGAAAAAGCACAGTCTGCATCAGATCATATGAGTTTAGGAGATCTACTAACAAATGGTTCAAATGGCTCTGAGCACTATGGGACTTAACATCTATGGTCATCAGTCCCCTAGAACTTAGAACTACTTAAACCTAACTAACCTAAGAACATCACACAACACCCAGTCATCACGAGGCAGAGAAAATCCCTGACCCCGCCGGGAATCGAACCTGGGAACCCGGGCGTGGGACGCGAGAACGCTACCGCACGACCACGAGCTACGGACATCTACTAACATCCTATTTCTTGCACAGTCGCATAAAAAATTAATACTGAAGTCACCACATATAACTAATTTTTGGTAGTTCCTATCAAGTGAATCAAGAACCCTCTCTAGCTTGAGCACAAATGCTCTGAGGTCAGAGTTAGGGGACCTATGCACAACAACAATTAGAAGCTTAATTTCACTAAATTCAACTGACCCTGCACAGCATTCAAATATCTGTTCAGTGCAGTGCCATGAAACGTCTATGGTCTCAAATGGAATATTGTTTTTTTTTTTTTTTCCATACATGGCCACTCCCCCACTCCACAAAGACCTTCAAAAACAGCCAGATAAACTGTATCCTAGTAAAGGAAGCCTCTGAATTGTCAAATTATTTAAGTGGTGCTCTGCCATACCAATAATTTCAGGGTCAACATCTATAAGCAGTTCACTAACTTTATCTCTAAACCTCTTATATTTTGATGAAGTATGCTAATTCCTTCACTACTTGGATACCTGACCACCTCTGAAGGTGATTCCTTTGTTAGAGGGACTTCTTTTAAGCAGGTATACCTATCAGCTGACTTCAATTTAAAAAAGGTGCAGCTCTAACACCAACTACAACAGGAATTTTTCCATGAGTGATCCCACTACCATCCACTACACTGTCATCTATAAGCTTTGCCAGCCTTCCCTTCCCATACATATTGAAGTGCGGGCCATGCCTAGTGAAATCTATTGACAGACTTAACTGGCACCACTGCAATGTGAGCCATATCCTCCACCATCAGTGCCTTCTCCATCCCAATGTTAACATGCCTAACAGCAGTATTAAGCTGAGGCTGATCATGACGCTGAAACAGTTGCACGAACTGCACATTAGTGCCACCAATTTGAGAAGCTATCTTTACCAGGTTACCACCTACATCACATTCCCCATCCCTATCAAGACCATTCCCTGCTCTCCCAACACTCACTACCTGATCCTCTTTTGTAAAATTCCTACATAACTCCCCTATGCTGTAAGTCACCTGTGCCAACCCTGCACTATGCTTCACAATGCTGGTGACCTGGTACTCAACCCCCCCCCCCCCCCCCCAAACACTTCCTGCAACTGCGGGCACACACCTCTACTGTGCGAACTACCTAGCAGCAGAACCTCCTTCTTTCTGTTAGAATTTGCAACTGACTTAGGCTTCCTAACTGCCGAGGACTGCTGCATGTTTCCTACACCTACATGTACAAGAGGCTCCTCTCCACTCAACTCTGAAAGTTGGTCAAATCTGTTGCATATAAGCAAAGAGCTACCATCTGAATATCTCCTCATCTTAGCTGATTTCTTACCAACTGCCAGTTCCCATTCCCAAGCACCCTTCACCCTTCTCAAACTATGTAGTTCCTTGTTTGTTCCTGTATCTGCATCTGAAGGGCACAGATCTTTCCCTCCTGCTCCTCTATCAACTTATTTCTACTACAGATTTGGCATTTCCAGGAGAGGGTCTCACCAGAATGTCCACTAGTTTCCCCACTGTATCCCCCCCCCCCCCAATGAAAATACTTCGAAGAAATCCCACATTGTAACCCACTACTCACAAACTGATGTCAAAGCCCACACTTCTTACTCATGGTAAAATTTTAATAGTTATTGAAAAAACCAAACATCTATGTTACCTAAGTTCAATTACAACAGTAGAACTATTTAAAGAACTAACAATAGTGGTCTCAAAATTCTCTCTCTACTAAGAAAGCAACAATTTTTATTAATACTACTAAACAACAACTAATACCAATACCACAAAAACTTCACACAGTGTCTTAGCTAAAACCAAAAATTCAAGCAGCCACTGGAACACTCAATGAAATTAAAACAGTGAATGAAAATTTTACTGAAATATTTCACTAGAAACTACAAGAAACGTCAGCTGAAAACTACCACATGAAATTTACTAAACAACTTCAATGCACAGACAACTCTAAAAAACACAGTGGGCAAACATTTCCAAAAGTTTATTAACCCATTATTTCACCACAAACAGCACAAGACACTGTTGAAAACTACTAAATTTAATATCTGTATAACGGTGCACAAACAACTTTGTCAGAACCTAATTTAAGAACCGCTACAGCTGCAACTGCACGCTGTGAAATGCAAACACACTGCTAATATTTGGATGAACAACTGGAAACTATTAAATTTAATATTTGATTACTGTGCTCAAACAACTTTGACAGTACCTAGCTTTAGAAGTGCTAAACTGCAACTACACACCAAAAAATGTAAACAAACTGCTGAGGCATGAGACCTGGATGAACGACGTAAGCACACTCATGAATAATAGACCACTCAAATCAATAACACAGAAAGGAACACTGAGATGAAAGAAAATCCACTAATAAGTTACTTTTAAAGCAAATATTAACACAAAAAACTTTAAAAGGAGTAAAACTTTATAAAATATTGGCGATCAATTTGAACAGCAGTCCAGCACATGTGACGTCACACCAAAGAGTTGGCACTGGTAATCCTATGGAATATAACAATACAGCGATTCTGGCATACACTTCTAGTTATTGACAGTGTTTTATTAAGGAAGCAGGTGAAATTAAATATGCAAGTAACCTTATAAATAGAGATGGAAGTATTTGCCTGAATTCTGCACGAAATACTGCTCTTTCCCTTGTCAAAAAACAGAGGGAAGAGTTAATGCTAACTCATCCAATAGCTATTACTTTTCACTATCGATAGCTTCTGAGATAAGTCATCTTTGGTAGTGTGGTGGCACTAATGTTTACAGTGTGTGTTATCTTTCTGAAATTTCTCTGTTAATCTGTGTGTTAAATTCTCTTGCACAGTACTTACTTACTGCAGTTTTGCCTTGAAAATGACAGGGTGTACACCTATTGAAATAATAGCACTTGTTGACAACATCACCCAGCTACATTCCCGTACGTTTTTTTGAAAATTTTACCCCTGAGAGAAACCAGATCTTAGTGTCAATACGATGGACATACAAGAATTATGTATGAAGTTCAAAGTGATTGTAAATAGCACTCTAAGGAAGCACGGGTCAAGTAAGTGGATTATCGACTGAAAAAACACGCCATGATCTAATAACAAAATTTGGAAAATGCTGGGAAAATGGAGACTGTTGCACATTCTGTTCAACAAAGAAAGCAGAAATTTCAGTAGGTAGGGACTGGTAGAAATTTGTGATCTATAAAAATACGTGCATGTAAAGCATACAACTTCCACAGTCATATATTAGTGAAGATATTGCCAATAATCCTAAAAATATTTGTCACTAAATACAAAATCACTAAGTGGCTTGAATGTTGTTATTCAGTTGCACACAAACCAGTCTGGTGTGACAACAGACGACAGCAAATGGAAAGCTGAAGCCTTAAAATTTGTGTTTAAGAAATCATTCATGCAGTAGGATCCCACAGACGTACCACCGTTTGATCGCTGTACAAACTCTTATATGGAACATGTAGAAATAGGCATCTCAACTATTGAAAAGCAGCTGAAAAAGAGCTGAAAACAAAAAAGTTGCCAGGTTTGGACAGAATACCAAATCAGCATCAGCCCCTTACTCGGCCTGCATTTATTGCAAATCTTTCAATCAGCAGAAAGTCCCTAGTGAATGGAGAAAAAAATGTAGGTGACTCCCACACATAAGAAGGGAAAAACAATGGACCCACAAAATTACAAACAAGTATCCTTAACATCAATTTGCTGCAGAATTCTTGAGTGTATTCCAAATTCGAATATAATAAATTTCCTTGATAGGAGAAAACTTCTAGCCTCAAACTGACAGAGATTTAGGAAGTATCACTCCTGCAGAACTCAACTTCCCTTTTCCTCACACAACATCCTGCAAACCATGGACGAAGAGCAACTGGCAGATTTCATATTTATAGATTTCTGGAAAGCTTTTGACACAGTGCAATATTGCAGACAGTCAACAAAGATCCACGCATATCAGATACGTTCTCAGTTATGTGAGTAGCTCAAAGACTTTTCAAGCAATTGAAACAACTATGTTGTCTTGGATGGAAAGTGTGCATCAGAGACAAAGGTATTGTCAGGTGTGCCTCACGGAAGTGTGACAGGACAGCTCTTGCTATTTATACACATAATCCATCTGACTGACAGGGTGAGCAGCAATATGCAACTATTTGCTGCGGATAGGTAAACGTCTTCTTTCAGCGACAATAGGATGACACAGAACCCCTTGGACAGAATTTCTATTTGGTGTGATGAATGGCAGCATGCTCTAAAATGTAAATGTAAGTTAATGTAGATGAGTAGGAAAAATAATCCCATAATATTCGAATATAGTATTAGTGGTGTGCTGCTTGACACAGCCACATCAATTAAATATAAATATCTACGTGTAACACTGAAAAGTGACATAAAATGGAATGAGTATGTAAGATCGATTGCAGGGAAAGTAAATGGTCAACTTCGGTTTATTGGGAGAGTTTTGAGAAAGTGTGGCTTATCTATAAAGGACACAGCATACACAACATTTATGTAACCCAGTCTTGAGTATTGCTTGATGTCTATAATCCCCACCATGTCAAATTAAAGGGAGACATCAAAAAAATTCAGAAACATTCTCCCACATTTGTTACCAGTAGGTTCGATCAAAATGTGTGTGTGTGTTGTGGAAATGGTCTGTGATGTCAACTGGTAATCATTGGATGCTTTTCATGGCACACTAATGAGAATCTTTGAATGACCAGCACTAGTGACAAACTGCAGAACTATCCTACTGCCACCAACATACACATTGCGTATGGAACACAAAGACAAGAGAAATCAGGGCTCGTAGAGAAGCTTATACACAGTCATTTTTCCCTCACTCCAGAGTGGAACACTAAAGGGAATGACAAGCAGTGGTACATGGTACCCTTTGCCACTTGTGCATCAGTCTGCTACAGACATGTAGAATCTATAAGAAACTTACTTTACTGATTGCCTGGTCCACTTCACTTCTTATATCATCCACAGTAAGTTTGGACATGTCATCAACATTCAAGTTCAATTTCCCTTTCAGCTGATCTGAAAATTAAAAGTACATGAACAGAATAAGAAACATTGGACATATAAGTTAAGCTTACCTTTAAAATAGTTATTTCTGGAGAACATTACAGCAGGAGGAAAAGGACACACAAACACACAAACACACACACACACACACACACATACACACACACACGGAGAGAGAGAGAGAGAGAGAGAGAGAGAGAGAGAGAGAGAGAATTTCTAAACAACCGAAAGCCACTTTCACAATGGTCTGTCTTCTGACTCACGAGTTTGACAGTGAAAATACTCGCAATGACACCATGCATCCCAAGATCACCTGTTCATTTGTAATGTGCAATAATTTTTACTAGACTTAGAACTTTAATTCTTGCATCTTTTCCTTTTAGTACTGAAAATACTTTTCAAACTGAAGTCATTAGAAGCAAGAAGTTCAGTAAGACAAGAAAGGGGATGCATATAAGGCTCTGTCCAAACTAAATCAATCAACTATCAACAATATCTACACTTCATTAGTTGCCTCCCCATTGACACTAAAAAGTCACTCCTCCACAGACACCTGGGACAGTGTGTGTGTGTGTGTGTGTGTGTGTGTGTGTGTGTGTGTGTGTGTGTGTGTGAACAATATCTACATTTCATTAGTTGCCTCCCCATTGACACCAAAAAGTCCCTCCTCCACAAGCACCTGGGCCAATGTGTGTGTGTGTGTGTGTGTGTGTGTGTGTGTGTGTGTGTGTGTGTGTGAGCAATGTTTGCAGTTTTTATGTGCTTGTTGACTACTTGACATCAAGTATAAAGTGAGCAGTAACCTTCACTTCTTATATTTTTTATATTTCACAAATGACTTTACAGTATCATATTCACATTCCATTAATTAAATGGCACAGTAATTAACAACAGAAAGAAAACTGTACGAGTATTAGAAGGCTTTTGAATGTTTTCACAGTTCAAGCCATGAATCAGAAACACAGAGTTTTTAAATAAAAACTTTTATTCTAGTTTTTCATTGCTGTTTCCCAGGAACTTTGTTCTGAAAGATACATAGATAATTAATAATAAAGATAATGACACTCTGGAAGTAATGCTAAATGAGCTGTAAGCTATTCCAAGTATCAAGATAGGAAAGCCACAACAAATGAGTAAAACTGGAGTGAAAATCATACAAAAAGAACTTGCAAAACTATTTACAGTATGTCTGCAAAGAAAGGCAAAACCCCAAAACTGGAAAACTGCTGTAATCTTTCTTCTTCACAAGAAAGGAGACACACAACCCCCATATAACTACAGAACTTGTCTCTTAATGTACAAGTTATTCATTAAAGCTATAACCAACCACACAGGGAAAAAAAAAACTATAAATTTTTGTTGAGTAAAGGAAAAAGCTGGCTTCAGAAGTGAACACAGCACAATGGATCATTTGCAAATTGTGAACAAAATTACAGAACGGAGCAATGGAGTATGAGCTACCATCCTGCCTGCAGTTCATAGATCTTGAGAAAGTTTTTGATTCAATTTCAACAAAATTTGTTCTCAAAACACTTAAGAAAAAAGGCACTGACTCAACCAGTGTTAGCATTCTGAAGAATATGTATGTAAATGTCTCAGCTTCTACTATACTTCATCAGGATAATGAGAAAATTCAAACTGAAAGATGATTAAAGGGAAGGAGCTTCCATATTACTGAAACTGTTCTTGACAGCCCATGAGGAAGTTTTCAGATCCCTGAACTGGGAAAAGTAATTAACATTATTCATACAACATATCTGTATTACCTCCATTTTGCTGATATAGTACGGTTTGCTTCAAGTGCAGATACACTTCATCAACAAATGGAAAAATATAACTGAGCAATTTTGAAGGCAGAACTGAAAAACAATTGTAATAACAGTGACATAACTTTGAGGACATGACTTAAGATAACATATAATCAATACACCAAAAGGGAATTCGTACAAATTTACAACGAAGATGTAGAGAGCATTGATGAGCTAGGATAGCATAAGAAATAAGAAGAAGAGTAAAACAAGCCTGGAACATTTTTGATGAATTAAACTGAATTTTCTGAATCAGATGTGTCTTATATAGAAGACTTACGGTGTGTATTACAATTTATGATTTATGACAGTAAGACTTCAACTTTGAAGTAAAAACCATTCAAAATCCTTAGTGGACAATGGAGATACGCATGTTGGAGATTATTAGCAGAAGCAGGAAAATAAACATTTTCACCAGCGAAGAAACGGGTGAAATTATGAATGTAATGAAAATGAAATAGAAGTGAGCTGGACATGAAGCCAGCCATATGGATTGTATATGAGCCAAGGAAGTTCATTGCAGGCTTCTAAGAGAGAATTTTGTACCATTTATAGCATGTGAAGCAAATGTGTTGAACTGTGTATTTGTCATCCTGCACAGTGAATAGCAAAATGATGTTAAAGGGTTAACAGCATTGTATATGCACAGTTCCCTTAATTTGGGTAAGTCACAAAAAATTTAAATCTCCTCAGCCAGTTTGGAATTTGAAAATCATCCCTCCCAGATGTGATTATAGTGTCTTAACAATCATACTACCTCACAAAGTTTCTCCTTATATTACAAAAATATAAAGAAATATGAACAAATGCTGTTTCACTGAAGGGCACACCTTTCCAAAACCAGCAAGACAACAGAATCAGGAAAATAGCACAAAAAATTGTTGTATCAGATGATAAATGCAACTGGAAGACACTGAATTAACATCATAGCAAAAGGTTAAAACCTAATGACAGTCATCAAACTGAATCAGCATCTTTGATTTTAAGTTCTATGTAACTCAAACTCTGTTTCAATATCGAAACAAATAGATTGTTTTACTCTGATTACAGAATTAAAAACACATTTGCTAGATCAACTAATAAGCACTTTATTTAAGTAGTTAATTTAACAGTCTGCTGACAGCACATGATGTAACATTAATTCAAATAAAAGTTCACATGATCAAGATTGCTCTCTCCATGTGTGTAGTGAATTACATGAAAAAATATTTGTGAAATAATACTTAATACAGTAGTTTGAATACTTGCCAATGATAATTTTCTGCCGTTCCATAAGCACACTTTGTGGTAAACCTGCTTCTCCTGTTTCATATGCATATTTTTCCAAATCTTCCAACTGTGTTTTCAACTGTGAAATGAGTTCCTTTTGTTTTTCTCTCTGTCGGCGCATTTTTTCCTCAAAATCATCACTACTCTGGAAGGGAAAAGAATAACATAAAACTCAATATATTTAAATGGGCTGGAAATAAATATAAACATAATGAACACGAACTGGTAGATCTTACTGCTTAGCTGAAATGTAGTGATGGAAGACTAATTATACTGAAGCAAAACAAACGAAAGGCACCAATTTTCTCCATCACCATCATAACTTATAAGTTCAGAAAGGTACATGCCAGCCAATGGAGACTTACTGTCCTGCCAAAACAACAAAACAACTGAAATACAATAACATTTGTGGGACTCAAATCAACTTTATACTGCTGACAGCACATGATGTAACATTAACTCAAGAAAGACCTAAGTCGCAACAAGGCCCCAGGAGTAGACAACATTCCATTACAACTACTGATAGCCTTTGGAGAGCCAGCCATGACAAAACTCTACCATTTGGTGAGCAAGATGTATGAAACAGGTGAAATACCCTCAAGACTTCAAGAAGAATATAATAATTCCAATCCCAAAGAAAGCAGGTGTTGACAGTGTGAAAATTACTAAACTATCAGTTTAATAAGTCATGGCTGCAAAAATACAAGCACGAATTCTTTACAGGCGAATGAAGAAACTGGTAGAAGCCAACCTAGGGGAAGATAAGTTTGGATTCCACAGAATTGTTGGAACATGTGAGGCAACACTGACCCTAGGACTTACGTCAGAAGATAGATTAAGGAAAGGCAAACCTATGTTTCTAGCACTTGTAGACTTAGAGAAAGCTTTTGACAATGCTGACTGGAATACTCTATTTCAAATTCTGCTGGTGGTAGGGATCAAATACAGGGAGCAAAAGGCTATTTACAATTTGTACAGAAACCAAATGGAAGTTATAAGAGTCAAGGGGCCTGAAAGGGAAGCAGTGGTTGGGAAGGGAGTGGTACAGGGTTGTAGCCTATCCCTGATGTTATTCAATCTATATATTGAGCAAGCAGTAAAGGAAACAAATGAAAAATTTGGAGTATAAATTTAAAACCCATGGAGAAGAAATAAGAACTCTGAGGTTTGCCAATGACATTGTACTTCTGTCAGAGACAGCAAAGGACCTGGAAGAGTAGTTGAACGGAATGGACAGTGTCTTGAAAGGGGGTATAAGATGAACATCAACAAAAGCAAAATGAGCATAATGGAATGTAATTGAATTAAATCAGGTGATGCTGAGGGAATTAGATCAGGAAATGAGAAAGTAGTAGATGACTTTTGCTATCTGAGGAGCAAGATAACTGATGATTGTCAAAGTAGAGAGGATATAAAAAGTAGACTGGCAATGGCAAGGAAAGTGTTTCTGAAGAAGAGAAACTTGTTAATGTCGAGTAGAGATTTAAGTGTCCAGAAGCCTTTTCTGAAAGTATTTGTATGGAATGTAGCCATGTATGGAGGTGAGACATGGATGATAAATAGTTCAGACAAGAAGAGAATAGAAGCTTCTGAAATGTGGTGCTACAGAAGAATGCTGAAGATTAGATGGAGAGATCACGTAACTAATGAGGAAGTACTGAACAGAATTGGGGAGAAGAGGAATTTGTGGCAGAACTTCATTAGAAGAAGGGATCAGTTACTAGGACATGTTCTGAGGCATCAAGGGATCATCAATTTAGTATTGGAGGACAGTGTGGAGGGTAAAAATCGTAGAGGGAGACCAAGAGATGGATATACTAAGCAGACTCAGAAGGATGTAGGTTGCAGTAAGTACTTGGAGGTGAAGAAGCTTGCCCAGGCTGGAGTAGCATAGAAAACTGCATCAAACCAGTCTCTGGACTGAAGACCACCACAACAACACTGCAGATTACATGTACAATGATACACATGTGATTAAAACTATAGAACTGTGTACGATTTCTGACTATGAGAAGTCAGTGTGGTATAATGTATCACATGTTACCACTCGGGCCTCTAAATGTCATGTCATGGCATGGCATGGGACCCAAAAAGACCTGGATATGTTCCTCAGCAATCTCCTAATATGCAGTTGTTCACAAATCCACAAAACATTATTTGGGGTTTCTGGAAGATTGTAAAAATGCATGTTACCAACAAACCATATCCCAGAAAATTCTGATAGGCAGGCAAAAATGTAAGTAAGCAAATTAGGTGTATCCAATATCCTTCAAAGTAAACAAACACAAAAACAGATTTATCAGTACAAAGCTTAAAAAACAGACATTCCATATGCTGTTCCAGCTTCTGAGTTAGCGTCTGTGACTGATGTATGGTGGCTGTTTGGTTGAAAGAGGAACTGAAATCAAATTCACTAATAAGGAGAACTAAGACTGACTTGTTATTGTAGATGCTATACTGTTAATTGCAATGACAACAACAGTCACATTTAGATAGGCATCATATGCGACATCATTCCTTGTTCAAATTAGTCAGTGGACACCCACCCTTAGATTTAGTGATAGAAACCCCCCTTTTGGATAAAACTTAAAACTAGATCAGCCATTGCTAAATGTCCACCTCAGGACAGCTAAATTTGGACAGTCCAACAAGATGTGGACCACTGTCAAGTGTGAACCACAGCAACACTCAGGTGGTTCTTGCGATGAAGGTGACGACTTGAGCCAGCCAAGTATGGCCGATGCGGAGCCAGCAACGACAATGGACTCCTTGTGAGGGCCTCGCATGGAGGATCACCATACATTCGTTGACTCCTTTAGCATACATAATTTATTCAGTGAAGTCAGGGAGTGCTATTCTGTATTCCAGAGTCTAAAAACCTTGCGGTGGAATACCGATCGAAGGTCAGATTCCGGTATGCCAATGTCCAGACTCGGTTTATGAGTAGCCTCTTTAGCTAGTGTGTCGGTAAGTTAATTTCGTGGGATTCCAATATGTCCCTAGGTCCATACAAAGGCCACTGACCATCCGCATTGTTTGAGGATGTAAACTGACTCGTGGATGGCCTTTACCAAAGGATGGAAAGTATAGCGCTGGTAGAGAGCTTTTAGGGTGCTCAAGGAGTCGATACAAATGAGGAAGGACTCCCCGGTGCAAGAACGGATATGCCCAAGAGCACGAGAGATGGCTACCAGGTTTGCAGTGAAACCACTGCAGCCATCTGGCAAGGAGCACTGTTCAGTATGTCCTGCATGGGCATAAACAAACCCACAGTGACTATCAACCATTGAGCAATCTGTACAAACTAGCTCTGAACCCCAGGACACGTCAAGAATAGAGAGAAACAAATGGCGGAGGGCCACAAGGTAAACTGAGTCTTTTGGGACTTGTAAGAGGTCTTGATGAAGCTGTGGTCGAGGTATACACCATGGAGGCATACTTAAGTGGACCAGGAGGAGAGGTGGTAGAGGGAAAGACTAGAGTTCAATGAGAAGTGACTGGACACAGACTGCAATTGTAATCCTGGATCCGAGCCGCCATTGTGAGAGATGTATCACCATGTTAGGGAAAAGGAGAAAATAATTTGGATGTTTAGGCAAGCTGCATATGTGCATGGTATAATTTGGAAGCAGTTGTTGCTGCATGATCTGCAATGGAGGAACCCCAGTTTCCAGAAGTAGGCTGTTCACATGGCTCGTTCGGAAAGCTCCTGTCCCAAGTCTAACTCCACCGTGGTGTATAGGGTTCAGCATCCATAGGTCTGAGGACAATGCTGTACCATATACCAGGATCCCATACTCATGATGGGACTGTACAGCTGCAACAGTTTAGGGTGATCTGCCCCCAGTTGGTGTGGCACAGAAAAATGTTAAGGTACTGCCAGCACTTTTGCTTAAGCTGACAAAGATGGAGAAGCCAAGTTAAGTGATAAGATTCCGCTATATTAAGGAGATGGTCATCAAGATAAAGTTGTGGATGCAGGTAAAATGTATGATGGCGACAGATGTGTATGAAACAACTCTTGGTGGCTGAAAAGTGAAAGGCATGGGTGAGTGCCCATGACTGCACCTTTCATATGGTTCCTTGCAGTCGATGTTCAGCCACACCAAGAGTAGATGAACAAAAGGAAATACACAAATCATCAGTATATAAGAAGTTTGATACTGACGGCCCCACAGATTCTGCGAGACCATTAATGGCCAGTAAAAAGAGAAGACACTTAGTACAGAGCCCTATGGGACCACATTCTCTTGGCTATGGGGAGAATTGTGTGGAACACTGACTCAGACTACGAAGGTGTAGAGCGACAAAAAGTTCTGTATAAAAATCAGGGGTGGGCCTGGGAGACCCCAATTGTGCAATGTAGCGAGGATGTGGTGTCGCCAAGTGATGTTATCAGCTTTTGTCAGGACAAAAACCACAGCAATATGGGGATCATGGCAGGGAAAGGCAGTTCGGATGGCACACTCCAGGTATACCAAGCTGTCAGTGATGGAGTGATCTTGGCAAAAACTGCGCTGGGACAGATCCAGAAGGTCTCGAGACTCAAGGAGCCAACACAACTGCTAGCTCACCATATGTTTGAGCAGCTTGCACAGAACGTAGGTAAGGCTAATAGGATGATAGCTATCCATATCCAGTGGGTTATTACCAGGTTTTAGCACTGTAATGATGATGGTTTCTCACCCCTACAATGGGACTTCCCCAACGCTCCAGTTGCAGTGGAAGACAGCAAGGAGATGGTGCTAGAAATCTACTGACAGATGTTTAATCATTTGGTGATGGATGTAGGCTGGCCCAGGGTTTCAAATGGTTCAAATGGCTCTAAGCACTATGGGACTTAACATCTGAGCTCATCAGTCCCCCTAGAACTCAGAACTACTTAAACCTAACTAAACTAAGGACATCACACACATCCATGCCCAAGGCAGTATTCGAACCTGTGACCGTAGCAGCAGTGCGGTTCCGGACTGAAGCGCCTAGAACCACTCGGCCACAGCGGCTGGCTGGTTTAGGGATTGTATCACGACAATCTTCAAGGGCACTGAGAAATTCCCACTCACTGAATGGAGCATTATATCTTTCAGTCTGGGGTGTAGTAAAAGATAAGTGCTGTTGTTCCACTCGCTGTTTAGGGTACAAAAGACAGATTGGTAATCCTGAAACGCAGAGGTTCGAGCACAGTGCTCAGCAAAATGCTCTTTAATTGCATCTGGGTCAGTACATACAGCTCCATCTGTGGAAATCCACATATACTTGCAGGGGACTGATATCTGTAAAGGAGTCTGAGCTTCATACAAGCTGGGGAAGCAGACGTTTGTGTTCCAGTGGTAGAACGTATCGTTCCCAGCACTGCTGCTTCCATCTTTTGACTAGCTGACAGACCTGGGCCCAGAGATATTTTAAGGCAATGAGGTTCTCCACTGACGGGTGCCACTTATGAAATTGTAGGGCCCGTCTACAATCCCTAATGGCCACTGCAATTTCCTGTCACCAACACGGCATTCTCTTCTGCCAGGGCAATTTGAGGGACAAGGGATTGCTGATTCAGCTGCAGAAACAATGGTTGTAGTAACATTCTGGATTACCACATCAATGTCAACAAGCAATGGAGATTCAACGCTGGTAGCAGAGATGAAAGTGTCCCAGTCAGCCTTGGTAAGATCACATCTGGACAAGCGTCCAGGTGAGTGATGCCGGAGGAGGGACAGGAAGAGCGGGAAGTGGTCACTACCACACAAGTTGTCATGAGGTCTCCAATGGGTAGACAGAAGAAGACAACGACTGCAAACTGCGAGTTCAATGGCCGAATATGTGCCATGTGCTAAGCTGAAATGAGTGGTAGCACCTGTATTTAGGAAGCAAGAACAAGTTGTACATTCTCGACATCTTTATCACTGCCAGTAACATTGGTCCCACCCCACATAGTGTTATGGGTGGTGAAATCACCCAAAAGTAGAAACGGTGGGGGGAGTTGAGAAATTAGTGCAATGAATACATTTTGTGGTACTTCATCATCTGGAGGAAGGTAGATGTTGCAGCTGGTAATTTCTTGTGTAGTCTTCACACAGCTTCTAAAGATGTTTGAAGGGGGCGCAGGCTCACTATATACAGAGATATGGACATATATACATACTCCACCTGACACCCTGTTACAGTCATTACAATTTTTGTAATACCCTGATAGCCACAAAGGGTGGGTGTCTGCATTGCTGGAAACCAGGTTCCCTGAAAGGCAACACAAAGAGCAGATGTAATGCTTAAGAGTTGTCGTAGCTCAGCCAGGTGGGGAAAAAACTGCCGCAATTCCAATGGAGGATGATGCTTTCAGCAGTTGGGGAGGGTACAAAGGGACCAAGGAGGCAGTTTAACACTCAGGGTCAGCTGTGGCCACTGGTTGAGTGCTTCTATCTATTGGTTGGTTGGTTGGTTTGGGGGGGATTAAAGGGACCAGACTGCGACGGTCATCGGTCCCTTTTTCCAAAAAAAGTAAAACCACCCAAAGAGAATAACAAAAAAAAACGAACAACAGGAAAGACGTCAGACGACACAGGACAAGAAATACTCCTACAGAGATCAGACGAAACAAATTAAAATCACACAAAGTGTGACAGTGGTTGGCCGACCATAGAGATAAAAAGGAAAAGCCAACCACCGAGAACACATTAAAAACTCAGCGTAAAATCGTAGGCCAATGGCCAGAATCAACACAAAAGAACAGAACAAACACTCAGAGTAAATAATAAAAACCCCCTGCCCGAATAAAACGGAAAACTAAGTCAGCCATACCAGGGTCATCACATAAGAGGGCAGGGAGCGTATCAGGCAGCGCAAATGTCTGCCTGACCACAGCTAAAAGGGGGCAGGCCAACAAAATGTGGGCCACTGTCAAAGCCGCCCCGCAGCGACATACAGGAGGGTCCTCCCGGCGCAGTAAATAACTGTGTGTCAGGTGGGAGTGGCCAATGCGGAGCCGACAAAGGACGACAGAGTCCCTGCGGTTGGCTCGCAGGGATGACCGCCACACAGTCGTCGTCTCCTTGATGGCACGGAGTTTATTGGGCATGATCCGCTTGCGCCATTCAGCATCCCAAAGCGCAAAAACTTTTCGGCGGAGGACTGCCCGCAAATCAGTCTCTGGGAGGCCAACGTCCAGAGACTGTTTACTCGTGGCCTCTTTCGCCAGGCGGTCAACATGTTCATTGCCCGGGATACCGACATGACCGGGGGTCCACACAAAGACCACAGAGCGGCCGCAACGCGCAAGAGTATGCAGGGACTCATGGATAGCCATCACCAGACGAGAACGAGGAAAACACTGGTCGAGAGCTCGTAAACCGCTCAGGGAATCGCTACAGATAACGAAGGACTCACCTGAGCAGGAGCGGATATACTCTAGGGCACGAAAGATGGCGACTAGCTCAGCAGTGTAAACGCTGCAGCCAGCCGCCAAGGACCGTTGTTCGGAATGGTCCCCTAGAGTTAGCGCATACCCGACATGACCAGCAACCATCGAACCGTCGGTGTAAACAATTCCAGAGCCCTGATACGTGGCCAGGATGGAATAAAAGCGGCGGCGGAAGGCCTCTGGAGGGACCGAGTCCTTCGAGCCCTGTGCCAAGTCGAGCCGAAGGCAAGGGCGAGGAACACACCACGGGGGTGTACGCAGAGGCGCCCGGAAAGGAGGTGGAACTGGGAAAAACCCAAGCCCGCAGAGAAGCTCCTTGATGCGTACGGCGATCGGACAACCCGACCGGGGCCGACGGTCTGGCAGATGGACGACTGACTGCGGGAACAGGACACGATAATTTGGATGCCCGGGCAAGCTAAAAACATGGGCAGCATAAGCGGCCAGCAAACGTTGGCGTCGGAACCGCAGTGGAGGTACACCTGCCTCCACTAGGACGCTGTCCACAGGGCTGGTGCGGAAAGCACCAGTGGCAAGGCGTATCCCGCTGTGGAGAATTGGGTCCAGCACCCGCAACGCAGATGTGGATGCTGAGCCATAAGCTAGGCACCCATAATCCAGGCGAGACTGGATTAACGCCTGGTAGAGCCGCAACAGGGTAGATCGGTCGGCGCCCCAGTGGGTATGGCTCAAACAACGCAGGGCGTTGAGATGCCGCCAACACGCTTGTTTAAGCTGCCGGATATGAGGCAGCCAAGTCAACCGGGCATCAAAAAGGACACCCAAAAACCTGTGGGTCTCCACCACAGCAAGAAGTTCGTCGGCAAGATAAAGCCGCGGCTCAGGATGGACCGTTCGGCGCCGACAGAAATGCATAACGCGGGTCTTGGCAGCCGAAAACTGAAAACCACGCGCTACAGCCCAAGACTGCGCCTTGCGGATTGCGCCCTGTAGCTGACGTTCAGCTGCTGCAATGCTAATAGAACTATAGTAAAGACAGAAGTCGTCAGCATACAGGGAAGCGGAGACAGAATTTCCTACTGCCGCAGCGAGACCGTTTATTGCAATTAAAAACAGGCAGACACTGAGGACAGAGCCCTGGGGTACCCCGTTCTCCTGGACGAGGGAGGAACTATACGAGGCCGCGACTTGCACGCGGAAGGTACGATACGACAGAAAATTTCTGATAAAGATCGGCAGAGGGCCCCGAAGACCCCATCCATGAAGCGTAGAAAGGATGTGATGACGCCATGTCGTATCGTACGCCTTCCGCATGTCGAAAAAGACAGCGACCAGGTGCTGACGGCGGGCAAAGGCTGTACGGATGGCCGACTCAAGGCTCACCAGATTGTCAGTGGCAGAGCGGCCTTTACGGAACCCACCCTGAGACGGAGCCAGAAGGCCCCGAGACTCCAGCACCCAATTTAAGCGCCGGCTCACCATCCGTTCAAGCAACTTGCAAAGAACGTTGGTGAGACTAATGGGACGGTAGCTGTCCACCTCCAGAGGGTTCTTTCCAGGTTTCAAAATGGGGATGACAATACTTTCCCGCCAGTGCGACGGAAACTCACCCTCGACCCAGAGACGGTTGTAAAGGTCGAGGAGGCGTCGCTTGCAGTCCACTGAAAGGTGTTTCAGCATCTGACAGTGGATGCGATCTGGCCCGGGAGCGGGATCAGGGCAAGCGGCAAGGGCACTCTGAAATTCCCACTCACTGAATGGAGCGTTGTAGGGTTCAGAAGCGTTGGTGCGAAAAGAAAGGCTCCGACATTCCATCCGCTCTTTAATGGAGCGGAAGGCCTGGGGGTAATTCGCAGAAGCGGAACTCATAGCAAAATGCTCTGCTAAGTGGTTTGCAATGACGTCGGAGTCAGTACAAACTGCTCCATTCAGTGAGAGCGCAGGGACGCTGGCAGGGGTCCGATAGCCGAAGACCCGTCGAATCTTGGCCCAGACCTGCGATGGAGTGACATGGAGTCCAATGGTGGACACATACCGCTCCCAGCACTCCTTCTTGCCTTGGCGGATAAGGAGGCGGGCCCGCGCACGCAGCCGTTTGAAGGCGATAAGGTGGTCCATGGAGGGATGTCGCTTGTGACGCTGGAGCGCCCGCCGGCGATCTTTAATCGCTGCAGCGATCTCAGGCGACCACCAAGGCACAGCCCTCCGCCGAGGGGACCCAGAAGAACGGGGAATGGCAGACTCGGCGGCAGTGACGATGCCGGCGGTGACCGATGTAACCACCGCGTCAATGGCATCAGTTGAGAGAGGCTCAATAGCAGCAGTGGAGGAGAACAAGTCCCAGTCAGCCTTATTCATAGCCCATCTGCTAGGGCGCCCAGAAGAGTGACGCTGTGGTAGTGACAGAAAAATCGGAAAGTGGTCACTACCACACAGGTCGTCATGCACACTCCAGTGGACAGATGGTAAGAGGCTAGGGCTACAGATTGAAAGGTCAATGGCGGAGTAGGTGCCATGCGCCACACTGAAGTGTGTGGAGGCACCATCATTCAAAATCGAGAGATCGAGCTGCGACAATAAATGCTCAACGGTGGCGCCTCGACCTGTTGCCACTGACCCACCCCACAGAGGGTTATGGGCGTTAAAGTCGCCCAGTAATAAGAAAGGTGGCGGCAATTGGGCTATCAGCGCAGCCAGGACATGCTGCGCGACATCACCCTCCGGTGGAAGGTAAAGACTGCAGACAGTAAGAGCCTGCGGCGTCCACACCCTAACAGCGACAGCCTCTAAAGCTGTTTGTAGAGGGACAGACTCGCTGTGAAGAGAGTTAAGGACATAGATGCAGACGCCACCAGACACCCTTTCATAAGCTGCTCGGTTCTTATAATAACCCCGATAGCCACGGAGGGCGGGGGTGCGCATTGCTGGAAACCAAGTTTCCTGCAGAGCAATGCAGAGGAAAGGGTGAAGGCTGATAAGTTGGCGGAGCTCAGCTAGATGGTGGAAGAAACCGCTGCAGTTCCACTGGAGGATGGTTTTGTCCATGGCTGAGAAAGGCGTGCCGGGACTGGGACGGCAGATTACGCCGCTGGGTCACCTGCTGCCTCCGATTGAGCACCCGTGCTAGTGCTATTGCTATTCACGGCGTCTGAGGGACCGGCGAGATCGAGGTCCTCAGCGGACGCCAGAATCTCCACCTCGTCTCCAGACGCAGAGCTAGAAGGTTGCGATGGGGTGGCTACCACCGCGCGTTCCTTGGGCTTAGAGCTGCTCTTCTTTGATTTCTCACGCTGCTCCTTGGGTTTAACTGGCTGGGAGGGCTTCACCGATTCAGTCTCCGGGACTGAGGAGGATCGGGAAGCCCTTCGACCTGCAGATTGTGGGCACTTACGCCACTGTCGATCGTCAACCTTCCCGCCGGTGGAAACCTGGGAAGGGAGGGACCCAAGGGACCCCTTGCGAGCGTGAGAAGCCGAAGAAGTTGGACAGTTCTCCGGCTTAGAAGCGGGGACCGACGTCCCCGATGGGGGGGATGGTGTTGCTCCTGAGGTAGGTGGCACAGGAGCAACCCGGTGGGTAGAGCCCCCCACTGGCAAGGGGGCAGGAGGAGTTGTACCACTCGTCGATCCGGCCGGAAGGCGCGAAACTGATGGGGCTAGCACAGGTGTTGTAGCAGCGGCGTAGGAAGTTGTCATTCGCACTGGATGTAATCGGTCGTATTTCCGTTTGGCCTCAGTATAAGTCAGTCGGTCCAGGGTCTTATATTCCATGATTTTGCGCTCTTTCTGGAATATTCTGCAGTCTGGCGAGCAAGGTGAATGGTGCTCCCCGCAGTTGACGCAGATGGGAGGCGGGGCACATGGAGTATCGGGATGAGATGGGCGTCCGCAATCTCGACATGTGAGGCTGGAAGTGCAGCGGGAAGACATATGGCCGAACTTCCAGCACTTGAAGCACCGCATCGGGGGAGGGATATAGGGCTTGACGTCACATCGGTAGACCATCACCTTGACCTTTTCCGGTAACGTATCACCCTCGAAGGCCAAGATGAAGGCACCGGTAGCAACCTGATTGTCCCTCGGACCCCGATGAACGCGCCGGACGAAATGAACACCTCTACGTTCTAAGTTGGCGCGCAGCTCGTCATCAGACTGCAAAAGGAGGTCCCTATGGAAAATAACACCCTGGACCATATTTAAACTCTTATGTGGAGTAATAGTAACGTTAACATCCCCCAACTTGTCACAAGCAAGTAACCTGCGTGACTGGGCGGAGGATGCCGTTTGTATCAGTACTGAGCCAGAGCGCATTTTAGACAAGCCCTCCACCTCCCCAAACTTGTCCTCTAAATGCTCGACGAAGAACTGAGGCTTTGTGGAGAGAAAAGACTCCCCATCAGCTCTCGTGCAAACTAAGAATCGGGGCGAATAACTGTTACCTCCATCCTGGGACTTACGCTCTTCCCACGGCGTGGCCAGGGAGGGGAACGTTTTCGGATCGTACTTCTGAGCATTAAATTGAGCCCGAGAACGCTTAGAGACTGCTGGCGGCTGGCCGCCAGCGAGAGATGATGTACCACGCTTCATTGCGGGTCATCCGCCCTGATGCCACCTACTCCGACCAAGGGCCCTCCCCACGGGCGCCACCCAGCCACAGCAAAGGCCACCTGGCAGGATGGCCGTTGCCGGGAGTCCTGATACCCCAGGAGGATAGGCATCTACTCCTTGGCATACGTGGGGAGTTAACGGCGCAGGCATCAGTAGAGCGATCCCTGTGTTGTCAGGGGGCTACAACCAAGAGGGTACATGGCGGCCCCACCACAACGGACTGGCTACCGTGCTGGATCTTAGGTGCAAAACTGTCCAAGGTCGTCGTCGCAGTTAAAAGAAACACTGCAGAGGGCAGCGTGGTAATCGCACCCAGGGACGTATCCCCGCCCTAAAGATCGAAAACGAGCGGGACACCATTGCAACGACGTGAAAGCCGGCTAAAGGTCTAATTGCACGACGGATACAGTGCACCATGTAAGGCGCCCTTCCCCAATTGGCTCGCTCTTCGGAATAATTTAGAAAGATGGAGGTCAAACCCGAGAGGGGACCATCACATAAGGCCAAAACATGTGAGACTCCTTTTAGTCGCCTCTTACGACAGGCAGGAATACCGCGGGCCTATTCTAACCCCCGAACCCGCAGGAGGCTTCTATCTATGACCATCACTGCTGAGGCATTGGAGATCTACATCCTCGGGAAAGCTAACATCTCCACCTCATCCTCAGATGCAGAACTGGTAGGGAGTGGTGGTGCGGGAGCCACCGGAGTTTCTTGTTTCTTTCCAGACTTCTTCTTTATCTGTTTGCTCTCTCATTCTCCTTAGGAACCTGCTGGGAGGGCCTCTCTGAAGTAGCTTCTGGTACAGAAGAAGAGCGTGAAGGCCTTCAACCAGCAGCTTGTGGCTGTTTCAGTCACTGGCTGGTGTCCACCTTTACACGGGTGGAACCCTTGGAAGGCAGAGTCCCAACAGACCCCCTCTGTGCGAGAAGAGCCAGAGGAGGCTGTCACTTCTCCGGCTGGGAGGGGGGGGGGGGGGACTGTTTTCCCTGAAGTTTGAGGGGCGTAGCTCCCAAAGTAGAAGCTTTGTGAGCAACAGAAGAAGCAGTGCCCCCAACCACCATGCAGGGGAGGAGAGGGGGGGGGGGGGATGCAGTGTCTGGCAGACCTGAGAGCCCACTGTATGAGGCAGAGACTAGGGGACTACCATCACCAGGGAGGGCGATGTCGTTGCAGCTGCAGCATAACAAGATGTCAAGTGAATGGGGTGCAACTGGTAAATTTCTTTTTAGCCTCCTGGTAAATCAGCCTGTCCAGGGTCTTGTACTCCATAATTTTCCTCTCCTTTTGGAGAACCACAAAATCTAGCAAGCAAGGTGAATGGTGCTCTCCACAATTGACACAGGTGGGAGGATGGGCAGATGGGGTTTTCAGACACAGTGGATGTCTGCAATCTCTACATGTGGTGCTGGAATTGCACCACGAAAACATGTACCCAAATTTCCAGCACTTAAACCACTGCACAGGAGGAGGGACATATGGTTTTAAATCACATCAGTATACTATCACCTTGACCTTTTCAAGACAAGATGAAAGCACTGGTAGCAACCCTACTATCTTTAGGCCTCTATAGACATGCCAGACAAAGTGAACACAACATCGTTCTAAATTGGCATGTAGCTCATCATCGGACTGCAACAAGAGGTCTCAATGAAAGACAATTACCTGGACCATGTTGAGGCTTTTATGAGGAGTGATCGAAATGTGAATATCACTTAGCTTGTCACAGATGAGCAATGTCGTGACTGGGCTGGGGATGGTGTCTGAATCAGGGCTGACCCATTTCGCATTTTGGATAGTGCTGCCACTTCCCCAAACTTATCCTTCAGGTTTTCAACAAAAAGGAGGGACTTTGTAGCCAGAAAGGAGTCCCCAAGTGTTCTGCTGCACACTAAGTATCAAGGTGAATATGGCTCTCTTTTTTTCTGTAGCCCTACATTTCTCCCATGGTGTAGCTACGGAGGGAAACAATTTGGGGTCATACTTCTCAGCACTGTAGTTGAGCCTTCCCTTCTTACAGACTGCTGGGGCCACTCTGCCACCAGCGAAAGATGACTGGATCCACTTCATTGTGGGTCATCTGCCCTGATGCCACCCACTCCGATCAGAGGCTTTCCCCATTGGTGCCACACAGCCACCGCAGAGGTCACTTGGCGCGATGACCAGTGCTGGGAATCCTGATGCTCCAAGAAGACAGGCATCTACTCCTTGGTATACATGGCAAGTCAAATTCACTCATTTTAGATTAACTTAAAACTAATATTCGCAAAGAAATTGCTGCCACTTCTCATGCAGAACTGAAGAGTATAACAAACACTTTCCTAAGCAAGTGTAAGAAATGCTTGAACGATGAAGGAAAGCAGTTTCAGTATCTTGTTGCTTAATATAAGTGAGTAATTTACTTTTCTTTTTAAGTGTTTATGTTATTTATGTCAGAAATAACTTACGCAATTAACCATATTATATTTACTGCGGACCTGCTGTCACCCGCATCATGGGCCCAGCAGCTGGCCATACTGGCTAGCCGCATGCCACAAAGGCAGTTGCGTTAATGATTGATCACCCTGTATAGGCAGTTGATGAGTTTTGCCACTGGGCAGCAATGTAACTGGCTATGGCCTAAGTAAGAAGATACAAAATGCAGACTACCAATAGTAAAGCATTTCTGAAAAAGAGGAATGTGTTAATATAGATTTAAGTGTAAGGCTGTGATTTTTTTTAGATTTGTCTGGAGAGTAGCTTTATATGGAAGCAGGTGGTGAACAATTCAGACAAGAAGACAGGAGAAGCTTTTAAAAAAATGATGCTACAGAAGAATGCTGTGGATTAGATGGATAGATTTACTAACTACTTAGGAGATACTGAACTGAACTGGGGAAAGAAGAAATTTGTGACACAACCTGATTAAAAGTATGGATCTGTTAGTAGGACACATCCTGAGACATCAAGGAATTATGTGTTTGGTAATGGAAGGAAATATATATATATATATATATATATATATATATATATATATATATATATATATATGTGGGGGGGGGGAGGGAGGGGGGGGATTTTTCAAGGAAAATCAAGGCCTCAATGTGGTAAGTAGGTTTAGTAATTATGTGTCTTGCACAGAACAGACTAGTATGCAGAGCTGCATCAAATCAAAGCATGCAAATTGTCCTATAAGTTCCAGCTCTAAACTACAAATTGTACTTCATGGCAGCAACTGCTGTTTATTATACAAAGTAGATTTTTGTAATCAATGAAATAAAATATAAAAATAGCTGCAGAGTACGAAATAACCTGTGGTGGACAACAGAAATTTTAAGTTATTACGTAGCCTGGATGTTAAAACACCTATAATTATATACATTATATAATGTACTAAAAGTTATACATTAACATGATATGTATTAATGTTTCTACATTAATCTACTATGCAAATAAATAAATACATCAGAAATTCTCTTAACATACAACAAAGAATGCAAGGTGGTTTCTAAAACAAGAATGGTGGATATAAGTTTGAAACGGAAGTGGTATGTGTGAGATGAGAACAGGAGAAAAAACTTAGGTCTGTAAAGGAGTAGGCAAGCTGATTGAGAATCAAAGTGACATGTCTCAAGTATATTCACATATAAACTGCGAAGTGTAATAACATTTGTTACGAATTAATCTACTTACAAAGTAAGGGGGGAAAAGCATCCCCTGTAGTTTTTTGTCTGGAGCATCAGGAATTCCTCTGAAAGCAAATGCTTCCAAGTCTTTTAACAACTTTTCCTTTTCCTCTCCCGGTTCTGTCTCCACTATCTGCCGAAGTCTAAATTGCACCTGAAATTGATTGCAGTTAAAATATCAGAATTTAAAATGTTTATAAATATAACACTGGAAAGTCCTTGGTGAAAAGCAGATAATGAATGGAGTAAAAGTAACTACTCGCCATATAACTGAGGTGTCGTACAGTGACATACACATAAACAAGATTTAAATTGTTCTTAAGCTTTCAAGCAACGAGGTTCCTCAGAGGTAATTAGCAAAAACAACACACACTGAACACTGATTCAGTGTTCCAGCACTGTATGCTGACTGCACTGCCATGAAAATTCAGCACAATTTTCATATCATTTATGTGCCAGTCAACTACTCAATGTGTCATCTATATGGTGAATGGTTACCTTTACTCCTTTCCTTATTTATAAGGTTTTCATTACTAAACTAATTCAGCAAATCAAAATTATGAAAAGTCTTTTTTACCTTATCAGCAAAATTAGTGATTATGTTTGTGACACAAAAGTAATGAACCAAGTATAAAAATCACAACTGTGATTCCTCCACTTGTATTCACTCACAGTGGGAGACAACTATGAACTCTATGGCAGACCATGAACCATTTTTCCATTCTTAGACGTAAAACCCATTAACATAATTAAATACAGTACACAGTTACGAATCTGTTGGCTTGCACATTAAATTACTGCATAAGCAATTTCTGCCAGTGGCTTATTACATATTTGTACTTCAAAAGTATGGAGACCACTCACTGAAATGCAGAAGCATTGAGTCGTCAACAGGCTCACACAAAAAAGAGAGAAAGCTTCCTAGCTTCTGAAGGAAATCATTTCTCAAGACAGCGTATAAAAATAGACACACACACATGAAAATGCACACTTGTCTGTGCCTCTATGAAGTGTTACCTGGGCACACAATGTTACAAGTGCAGTTCAGCCGGTGGACTAGAGTTGGGTGGGGGTTGTGTTGGGTGGTCTGCACAGAGGGAGAGAGCAGCGGGAGGCAGGACGAAGGGTTGGGGGTGGGTAGCAAGTGGCTTGGAGGGAGACAGCCAGTTCGCTGACTAGGAACGCAGGAGAGAGGGTGGCAGGTGCACAGGCTACGCATGTGATGCATAGGTGTTGGAGCTGGTGGGGTGCAGTGTGTGATGAAAGAGATGTGGAGGGGTGAATTGGGAAGAGGTGATAGGAAAGAGAAAGGGTAAGCTGTTGGATGGAGAGTGTAGGGACAGTTGGTTAAAGGAGACTTGGGGATGGATGGGTTGATGGGGTTAAAGAAACCAAACTACGAGGTCATTGGTTCCTCAAAACAAAGTGTGTAAAGTCAGGAAGAGTCCCCAGAGAGGAAAGACACAAAAACAAATCCTGACGAATGTGAATGTGAATGTACACAAGAATCGAGGAAACCAAGAAACAGAAGCAAGTAGAAGGGAGAGAAATGTAAAAGGGTGAATGTGGGAAAGTTGCCCCACCAAAAAAGCAGCTGAAGGCAATGGGACACATTATGTGCAGGAAGACACACCCTCTGCACCCAAATGGTACTTCCACATCATCAATTACCACAAGAAAACTAGCAAAGTGGACAAGTTGATAAAATCTCAGAAAGAGAACACCGATAATGAGACAGTAAACCAACAGCACATGTAGAGGAATAAGCTGAATTAAAAAACTGGGAAGGGCAGGGGCCAGGTCGGACCACTGAGCGAGAGCAGCCATGGGTCCCATGGGCTGAAAAAGTGAAGGGGCACCTCTCCAGTCCCTCAAATGGCAGACGAGGCTAATGTACCCTAAGTTAAAGTGAGTTGTAGAATACACTTCCGTGGGTAAAATGTAAAACCAGATCAACCATTCTGTTGTTGTCCACTAGCACCAGAGATAGCATGTCAGCAAGTTCCTGTACAGGTGCATTGTCCAAGGTGCAACAGTGGCTTGAAACAACGACAGGAAACACCACGGTGAAAGGGGTTGCCTGCTAGCGCATGCCCAGCATGAGTTTGGGCTGCAACGGGCGGCTGGTGCGTAGACTGACACAGCACTGCAACAGTGCCCAATGCTGTGACAGAAGCTGAGCGTCTGAACTGTTCTGCCTAGTATTGTCACATGATGCCTACCTGAAGAAAACTCCAACAGGGCACTCATGAAAAGCAAAACTCTGTGAGTTAGTACCTCCGCATCAGTGTCTTCAGATTTAAAATGTCATTAGCACAAGGGTGCTTCGTTCCAGTACCATCAAATTTGGAAAACTGACATTTGGTCAAAAATTCCTTTGCTTGTTCCAAACATTTTTCTGTTCAAGGAACTGGGAAATAAATAGGCAACAGTTTGTAGACAACTGTGAACAGTACTTCTTCCACAATTCTGCTGATGTATTCTGTAGAGATTTGGAAGGAAAATACTAGAGATGAGTAAGATTCTCCTATTGCTAAAAACCTGAAAAAGGGATAATTAAGCTACTACTATGCTCTTATTTTTAATAAGTTTATATTTCATGGCATTTTTAGTGATGTTTTCAAGAACATATGGAGAAATAGAAGAGAAAGAATGCTTGGAATAGGATCAAACGTCTCAGCAAAACCAAAGACGTGGGTTCTGTATGAGACAATACTTAAGTTGTATCCATAACACTTCATCTGGGAGAGCCTGAGATGAGACAGAGATACAAGCTCCATTACATGTTTCAGATGGACATACAACTTCCATGCAGATAAGCAAAGGTCCTGATCCAAGTGACACAAATTTATGTAAGAGGAAGAAGATGGGTGTTGAGAGCAAGATGTACCTTCTGCTCAAGGGTAAAAAAAGGACAGACTGAAAGGGAAAAAGCATCCACAAGATTGAAAATAAAATATCTATTACAAAGGAATATAGAAATTTATTTCTACTGAGCACAGGCAGTGCTATGAGAACACCCCACCCCTCCTTTTCAGTTGAGTCAAATATGGAGTGTAATGGAGTCCAGATAAAAAAAGGATGATGAAACTGTGCCAGGAGAAGGAATGGAATGTAGTGGAACTTTGTAAGTATTAGAAACTTTTTAAGTAGTAAGTATTATTATTCTTTCTTTCTTTCTTTTCTCAGACGTTATGTCTGGTCAAAAATGGAAAGTGACGCGGACCTTGATCAAGCGTGACTTCCTTTTAACTGTACAGTATATGTTATATTGCATTTAGGAACTTTCGGGTGATTGAACATGTATCAATAATTACGGATTTCTGTAGCTGTATATATAAGTTTGGATGTAGCTGTATTGCATTGATGTACTGGTGGATATTGTGTGGTATGACTCCTGTAGTTGATAGTATAATTGGTATAATGTCAACTTTATCCTGATGCCACATGTCCTTGACTTCCTCAGCCAGTTGGATGTATTTTTCAACTTTTTCTTGTGTTTTCTTTTGTATATTTGTTGTATTGGGTATGGATATTTCGATTAGTTGTGTTAATTTCTTCTTTTTATTGGTGACAACAATATTATTATTATTATTATTATTATTATTATTATTATTATTATTATTTCTTTCTATTCTCAGACATTATGTCTGGTCAAAAATGGACAGTGACGCGGACCTTGATCAAGCGTGACTTCCTTTTAACTGTACGGTATATGTTATATTGCATTTAGGAACTTTCGGGTCATTGAACATGTATCAATAATTACAGATTTTTGTAGTTGTATATATATGTTTGGATGTAGCTGTATTGCATTGATGTACTGGTGGATATTGTGAGGTATGACTCCTGTAGTTGATATATATATATATATTAGATAGATATTATTATTATTATTATTATTATTATTATTATTATTATTATTAATGGGATCATTGTTGTTGTTGTTGTTGTTGTTGTTGTTGTTGTTGTTGTTGTTGCTGCTGCTGCTGCTGCTGCTGCTGCTGCTGCTATCCATAGCTGAGGGAGAATTGCAAAATGAAAAGGACAAAGAAATTCACAGGACAATCAGTGACATGAAGTAGGAAAAACAGCCAAGAAATTATGGTTGTATCGGCAGATATTCACAATCAAATTTAATCTGAAATTCCATACATGTGTGGTAAATGTTTAAAGTTTTCATGTCTTTAATCTGAGGAGGAGGATGAGAAAGCTTTTAACAGGGAACAGGAAGAGAATATGAGAAGCAAAGAAATGTCAAGGGAGTCTGAAAACCTTAATAAAGATTGTGCAAGAAAAGGCAAATCTGTGCTTGCTTAATTTTCCTTGAAAAAATGGCCATATTATTTGCCACTCTTTTAGCTACAAAAGCCTGCTTTTCAACATCATCTCCATACAATGTGATGGCCTTACACCACCTTACTGGGAGGGCTTGTATGTCCACATGGCACCACTCTACTGGTCAACGCCACAGCCAACATCTTGCTGCATCTATAATTTCCTCACCATCCATGTACTGCTTCCCATGGAGTGCAACCTTCAATGGACCAAACGCATGGAAGTTGGAAGGCACTTGATCCAGGCTGTATGGTGGATGAGGATGAATAATCCAATGAAGTTGTGCAAGCTCCTCTTGGGTGTGTAGACTTGTGTTAGGCCTTGCACTGTCATGGAGAAAGGGAAGTTGGTTTGCATTTTTGTGGCAATGAACACACTGAATTAGTTTCTTCAATTTCCTGAGGGTAGCACAGTACATATCCGAGATGATCACTGCACTATGAGGGAGGACATCAAACAGAATAACTATTCAGAGTCCAAGAAGATTGTTGTCACGACTTTACTAGCTGAGGGCGTGGCTTTGGACTTTTTGTTTGGAGGAGAAGTGGTGTGATGCCACACCAAAGATTGCTGTTTTCTTCCTGGTTCAAAGTGATGAACCTATGTTTCATCGCCTTTGATAGTATTTGACAAAAAATTGACAAGATCAGCCTTGTAAAACACAAGCAATGCCACACAGATGATCACTCTTTCCTATCTATGTTCTTCTGTCAGGTGGTGAGGAACCTAGCACACATACACCTTTGAGTACCAAAACTGGTGGATGAGTGAGACAGCACTACCAACAGAGACATCTAGCTGAGCACCGAAGTGCTTGATTATGATCAATTAATCACCTCAAATGAGTGAGTCCACACGTTCCAACACTGCAGGAGTCACAGATGTGTGCAACCAGCTGGCACACAGGACACTGGACAGGTTTGTGTAACCTTGCAATGTTGACAGATGCCTCACCTAACGACTGAACATGCTTTTGTTCAGTACCAGATCTCCTTAGACATTCTGCAATGCCTATGAATATCTATGATGCTCTTCTTTTCCACCAAAATAAACTCAATGACAGCTCTCTGCTTGGAATGCACCTGCATTACAGGCGCCATTTTTAAGGCTATGTACAGTGCCACCACCTATCAGAACTTCATGGAACTATAGATTCTGAAGTGGGAATACTCCATGATGTCCCCACAACAAGTTCTGCATTTTTTCAACCAAAAATGGCTGACAAATTTTGTTGCATTACTTATTGGATGCCCCTTATACTTTAAGCCAACCAATGCCCCTATGCTACAGGGTAATACCATAAACTGAAAGGATAACCTTAGTAACCACAATTCCAAATGAGAAGTGGCCATCTATGTAAATGACACACACTATTCTGCACTTATCTGGTCATAACAAACAAACATGCAGTTGCTTTAACAGTTCATATTTGATTCAAGATAATGGTCCAACTGCTACCTTTGTCACCACAGAAAACCATAGGGACTAAGTAACCTGGCTTGCAAGTACCCCAGGCATCTGACTTACAGATTTTAACGCATGGACTTTACTATAATGTTGTGCTTCCGAAAGAGAGTAACAGAAATCATAGCTCTTACAAATTATCTGAGTGCTAGGATGCTTCCCTGTCTACTGAAGTGAATGAGGCAATATTGTCACACTGCCTGCTTTCCTACACATAGAAAGTACAGTACATTGCTCAGTAGTTCCAATATTGCATTCACAAGCTGTATGAAGTAAAGCCCCGACATCCTCACTAGAACCCACAATCAAGGATACTACTCACTTCCAGGGTGGGTTTAGAAGGTGACTAAAGTACAGGCATTACTATGCAGGCAATATATTTTACATGTATTTTTTTTAATCCTGAGATTAGTGCTACATAGAAATACAATATCCTCACAACGCTCCAAACATGGAGTCCTTAGCTTCACAACGATATTTGATACATTAATCCAGTGATTTTCTATCAGACTACTTTAAACAAGATAATCGGATTCCTCAAGATTCTCTGACAAGTATTACTAAGTTTGCAAGAGCCATTAATGGTTTATTATCTGCAGTAAAGCTGTATAATTGAGCAGAACGACCACAACTTGCAACCACCTGCTCCTCTGCAGGTCCAGTGCAAGGGAACAAGCTACCTAGTGTTCCATAATGAACTCCAAATCTTCATGAGTTTCAAGATCAGTGTCAGGCCTCTGTAAAATGACACATTACTAGAGCTTAAGGTAGAAAAATATACAATCAAAATACCATTAAGACTCTAGCAGTCAAGTATATCGTCTCAGCACTGTAGAAGGCAGAACAGAAGAAGAAGAAGAAGAAGAAGAAGAAGACGCCATCAGTCAATAACCTATCTCAAAGTGTTGCTATGGTTTTGTGAGGAGGAAACAGTCTGAAAAAACCTGATACATGCTCAATTCAGGGACGTGACAGTCAAGATACATAATCAAACCAATAAGAAAACACTGTTGCTATTTACCTCAGTCACAGACACAGCTGTGAATAAGTGACAGAGGAAGGATATCAACAAAGTTTACAAGCTGGGTAAGCTCTTGGCTTGCAAGGTAGGTGGAGAATCTTCCAGCACAGCTTGACACATAACTACAGTACTTTAAGTGTCAGCAAGAGGTGTACGAGGCAAAATATTCTCACAACTGGGTGATATTTGCACTGGCAACCACAAATGTAGCACTTACACAATGAAGAAGGATGACCAAATAACATGTGCTCACTGTAGTGGACAACATGTCACAAACTGGAATGACTCCAAAGCCTTCTTGGGACGCAGTTGATTTAGTGAAGTGACTGCAGTGACAGACACCGATGTCAGGAATGACAAGAACAGCAAGCACAGTTGGGAACTGGAAGGCCAAGTTGCAAAACTTACTGCTGCAGTGATGTTAAGACACACTCACAACTGTTTGCTATCCTCCTGGAGATGATGATGGCACTATGTTTGTGTCACAAAAAAGGTGGCAAGACAAGCAGTTCCTTATTCACCTGTAAGGTGAACACCAGAGATGCCCCCAATAGATTCTCACCTGGAAAATATACACACCCCCCCCCCCCCCTCATTTTTAATAAACATGCAGTCACAATAGAATTACAGTGCCTATATCAACTAGTTGAACAGTTCACATATGGACTCAAACAGCCCACCTTCCTGCCTAAGCAGGGAAAACAGTGAAAAACTGTGTGTAGTACTGACCTTTTACAGATACTTTGAATTTTTTTTTCCTTCTTCCAGCCTAGTAATGGCCTTTCATGAGTTGTAACTGATCATGTATAAAGACTGCTCAGATAGGACGGATTTTAATTTTCCTAAGAAAACATTTATCTTTATTATAATTATTGACATCTTTTAAACATGGTATATACAGGGTGGTTATAATGAAAGTGCAGATACTCACGGAAGTTCAATGTGGGCTATAATTATCATATGGAAGTGAAACTCAGTAGATATGATAATGCGTTTAATGCTGAACCGATTTATGCTGGAAAAAATTAGTTCCGAATTTGTCCACTACGTGCAAATCTGGCTCAGTACAGAATCTCATAGACACCTCTGGTGCTCATATTGAACAAATTGTGTAAGCAGTGGTTAATAATAAAATCAACATTATACTTTTCTCACCTGTCTGACGTTTTCTGCCCACATCCCAATCCTATTCCATTACATATGGAAACATTTCTATATGTCTTTTTGTATCCACAGCACCAGATTTGCATCTGGTGGCCAAAATTCGAACTAATTTTTTTCCAGTGTAAATTGATTTCACATTAACACTTGGAATATATACCAATTTTCGCTGCCATATGGTAATTAAATCCCTAGTGGACCTCTGCAAATAGCTGCACTTTAATTATAACCTTATATGAATATGGTGTCTGTTCTTTTGGACATGTGCGAAAGAACAGACACCACTGATGGACCTGCAGCTGTCTAGAACGAAATTAGAATTATATTAATACCTTCAGCTGCTAACGGGGATAGATGAAAATATGTGCCCCAACCGTGACTCGAACCCGGGATCTCCTGCTTACATGGCAGACGCTCTATCCATCTGAGCCACTGAGGGCACAGAGGATAGCATGATTGCAGAGACTATCTTGTGCACGCCTCCCGTGAGACCCACATTCTCACCTTGCATGTCCACGCACTACATTCGTAATGTCCCACCCCAACACACTCATTACTCGTGGAAGACTTGGAAAGAATGTCTTCCACGAGTAAACACCATATCCATATAAGTATATAGTTCTGGCAACACCGGCCATGACCTCCTTCTTCTGTGCGGATGCACACATATTCTCTGAACTCTTACGGGACTTGGTAGGAATGTCTTCCACGAGTAGTGAGTGTGTTGGGGTGGGACACTATGAATGTAGTTTGTGGACATACAATGTGAGAATGTGGGTCTCACAGGAGGCATGCGCGAGATAGTCCCTGCAGTCACGCTATCCTCTGTGACCTCGGTGGCTCAGATGGATAGAGCGTGTGCCGTGTAAGAAGGAGATCCCGGGTTCGAGTCCCGGTTGGGGCACACATTTTCACCTGGCCCCGTTCATATATATCAAGGCCCGTTAGCAGCTGAAAGTATTAATATAATTCTAATTTAATTATAACCATATGGTATGTAACTTTGTATGAAAGGACACTGGCCTAAGTCTGAAATTTTTTTGAGTTTTCTGAATTAACCTTACTGAAAAATGTTATACGATTTCCCTAACTAAAAAGGAAAAAAATCTTAAGGCAGTGATTACCTTGAAATGCCTCAGCCACTAGCCACAAACCAACTGAATCTACAGCGCTTTTGTGTAATCCCTGCTCAGCTATGAATACGCTGTTTATATCCAGCCAGGCTATCACATATGATAAAATGCTGGTTATGAGTGTCAAAGTGGCATGGAATTTTAATGTCAAACCAAGACAGCATCGTGAAGTAATCTGATGTGCAGTAAGGTGTTAATGCATTGTTCTGTTCTTGTGTGACAGTTACTTCCATAATTCACTCTAACAGCGGGGAACAAGTATATATTCAATGAACAATGCTTTGCACATCTTATCATTTTATGATAAAGTCTCAGTTTGACATCCAAGCATTGTGCTACTTCAACATACACATCCAATGTGATATATGACAATCTTTCCATCAACACATTTGCTAAAGAAAGACCTCAGTCTCCCTTGTGTTAACCGTTAACACTGTTCACGATGAGGATTTAAAGTGACAACAGGGACACATGACATCATCTCCACATTTGTTCTCTGAATCCTCATCTAGTGTCCCATAAAGACTATTGATCACCAACATTCAGTGTTGTTTCTAATTCTCCAACAGAGCAAAACTTAAGAAATTCAGCAATGAGGCCATCACAAATCACACTAACAGCAACCCAAATGAACTTGGTGTAGACTAAACCACGATCCTTAGCCAAGAGCTGATAGGTCGTCAGAGAGAGAGAGAGAGAGAGAGAGAGAGAGAGAGAGAGAGAGAGAGAGAGAGACCATCCTGACAAGTGTACAGAAATATTTTTTGCTGAGGATAAGTTCAGTTATTTATACATTTCATGAAAAGAAAGGAAATCAGGGTTTAGCATCCCACTGATGAGAGTTAATTTGAGAGGGAACACACGTTTGAATATGAGAAAGTTAGGAAAGCAAATTGGCCATGTCCTTTGCATCCTGGCTTCCACATTAATCAATTTGGATGGCCAGATAGAATTAAAAGTTGATTTTCCCAAATGAAAGAAAGCCTTACACACTATGACAGCTTGCTGTGTTCTAAATAACAAATTGTATCATGTAAAATACGTCAATTCAATAAAAATGGTTTGTGTATGATTAAAATATGTACTTAAATGATGATAAGCACTGCATCTGTATCTGTTATACACAGCGCATTAGAATTGTCTCTGTCCTACATACACAGAAAAGTTATCAGCATTTTAAATCTGAATATGACAATATGCCGCTCGGAGCACCTCATATAATTCACAAGCAGATTCTAATAGGGAATAACTACGTTATAGCTCCCTACTCTTCAAAGAAAGTATTTCAAAAAACTCAGGTCTGAACTATCATCAGCAGTCAGAGGCAAATATCTTACACCTAAGTCTCAGTATGTTAGTTCAGTACAATACAGTATTGTGAACAGAACAGTGCCACAAAAGTTCAATGTACTGAAAGAAAGTCTTGTTCAAGATGCCAATAGTTGCTATGATGGAGCACTTTACTTTGCTACCAGTTTTGATCATGACCATTCAACTTCTGACATCACAGATGAATCTGTGTCATATGCCTAAGGTGACTGAGCATTATACCATATGATTATAACTGGTAGCAAAATAAAGTAATTTATATTAGCAGACAGTAGTGTTTACTACATGCCCTTCTGTAAATACCAAAAGTAAGTAATATTTTGGAACACCAGTAAGCTGCTCAGTGAATACAATGATCAATGGCAACTAGTTTCTGTTCATACCCACATAATACAGGGCAATATAGCAAAAACAAACAGGAGTTTATACTGGCAGTGTACAGTGTATATGAAGTGTAGGATAATATCATACATTGGTTCGATATTATAACACATAAAAAAGTGCTCTAGTAAATATCATTATTCGTATTTTTTAAAAACTTATAAGATCAGTTTTCTGCAGGTCAACTGAACCGAAGTGGCACTTAACGTCATACACCTGAACACAGAAAGGGAACGGAAAACTGATATTTTCTTTGCATCTATATTAGTTGTTGGAATGTAGGTTTTAGTGAGAGACTGATCTGTAGTAAAGCACGAGGTATAGGTTAAGCAGGAAGGGGACAATCTGGTAATGTGTTGGCAAAGCCAATGAAAGTGAATGTAAAAATCGTAGATGTGGTGAGATAAATATCTGTAGCTTAGCCCAATGTTCAGGCTAAGTCGAAAGGTGGCTCTCTTACTGTGTGTTGGCAAACCAGTGTAATGAACACTTCAGTTAAACCTTAATTACTGCTATACTTTCCCTGATTTAGTTCCATTGAAGATTAAAAACTAAAAGCGAGAAAAAATGTTGCTAAATTTTTGTTACGAGTTGTTATGGCACATGTTAAATCCCACTGAGGTACCCAGGGAAAGGTGAAATGGAGTACACTTCATTCATTTATTTAATCCATGTGATCTGACAGTAAAAAATGTGTTACAGATGCAAGGCAAAATTTGTTAACATTGCTAAACTCTATTGTGGGTAGATTACGGTATTGTAATACACTGCAACAGACTGACTAAGTTACCTTCACTGAGCAGTTCATGTTTTGCACTTAAACATGACCAGCAAGATTACTTTTCTAGGTATTCTTTTACATAGTAAAAAAGTGACAATGAATAGGACTTCACGAAATTACTAAACTGAGTGTTGTTTTCAGTAGAATTTATATGTATGGGGAAGTTGTCGAACAGCTGGATGCCCATGTGGAATGTTCCCTTTTGTCAAAGTTGAGTGTTTGCATGTAACACAAGCAGATTTGGGTTTATTCTGGTGCTGTGTTTGGTAAAAATACTAACAGCATTAGCAAGTGTGCAATGTACTGAGGATCAATTCTAAATTTTGTCACTTCTCAACAATAGCTGACTAAGAATGCTGAATCTCTGAAGATACTCACTTGTGCAAAATGTGTTGTCAGAGAGATAAGTGCACTATTAAGTGACTCATGCTGCTCCTCAAGATCTCGCAACCTTTTCTCTTCTGGTGTAAACCTGAAGACAAAAGGAAATATGTAATTTTCACACTGACTAAGGTAACAGGCTAAAATTTTAAATTCTCGAATGAAGAAATTATAAGTATAATGAAGTAATTTTACCCGCATACGTGGCACTTGGGTCAAGTCGGATAATGTATGTATGAGAATTATACGTGAGATACTCAATGCTGATGGTATACAATTATCCATATGCAAGTTTGACAGATGAAACGCTGGATCTACAACATGGTAATGTACAGCTTGTATACATGCTCATATGACATTTCATAATGATGTGGAACATGCCAGTTCAACATAAATTTTCATTACACACAATATGTACACATGCAAGAATGGGACCAACAACGACTGAAGAGACTCGTTCAACATGACAGAAGTGCAACCCTTCCATAAATTGCTGTAGATTTCAATGTTGGGCCATCAACAATAGTCAGTGTGCAAACCATTCAACAAAACATCATCAATGTGGGCTTTCGGAGACGAAGGCCCACCCGTGTACCCTTGATGACTGCACAACACAAAGCTTTACGCCTTGCCTGGGCTCGTCATTGGACTGTTGATGACTGGAAACATGTAGCCTGGTCAGAAGAGTCTCATTTAAAATTGTATTAAGCGGATGGACATGTACGGGTGTGGATAAAATCTCATGAATCCATGGACTCAATGTCAGCAGTTCAAGCTGGTGGAGGCTCTGTAATGGTGTGGGGCATGTGCAGTTGGAGTGATATGGGACCCCTGATATGTCTAGATACGACTCTGACAGGTCACATGTATGATAGCATCCTGTCTGATCACCTGCATCCATTTATGTCCACTGTGCATTCCGGCAGATGGTAATTCCAGCATGACAATGTGACACCCCACACATCCAGAAGTGCTACAGAATGGCTCCAGGAATGCTCTTCTGAGTTGAAAGACTTCTGCTTGCCACCAAACTCCCCAGACATGAACATTATTGAGCATATCTGGGATGCCTTGCAACATGCTGTTCATTTCAGAAGAGATCCCCCCCCCCCCCTCCCCCCCTCGCCGGTACTCTTACGGATTTATGGACAGCCCTGCAGGATTCTTGGTGTCAATTCCCTCCAGCACTACTTCAGAAATTAGTCAAGTCCATGCAACACTGTGCTGCAGCACTTCCACGTGCTCACGGGGATCCTACACAATATTAGGCAGGTGCACCAGTTTCTTTGGGTCTTCAGTGTGTGTATATTTTACACACTATATTTTTCAGTTACTACTTCATATCTAAGATTCATCTGTTGAGCAGAAGGAGTGGTAATTCAGAAAGTTTTTTTATGTTGGTTGGCATCTGTCAGACTTCTAATGATATTGGGCAAATTGTGAACTGTATTTTATTCATCTCAAGACGTACATTTGCAATCCATTTGGTTTGCAGACAGGAGACATGTCAAAATTTTTTAATACAGTTACAATGATTTTACACTAATTAATAATAGTATGACATTAAATAATCGCACTATAAGTATATTTCTTGGAACATGTAACACATTGTATTCAGCTCAAATTTCTAGTCTGTCCTGCATGAATTCATCCACTGAGTAATAAAAGTTCAGTGTCAGTACCTCGTATAGCTTTCTTTCAAGTGGACTTAAATTCATCTGCATCAACTTGTTCCCTTTTAATTTATTACAAATTTTCATTCCCATGAATTGAGGTCCCTGGGCCTACAGTCTGAGGCAGTGGATGGGGAGAAAAATAAGTCTTTGTTTCTAGTATCATGTGAATGGACAAAATGGTTTCCCTTAACTAATTAACATCTGCTGTACAAAAATACAATAATATCATATATATGTATAGGGGTGGCAGAGTTGATATTTTAAGTTTTCTAAATAATGTACGACATGGTTCTTTATGACTAGCAGTGGGCATATTTCGCATGATTTTTTTCTGTATTTTTTGCATCCGCACTACGCTTGTTGAGTTACCCCAGAAAAGTAGCTCTCATACGCCTCTTTTCATGTGTCCATGTCAGCTGCAGTTGATAATATTTGCATTGCAAACGCAAAGCTGCTCAGTTTGTTTGGTAGGTATTTAAAGTGTGCCTGCAAGCTAACATTTTGATCTACATTTAAACCTAAGAATTTGACTGAGTCAACTTCTTATATATCCTGGCTGTTGTGAACAATCTTAACCTGCTCACATTTTGACTGTTTGGTTTTGAATTGTATCATGTGAGTCTTAGATAAGTTTAAACTCAACCCATTAACTGAACCAAGTTTCTAAGGTACTGAGAGTACTGATCACAGATTTGGGAATTTTTTCCAAATCCTGATCTTCAACGAAGACAGAAGTATCATCTGTGAACAGGACTGATGGAGAACTGATATTTAATGGTAAGTCATTGGCAAAGAAGAGAAATTGGACTGGGTCTGATATGGAGCCTTGTGGAACACCCTGAGAGATATATTTTTTTTTTTTCCCCCAGTCAGAAAAATATTATGTGCTGTTTAAAGGGATACTGACTCTTTGCTTTCTGTTTGATAAGTAGATTGAAGCCATTATAGGGCAGTGCCACTTATACCATACTTTTCAAGTTTGTAAATAAGCAATGCTTGGTTTACAGAATGAAACGCCTTTGTGATGTCGCAGAGAATTCCTGCCACCTTATTTCTCTTGTCTAATGATGTACTTATCTTCTGAATGAAACTGATCGTTGCATCGATGGTGTTTTTCCAAACTGATTGTTTAGAATAACACAATATTTTGCAATGACGTTTTGGATATGGGCAACAGCATGTTTTTCAGATATTTTAGATATGATTTGGAGAATTGAGGTAACACAATAATTTTCCGTGATCTCTCATGATCCCTTCTTGAAGAGTGGTTTTACTTAAGCATATTTCAGTACCTGTAGGAAACCGCCCTCTTCAAAACACTGATTTATTATTGTGAACTACTTTAATAACTTTGGAGGCCATTCCAACCCAACCTGCGGATTTTTTGTTTCTTCGTGTTAGAATAGCATTTTCTACTTCCTCCACAGAAACGTTTGAGGATTTTGTAAAGTTTTCAGAGATTCCACTTAGTCCAAAGGGATTTACTTTGTTGTGTTAATTTATTACACCCACATCAGACATTGCTACATTTATAAAGAATTCATTAAAGTACTCTGGTATTTGAGTTGACTTATAACAGCATTTACTTCAATGTCAATTTTTGAAATTCCTTGGTTACAGGCTTTAATGCCTACCTCATATTTAATGACTGACCACATAGCCTTTGTCTTATTTTTATGATTTAAAATTAGCCTGTTTTGCTGCCTTGACATCTCTTAAAGATGGTTTTATGGTTTTATAGAGTCTAACATATCCAAAGAAATCAATATTTTTTTGTACTTTAGTTCTCTGTGCAGCTGCATTTTCCTTACACTGGAAATTTTTATGCCTTGAGTAATCCACTTTAATTTATTTGTCATTTTATTGCTGCGCAGTTTAGGTGAAAATGGTTCATTAAAGACACCAAGAAAACTATTTAGGAATTTCTGAAAGTTTTCATCACTTGAGATAGAATATCAAAAGGCCATGTTTTCTCTTTTAGCTTCTTACCAAATACCAGCAAGTTTTTTTAGCAAAAATTCCTGCTCATATGGATTCTCATATGTGAAATGTTCCTGTCTGTCTGTGGCAGCTCAATGAACAATGCACAATGATCTAAAATACCTAGATCTAGGCAGAATTTATATACATAATTAGTTAGAACATTGTCAATACAGGTTGCTGATTGGCCATTGTCTCCGGTAGATTCAAAGAAATTCAATTTGAAACCATATTTCTATACTAAGTCAGTGAATCTTGAAGCGTAGCTCCTATCACATGTGATATCAATATTAAATGACCAAAGATTTTTGTGGCAGCATCATTCACCCCTTTCTGTGTCAAAGTCAGATTTAACCCACAATATTGATGATCGTCTTTTTTTCTAGTGTTGCAGCTGTGCACTTTGCTATTATTTTTGAACTGGGATGGGTTATTAATAACATATTTCATAGCTGAATATACATATTATGTAGATACTGTGAATATCCTGAGTTTTTTAAATAAATGTCTGCAAGGTGATCTTTGATGGGCTTCAGCTATTATCCTGATTACACACTTTTGTGCAAAGAATACTTTTTCTCTTAATGATGAATTACCCCAAAATATGATGCCATATGAAAACAGTGAATGGATATAGGCAGAGCAAGCTAATTTACTGATATGTTTGTCACCAAAATTTGCAATAACTCTAACAGTGTAAGTAGCTGAAACTAATAGTTTTAGCAGATCATCAATGTGTTTCTTCCAATTCAATTTCCCATAAATGCACACATCCACATATTTTTAATATTCTGCCTTAGCAACAAACCTCTGTTCAAAGTCTATGTTTATCAATCGTGTTATACCATTTACTGTACATAACTGTATATAACATGTTTTCTCAACATTTAGTGAGAGTCCATTCGCAGAGAACCACTTAATAATTTTCCGAAAGACATTATTTATAATTTCTTCAGCTAATTCTTGTTTGTTGGATGTGATGACTATACTTGTATCATCTGCAAAAAGAATTAGGTTTGCATCTTCATTAATGTAGAGTGGCATGTCATTAAAGAACAATAAGGGATCCAAGACTGAACCTGGTGAGACACCATTCTTGGTATCTCCCCAGCTGGAGGACTCTCCTGATTTTTACAGGCTATGTGTACTGTTAATTTCAACATTCTACACTTCCCAAATGAACTATGAATTAAACATCTATGCACTGTCACATTCATATCACAATACTTAAGCTTATCTGCAAGAACTTCATAATTCACACAGTCAAAAGCCTTTGAGAGATCACAAAATATCCCAATCTCCTGATGTTCAGTTACTCAGAGCATTTAATGTTTTATCAGTGAAAGAATATATAGAATTTTCTACTGAAAAACCTTTCTGAAAACGAAACTGATGTCCTGTTAGCACCTCATTTTCACAAATATGTGAAGCTACTGTTGAATCTATTATTTCTTTAAGAATTTTGGATAAAGCTGTCAGAAGTGAGATTGGGTGGTAGTTGTTAGCATCAGACCTCTCTCTTTTTTTATGCAATGGTTTAACAATAGCATATTTCAGTCTATCAGGAAAAATGCCCTGTTTCAGTGAGCTACTACACATATGACTGAGAATCCTAGTTTTCTGTTAGGAACAAGCTTTTCGTGCTCTGTTGGAAATGCCATCAATTCCATGTGAGATTTAGTTTTGATGAAATTTTCTAATTTCAGTAGGAAAGGTGGCTTTAATTTCAATTTTATCAAATTGCTTGAGCGTTGTCTCTTCCATATACAGCCCTGCATTTTCTAATGAATAGCTGGATTCTATTTCCTCTACAATACTTAAAAAATGATTATTAAAAATATTTTCTAGTCCTGACCTTTTGTTAAGAAACTTTTCATTGAGTTTGATAGAAAAACAAGCTTCCTGTGCTCTTGGTTGCCCTGTTTCCCTTTTAACAATATTCCAAATTGTTCTAATTTTGTTTTCAGAGGTGCTAATTTCAGACAGAATGCACATAGTTCTGGACTTTTTAACAAGTTTTCTTAATACAGTGCAGAATTTTTATAATGTTTGACTGTTTCTGGATCATTACTCCTTCTAGCTATAATATATATTTCCAATTTCTGTTTACTAGATATTTTCATCCCTTCAGTAAGCCAAGGCTTTTTAGATGGTTTCTTACAATTATGCTTCACTGTTTTCTCCGGGAAATAATTAATTGAACACACTAATTAGGAGGACTATTTTGCATTACTGTATATGTCATATACTGTAACTAGCTGTGCATCATGATCAGACAGACAATTCTTAAGTGGGAAAGTTTTTATTTGATAAAATTAAGCTAGGTCTATAAAAACATTGTACATCAGTGTGCTGCTTTCCAGTACCACCCGAATAAGAAAAGCAATAACTGACATCATATTGAAAGAATCAAGTATAACTTCAAGATCAAGCTTTCTAACTGTCTCTTTCAGAAAATCTACATTGAAATCCCTACAAATAATAATTTGTTCCCTCTGCCTGACAGATAGCACAACAAATAATATAGTTTTTCAAAATGGTGAATATTTCCCAATGGCCACCTATACACTGCTACAATTATAAAAGTTCTATTATTTATTTAAAACTCACACATACACATGCTTCTATATGTTGCTCTATACAATTTTTTGTTTCTAAATTTTTCACACTATGAGAAGTTTTAACATATATGGCAACTCTTCCTCTCTCCATGTTGTGTGGCTATTTACAAGTGCTGAAAGCTTATATCCACTTACATTTACCCTTTCCATACCTGTGACTATATGATGTTCAGACATGCATAGTACATATATTCCAACCTCAGTTTCTAAAACTTCTACACAAATAAGTTGCTCATCTACTTTGTTTTCTAATCTCCTGATTAAATATACTAACATTGCTTTTTGACTGTAATTTTTTGCGAATCTTGTGACATACTAACATTATTTTTCACTGTTCCTTTAAGAGAATCTTGTGATATTTTAGCATCTCTGGTACCTGCCTGTCTGAGCTTCTCATTAAGCTTAATTTCATTCAGTGCTGAATGAAGCAATGTGCAGTTCAACATTTCTGTATAGTCTTTTCGCGATTACAAAGGTAATGTGAGCAACATCGAGGCTTGGCAATATCTACGATGGTCATTCCTATGCTGCGTTTTTTTAAATTCCTTTTAAAAGAAAAACCGTTTAAGAAAACACGGTGTTAATACATAGAATACTTCATCCTGCCGAATTATTAAATAACGAAATTACGAATCCGCGACACCCGTCATGGCTCTGTATTACGTTACTTACAGAATTACGGAAGATACTAAACCGAGTAAACGTTTGCATTTCTTAGTAGGGCTAGCAGACGCTCACCTGCAATCGTTCTGTCCACATGAAACTGTTTCGTCATCGAGTTCATTAGCACCAACGGGGGGCCACCTTTCACCAGGTCTGAATTCTGAAATATCCGTACAATCACTTCCCTCATCACACATTATTAGTCACCACAAATTTAAGAATCTATAACTTTCATCGCAGATTATTTCGAAACAATATAAACATAACAAACACCAGCATAAAGAGACCACATTAAGAAACGTCAAACCATATGGCAAAGAGTTTCATCTAGATATGTATACGTATCAGTATGTAAACAAACACACATTTGTTTCAGAAAATCAAATATTTTCAGTTGCTTAATAACGAACTCGGAATTGGATGTTAGTGTATGGACTGGTAATTTTTGTGACCAATTCTTCAAATAAGTCTGGAGAAAGCATGTTCTTGATGTTACGTATATATGACATAATTTGAAAACCAGCCCGCTGGCAACGATATGTTTGCGCAAAAACCTGTACAAATATCTGTGCAGTTACAAATTCGCTGCAAATATGATGTGTTCAAATGACAAAAGTTCCCATCCACTGCTCGCCCACCGTGTGTCGGTCTAGAAAAGAAATGCAGCGGCAAGCGATTAAGCTGCCGCCATCTCAAAAATTAATTTCCTTTATTCAGAAATTCGTAACAGAGGAAATTCTGATATGGTCTGTGATCGCAGCTTCTGTTGCAAACAAATGCAAGAATCAGCAAGACCAAGCAAAATGGCTCACAATCTCAAATATAAGGAGAGCAATTACAGCACATATGCGGCTGACGCTAAGATATCTGGCAACAGGGCATGTGAAGTTATTTACGATGTCCTGAAAGAGGATTTCACGAAGGCAACTAAAATCCCTCAGTTCTAGTTGAGTGGCGAATTCATTGCCACTGGAAGCATGTTTCTGTTGGAAACATTGTTTCCTGCTGTGTTTCGCAAACGTTTCCAACTTCTTGTCTCTGGTACTGTCCACATTAGCGGGAAAGATGTTTCGTTGTGTATTCACACCATCAGCAATGTTATTTGTCTACTGCGATGTCTGTTGACGAGGAAACTAATTATATGTGGCGCTGCACTATTAATACTGGAAGGTGGAAAAATGAGCGTGTAGCTTTATTGGCCGGGTGGCCCCTTACAGGGCAGATCCGGCCACCTTGGTGCAGGTCTTATTACATTCGACGTCACATTGGGCGACCTGCGCGCCGGATTGGGATGAAATGATAATGAAGACAACACAACAACCAGTTAATCCTCAACCCAGCCGGGAATAGAACCTGGGCCCCTGAGGACGGCAATCCGTCACGCTGACCATTCAGCTATCGGGGCGGACAGTACTGGAACGTGAACGGGAAGTGGGCGAAAACGCACTATAGAATAACTGACGGATATAACTTGTTATGGTAACTAAATACTGAAGACGGCTCTGGTTTCCGTAACTTCACTCGGATGTTGTATACCAATTTTGAATTTCTGACAGATATGGTTGCACTATTTTTTTTTAAGACACATATTTCAGGAAGGCAATTACAGTCAACCAAAGACTTATTGTTACTCTTCGATTACTGGCAACAGGAAATTCATTTCAGACCCTGGCCTATTTATTTCACATTTCGAAGCAAGCTAGATCTGAAATAGTACCTGAAGTTTGTAGAGTGCTGATGGGAGTACTGAAGGAGTATGTAAAGGCAAGTAACTCAAAATCACAGGTAAATATACGTCATTTTTATTCTTTAGGAATCATCTCACATATCATTAAAAATAATTCTTGACTGTGTCGTCAGTGTCGGCATTGCTTATTAATGTGACAGGAGAATCAACACTTCTAGTTGATGCCCCTGACACATTTAACCCACTGACGACTGCAAACATTCTAAATGATCTACTTCTTCTTGCATTACTATAATCGTTAGCTTCATTATTGCTCTTGCTTGCCGTGTTTGCAACAGTTTTCACAGAACGACTCCAGTGTAGTGGCACTTTGTCTTCTTATCTCTTAAGAACGTTCTTTAGTAATTCCGTGAGAACATTATGTGCTCCCCTGTCTTGCTTCCCAACCACTCGTCTTGCTAGAAAGGTGGAGAAGCTGATGTTGGAGGGCCAGCAACGGCCTCTTCGCCTTCAATTTCTCCAACCAAAAATTCCTCTGCTAAAACCTGAAATGAAATTTCTTTCTTTCATATGCCAGCGACTGTAAACGATGGCGTGAAACATTATGTAAGTTCTCCCAAATCCATCACTGCCCCGTTGTGTGAGAGCGATTGATAGGAAGTGCATAATCTTATAGTGCCGTGTTGCTGTTGGGAGTGAATTTTGTAATTACAACGGCTCATTTAGCATTGTGCTGCTTGTTGTCATTGACACTTGCTACAACTATTCGTACATAGATATTGGGCTGCTGAGAAAGAATTTTCGATGGTGGTGTATTCAAGAAGTTCGAATGGCTCTGAGCACTATCGGACTTATCTTCTGAGGTCATCAGTCCCCTAGAAATTAGAACTACTTAAACCTAACTAACCTAAGAACATCACACATGAACGTAGCGGTCACGCGGTTCCAGACTATAGCTCCTAGAACCGCTCGGCCACCTCGGCCGGCTGATCATAAGTGAACTAAATGACAAAAAGAACCTGAAGGTGCCACAAGCTGAAAGCTTCTTTGGAGGAACAAAAGCCTTACCATACGTTCTTGTGGTAGTTTACGCTTTTCCACTACAGGAAAGTATTATGAAACTGTACGCAGGACGGCATGATAAAGGTTCGAAGGAAAGAACTTTTAATTACCGATTGTGAAGGGCAAGAATAGTTGTCGAGAACACATTCAGCATCATAGCTTCTATTTTTCGTCTGTTCTGAAAACCAATGTTGCTGCAGCCAGAGAAGGCATGAACAAACACATTTACAGTTGCGTGTCTCTACAATATTTTAAGACATAATGCTGGGGCAAGAAAGCGGTATAACGCATAAGGTAGCTTTGGTTCCTACGATATAGAGAAAGGTGAGATGGTCCCAGGCACATGGAGACCATATGACGCTGCATCGATTTTTACTGCACCTCAGAATATACCAGGGAATGCTTTCAACACGAACAAACAATTTTGATAGGATTTTGCAGATTATTTTTTAAGGCCATGAGGAGGAAGTGTACCATAACAAAATAACAATAGATGAATATTACGCTATAGTACAAAATACAAATAAAGAAAAACAAGATATAGTTTTGGACCTTTTTTCCCACTGCGTCTGTTGTTTCTTCGGCTTGCGAACATCGTTGAGGATCTGCAGCAGCGCATATCCAAACCAATTACTTTTGTGTACAGTGTCAGCATCCCTGCCCGACCGTTCTCGTTTCTCGTCCATATGCCAGGGCAAGGAACTGTAATCTTTTTTCGACGCACTCTTTCTTTATCTGAAAAATTGCAGCAATTCTAAGCAGTGCATCGTGTTTTTTGTTGTTATTCTTTGTATTTCTTGTTTCTAATATTCCATAAACGTTCCTCCACCTGGTACAATGATATCAATTCTACAATCTGCTCTCTCGCCCATTCTACTTTTCTCTTGGAAAACTTGATAACGCCATTACAAAACAACGTGGTACAACTGTAAACAGCAGACTGCACAGTGCGACAAGTAAACGTACACTACCGCCTTGTAGTGGTGACGTGGGGTAGCAGGCATGGAACATGGTATCCTTTGATCTCTGTACGGACACTTCTACGGATAGATGTTTCAATGTTATGAAACATTTGAAAACATGTTTCTAGACAGCTTTCCAAACGGTGTCCACATCAAATAGCGAGAAACATGTTTCAAATTCAGTGTAGACGCGGCAGACACATTTCGCGCAACAGATTTGCGGCGGTCTCCACACAATGCCATGGTTCGACTTTTCGTATCTGTGCAAATCCCTGCTGATATACAACGATCTGTCTGTGCAGATGCGATGTGCGCAGGTATTTACACAGACAGATTGTTGTGTGTGGATGGGCGTTTATTGTGTTCAACGCGATATTCAAATTCATATTATGAAGATAGGGTGATATAATACTGAATGTAGGTGCGCCAAGTATTGTTAGTATTGAAATGAATTTAATGAAATATACAAATGAGTGAGTGGAGTTACGATTATACCTCAATGTTGTCACACTGCACACAATGCTGTCCATTACGACTCATACTAGACAAATAAGATGAAGTATTGACTATTTATAGACATTTAAACTATGAAACTGAAAACAAATAACGTCATCAAAATATATCACAGTTTTGATTACAAATAAGTCAGAAAATATCACCAAAGTTATGTAACTGTGTAAACAACAGGCAGTAATAATAATTTTATTGTCATTATCCTATTAGAGCAATAGGCAATGTCTCACACATAGTAAAATACAATTGGTAATTCGAAAGTACAGTAGTGTTGTTATTACCTTTATATTATTATGTTACAATTAATAAAGTCCTGTGATAGAGGTGAAAGGAAAAATTACGCTGGATTATGGTTTAGTTGTGTGTATTATACTCCTGTGATGTCGCTCTGTACACTGATATTCTGAGGTTAGGTAAGAGCTAAGCTCTGGGTTCTGTCTGCAGATATAAAAATCTACATGTACTCCTAGTCTGTTTTGCGGCATCGCCATGGGAACTGTGAGTGTGGGAAGCAGGTGGAAAGTATAAAACAAAATACACACAAACAGCGTAGCATCTTTTGCAATAAGACACAAACTTGTAGCAAAATCGGCAAACCGTGCCTTTAAAAGTAACACTCAAAAATGCTTAAAGAAAAGACTTGTTAAACACACACATAGTCTCTGTTGTTTCCTTTGGCTTGTGAACGTGACTTGCTTGCCAGAACCACGATAGCTGGTAAGCACAGAGTATTGAGCAGAGAAATATTCAGCAATACATGGAGCATATAAGGGAAAGAAACACAGCCTCAAAATGGCTCAAATGGCTCTAAGCACTATGGGACTTAACATCTGAGGTCATCAGCACCTAGACTTAGAACTACTTAAACCTAACTAACCTAAGGACATCACGCACATCCATGCCCAAGGCAGTATTCGAACCTGTGACCGTAGCAGCAGCGCGGTTCCGGACTGAAGCGACTATAACCGCTCGGCCACAGCGGCCGGCGAAACACTGCCTGACAAAAACTGAAGCAGTCAGAAAGGGAAAGGAAATAAAATGAAACTTCAGTGGTTGAGAAGGTATGTGATATTATTTCAGTGCTTGTAAGATCGAACCAAATTTCGAAAGAACTTCACTGTATGAGCCTGCTTATTAGCATGAAATTACGCCCTTGGCCTGGATGCATCTAGTGGTTCTGTTGTGGGGGTGTCACAAAGCCATTGTATCCTCTCATGAGGCAAGGTGGCCCACAACTGTTGTAACTGCTTATTCATATCCTATATACAGGCAGTGGGACATTTTTGACGTCTGATTTGACATCACACATATACCATCAGGGACAGATCTGAATATTTTGCTGTCTACGAGAATAATGATATGCAAAACTCAATTAAAATAATCGATTCAGTCGAATCTTAAGAAACAATCGACTCATTTGGCTGTAATTTTGGGTATCGATTGAATTATTCATTCACTCTTTAGAGTGAAACCAGTCTATGAGAGCAACTGAATGAAGGTAATTGATTCATGTGGTTGTAGGTTTAACACAGTCTTACATATACAGTCGTGACAATCCTGCTCATTTTTGTTATACCATGAGACAGCAGTGCTCCAAATGGCCAGCAGGCTAAACTTCTCTGGTAAGACATGGGTGTGTATAGTATCGTTTATATTGATTTGTAACACAGTTTTTGGTTACAAACTGCAGATTAAAACTGAATAAACTGCAAAAAGGCGGGAATTTAAGGATATGGGGCATGGATAAACTGAAAGAAACAGAGGTTCTAGAGAGTTTCAGAGAGAGTATTAGAGAACGACTGACAAGAACAGGGGAAAGGAAGACAGTAGAATAAGAATGGGCAGCTCTGAGAGATGAAAAAGTGAAGGCAGCAGAAAATCAAGTAGGTACAACGTCAAGGGCTAATAGAAATCCTTGGGTTACACGAGAGATATTGAATTTAATATTTGAAAGAAGAAAATATAAAAATGCAATAAATGAAGCAGGCGAAACAGAATACAAACGTCTAAAAATGAAATCGACAGGAACTGCAAAATTGTTAAGCAGAAATGGCTAGAGGACAAATATAAGGATGTAGAAGCATATATCACTAGGGGTAAGAGACCTTTGGAAAAAAAGAGAACCACCTACATGAATATCAAGAGCTCAGATGGAAAACCAGTCCTAAGCAAAGAAGGGAAAACAGAAAGGTCGAAGGAGTATATAGAAAGTCTAGGGAGATGTACTTGAGGGCAATATTATGGAATGAAAGAGGACGTGGATGAAGCTGAGGGAGGTGTACTTGAGGGCAATATTATGGAATGAAAGAGGACGTGGATGAAGATGAGAAGGGAGATATAATAGTGCATGAAGAATTTGACAAAGCACTGAAAGACTTAAAACAAGACCCCAGGAGTAGACAAAATTCCGTTACAGCTACTGATAGTCTTCAGAGAGCCAGCCACGACAAAACACCTCCATCTGTTGTGCAAGATGTAGGAAACAGGCGAAATATCCTCAGACTTCAAGAAAAATATAATAATTCGAATTTCAAAGACAGCAGTTACTGACAGATCTGAAAATTACCGAACTATCAGTTTAAGAAGTCACAGCTGCAAGATTGATTTGATTTGATTTTAACAGGAGAGCTAAAACAGCTTAGGTCTAACCCGCCACTGCCCACACCGAAACTAGGTTTATTGTGTGGTATCGCTCCCTGTATATCTAGAAAAGCCAGCCAGTGCCCTTAAATAGTGCAAGGAGTCCCTCTACCAGTTTTTTGTTAGACACCATTTCTTCAGGTCTAGTTGTCCCAAAGATTCTGTATCTTTTGCTCTCCAATGCCATGCATTCAAAGATTAGGTGTGATGCAGTTACGTCACCCTCATCACAGATCCTACATTTAGGGTCCTCTTCCATTATACCCATTGTGTGTAGGTGTTTTTTGAAGTTCCTATGGCCGGTCATCAGTCCAGTCATGAGTTTGATCTCTTTCCTGTTCAATCACAGGATTACAGAGCTTCTTTTGAAAAATGGCTTGGGCATCATTACCTTACCATGTTTTTGTTTATGGACCTTGGTCCAATATCCTACATCCTGTTTCCTAAGCCTTGGTGATTGTCAAGACAGGTTCCGGTCCAATAAATGGAGTTGTTGCCCCCATCCTAGACAATCTATCGGCTTGTTCATTGCCACAGATCCCTGAGTGGTCAGGGACCCACACTAGATACACCCTATTGCTTCCACCTAGCTCCACCAGAGCCTTGTGGCAATTTGCAACAATCTTAGATCTTGTTGCAGGAGCTGCCAATGATTTCAGGGCTGCCTGGCTGTCTGAATAGATGTAGATGATACGATCATTGTAGCACCTACTCATATTCTCCTCCATCCATGCCCTGATTGTAGTAATTTCAGCTTGGAATACAGAGGCCAGTTTCCCTAGAGAGATTCTGCTCTCCAGTCCTGGCTGAACCCCATACAGCCCTGCCCCAACGCCTTGATCTGTTTTCGACCCATCGGTGAACCAAACGATGTCCCCCGTATGGTGTTGAACTGTTTTCTCCCACTGCTCCCTACTTCCAATTATTGCGTTGTAAGGCTTGTCGAAGCAGTTAGGAGTTATTATATAGTCAGCGGGCATTTCCCCAGCCATACCTATATTTACCTCACTCACTATGTTAGTTTGTGATTCAGGATATCCAAATGAGACCCAGTTTTGGCCAGTTTTAAGTCAGTATGCCCGAGCTGCTGCTTCCATCTTAACCCAAAGGTGAAGTGGAGGCATTTCCAGCATGGCTTCCATTCCAGCGGTTGGTGCGCTGCTAATTCCGCCCATTATGACTAAGCAGGCCAATCTCTGCACCTTAGCAAGCTCTTTAGCAGCAGCCCACTGTTCTACCTTCTTCAACCACACTATGACCCCATAGGAAACCCTAGGTCTAACCACTGTGGTGTATATCCAGGGCTTAGACCCCAGTTTTTGCCACAAAGCGCTCCTAGTACTCACTAAAGTGCTTTTTGCCTTGGAGCAGATACTCTTAATATGAGGGGTCCAAGCTAGCTTCTCATCCAAGGTTACCCCTAGATATTTCACTGTCACCTCCACAGGTATAGTTTCATTGAAGAGCTTTAGATTCCAACTTGCATGCTGAATATGTCTCTTCATAAATGGAACCACAACAGTCTTCTTAGGATTAACTCTCAGATCCTGTTTAATGCACCATTTTTGCACAATGTCCAACCCCTCTTGTGCCATATTTCTGACTGTGTCAGTGAATTTGCCAAGTATTACTATGACAAGGTCATCTGCATATCCTTGGCAGAAGCATTATTTGGAATTTAGTTCCTCAATGAGTTCGTTCACCACTAGATGCCACAATAGAGGAGACAAAACTCCTCCTTGTGGGCAGCCTCTAGTGGTCTTAATTACCATCTTTTCATTCATCATGGTAGTCTCTACCTTCCTTCCACTAAGCATGGCTCTGGTCCACCTACATATAGTGTTCCCCAGATCATGCACCTCTGCTGCCCTTACCATGGAATCGAAGATCGTGTTACTAAAGGCCCCCTCGATATCCAGGAAGATGCAGAGGGCTATTTCTAGGAAGTGAAGTGCTTTTTCCACCTTCCCGATGAGATGGTGGAGAGCTGTTTCACATGATTTACCTGGTCGGTATGTGTGTTAGTTCAGGTGTAGAGGGACCCTACATAGCCTCCTGTCCCCAAAGTATACATTAACCAGTTTTTCCAGTGTTTTGAGAATGAAGGAGGACAGACTGATTGGTCTCATATCCTTGGCCTTGGTATGATCAATTCTCCCTAGCTTTGGAATGAAGACAACCTTCACTACCCTCCAAACATTGGGAATGATTCCTACTGCTGAGCTAATCCTAAATAGCCTGCATAGGATTCTTATAAGCTTTCCTCCTGCCTGTTGCAGGAGAGCTGGAAAAATTCCATCTGTGCCAGGTGACTTGAACAGCTGGAATGTTCCCACCGCCCACTGGATTTTGTTGAAGTTCACACACTCCTTGGCCGATTTTCAGTCCTCTCTTCGAGTGTCTGAGAACCGTTGTCTCTCTGGGGTCACATACTGGTCTGTGTTATCCGGCAGTGCATATTGAGGAAAGTGAGTTTTGAGGAGCAATCCCAGCGTCTCGTGTGCTGTCTTTGTGTATTCCCCATCCTCCTTCCTCAACGTACCTCCTGGATTAGTTGGTACTCTAGTGAGAATCTGGTGAAGTCTGGCTTGTGCAGCCGTGCCTTCCACTTCCTCACAGAATGCCTTCCAGGATGCCTCCTTTGCTTGTTTTATTGCAAGATTGTAACTGACAAGGGCCTCACGATATTTAGCCCATTGTCCTTTGGGTCTCACAATATTAAACAGTCTCTGTAACTGTTTTCTTTGCGTTTCCAATTTGTTATTCCACCAAGGAACACTCCTATTTGTGCACTTCCAGGTGATTGTGCAGTTGTCCTGATATGAGGTCACTATGGTAGAGGCAACAGCCTCTGCTACTTCCTCAAATTCTACTGGCTTCCTTATCATGGTTTTAATTTTCGATGAGCCTAAGTCAAGGTCCTCCTATATGTCTCACAATCTGTTTTCCTGGGATTTCTATAAGTCATGGTCTGTCTAATTCCCATTTCAACCTTGAATTTAATGTACATGTGGTCCAATGAGGATGGCTCCAACTCCACATGCCATTGTTTGACATAGCTACCCGTCGCCATGGAACCAAATGTTATGTCAATTGCTTCTTCCCTTTTACTATTCCTGAATGTAGGTTCATTGCCCCTATTCAGGACCTCTAAGTTGTTAGCTAAGAGGAATACAAGCAGGTACTCACCTCTACTGTTGGTGTCCTTGCTGCCCCACACTAGATTGTGGGCATTGGCGTCGCACCCCACCAGCAGTTGGTCACCTTGCCTATGGCAAGTCTCTACAAGTCTCCTCACCACCAAGGGAGGGGGAGAACTGTCTTTGTAAGGAAGGTATGCTGAGGCCAAGACAATTTCCCTCGTGATACCTTCCTCACATTGCTGCATTTTGATGCTCACTAAGTCCCTAGAGCAGAAATCCATCATTGGCATGAAAGAAATGCCGTTCCTAACATAGATGCATGTTCTGGAGTTTCTTAGATTTCTAGCATAGATCAGCTTACCTCCAGTGCCTCCGAGGCCTGACACACTCCCTTTGTATAAATAGGGTTCTTGTATCAGGGCCACGTCCACTTCCTGTCTCCCAGGCAGCGGCTCAGGGCATCAGAAGCCCCTTTACTGTGCTGCAGATTAATCTGCAGCATTCCAGGCTCCGTCTTACTGCCATCTTTGAGGTCTTTGAGAACCCTGACGGTGACCTGCGAGAACACTAAAAACAGTTTCAGGTCCTGCTCCCGCATTGCCTTCAAGGACTTCTCACCAACCTCCACCACCAGGGTTCGTCCTTCCGGAGCAACCTTCTGGTTAATCACCCTCCAATCTTCTGACGGCACTTTTGGGTTCTGGGCCCCTATTTTCCCGAACAGAGTCTTGGGAGAGACTTCCTTAAGGATCTTCCTTAAGGATCTTGGTAATGATATCTTTGCGGTTTTAAGAAGCTCCGCTGCCATCTTGACCAGCAGCTTCGCATCTTCCCATGGGGATATCATGGGCACCTTGTCCTTGAGCCATTCTACTATGTGCTCCCACTCACAGACAAAAATGAGTGCACCACGGTCTAGATAGAGCCTCCTGAAGTTGGGACCTGGGCCAGCGTCCCCCCCAATCTTTTCAAAGAGGGCCATCTGCACTAGTTCCTCCTGCTGTGAGGTAATGGCCACCAGTGGATAAACTTCCTGGATAACTGCCATCCCAAAAACAGAGACTGCAGTACTATAGGTCTGTTTCCCTATTTCTTGCCTCGGTTTTTTCTAGACTCACTTATCCAAAAGAATGGAAAAACTGGTAGAAGCCGACCTCGGGGAAGATCAGTTTGGATTCTGGAGAAATGTAGGAACACGCGAGGCAGTACTGACCCTACGTCTTCTCATAGAAGATAGGTTATGAAAAGGCAAACCTACATTTATAGAATTTGTAGACTTGGGGAAAGCTTTTGAAAATGTTCACTGAAATACTCTCTTTCAAATTCTAAAGGTGGCAGGGGTAAAATACAGGGAATGAAAGGCTATTTACAATTTGTACAGAAACCAGATGGCAGTTAAATGAGTCGAGAGTCACAAAAGGGAAGCACTGGTTGAGAAGGGACTGAGACAGGGTTGTAGCCTATCCCCAATGTAATTCAGTCTGTGTATTGAGTACGCAGTAAAGGAAACAAAAGAAAAATTTGGATTAGGAATTGAAGTCCAGGGAGAAGAAATAAAATCTTTGAGGTTTGCTGATGACATAATTCTGTCAGAGACAACAAATGACTTGGAAGCACAGTTGAATGAAATGGACAGTGTCCTGAAAGGAGTATATAAGATGAACATCAACCAAAGTAAAACAACTGTAATGGAATACAGATGAATTAAATCAGCTGATGCTCAGGGAATTAGGTTAGGAAATGGTATACTTAAAGTAGTACATGAGTTTTGCTATTTGGGAAGCAAAATCACTGGTGATGGTCGAAGTAGGGAGGATATAAAATGTAGACTGGCAATGGCAAGAAGAAAGTGTCTGAAGATGATAACTTTATTAACATCGAGTATAGACTTAAGTGTCAATAAGTCCTTTCTGAAAGTATTTGTCTGGAATGTATCCATGTTTGGAAGTGAATCATGGACGATAAACAGTTTAGACAACAAGAGAACAGAAGCTTTGAAATGTGGTGCTACAGAAGAATGCTGAAGATTAGAAGGCTAGATCACAGAACAAAGGAGGAGGTACTGAGTAGAATTGGGACAACAAGGGATCACCAATTTAATACTGGAGAGAAGTGTGGAAGGTAAAAATCGTAGAGGGGGACCAAGAGATGAAAACAGTAAGCAAATTCAGAAGTATGTAGGTTGCAGAAGTTAGTTGGAGATGAAGGGACTAGCACAGGATAGAGTAACATGGGGAGCTGCATCAAACCAGTCTTTGGACTGGGGATGTCAACAAACGTAGTTCTTACATTGAGGAGCTTATGTAGTGCCGTAACATCGACAACAACTAAATAATGACACAACATTCGCCTTTCTTTAGTTCCCTAAGGACCATGTAAAGTACGAAACGCAATATTAAAGAACAGTTTACTTATGATTCACTTGTAACCTACAGATAATTATTGTAGAATATCGTTTTCTTTTATGAAAAAAAAGGAACCTAGTAAACAGGGGAAGACCTGACCTTTTACAGAAAGATTTCGTACTTGTACTCATCAACATTCAGTTTTTATCACTACACTTACAGCCAAATCAGATAATGTGGGACGCGGTAAACTTGTGTAGAATGCAATACCTACAGTATTTAAAGTACCAAATAAGCCACCGCAACTCTAGCTGAAGGGAAAACCCCATGCACATCTAATAATTAAACGTGAAAAGTAATAAAACTACTTCCCCACACAAAAGAAAACAGTTCCACTATTGTGACTGTAGGCTTTCCCAGCGAAAACTATTGATGAAGGTTTCTCGGGTCCCCAGCCGGGTGTAGTGTTGATATCTCGCGACGTTTCGGGAAGTGTCATACTACCCATGTTCTGGCGAAGTGTCGAGATTTGCGGAGAGCGGGCTATTTATATGCGCGGTCACCCCCCCCTCCCCCCCCCCCACCACCACCACCACTTAAGCTCACTATTGTTCCTCATATGTGTAAACGAAATTCCGTCTAATATACAACATGCAGAATTAGCTCTTTTTGCAGATGACTCTAGTTTTGTAATCAATCCAAGCATACATACAGAAACAGAAGAAATGGTAAATAAAAGTTCTTATGAGTAACGTTGACTGCTTTTCTGTGAATCTACATTTACTCCTACATATAAATAGACATGATTACTCTTCATTTCACAATTAAGCGCCTGGCAGAGGGTTCATCGAACTCCCTTCAAGTTATTTCTCTACCATTGCACTCTCGAACAGCGCCGGCCGCGGTGGTCTAGCGGTTCTAGGCGCTCAGTCCGGAACCGCGCGTATGCTACGGTCGGAGGTTCGAATCCTGCCTCGGGCATGGATGTGTGTGATGTCCTTAGGTTAGTTAGGTTTAAGTAGTTCTAAGTTCTAGGGGACTAATGACCACAGATGTAAAGTCCCATAGTGCTCAGAGCCATTTGAACCATTTGAACAGCGCGCGGGAAAAACCAACACTTAAGTCTTTCTGTGTGAGCTCCATTTTCTCTTTTTTTATGTTGATCATTCTTCCCTATGTAGGTGGGCACCAAAGAAATATTTTTACACTCTGAGGAGAAAGTTGCTGCTTGAAATTTCGCGAGAAGTCCACGCTGCAACGAAAAACTTCTTCGTTTTAACGATTAACATCCCAATTCACATATCAGCTTCGTGACGCTCTCTCCCATACTCCGCGATAGTACAAAACGAGCAACCTTTCTTTGAACTATTTCGGTGTCCGCCGCCGATCCTATCTGATATGGAAACCACGCCGTAGAGCAATACTCCAGAAGAGGATGTACAAACGTAGTGTAGGCAGTCCAGTTAGTAAACCTGTTGGATTTACGCAGTGTTCTGCCAATAAACATAGTCGTTGGTTTTCGTTACCACATTATCTCTGTGATTATCCAAACTTAAGTCATTCGTAGCTGTAATTCCTAAGTATTTAGCTGAATTTAAAGCCCTCGGCCTTGTGTGAGTTATCGTGTAGCCGAAATTTAGCGGATTCTCTTAGGTACTGTGAATGATTCCACTCTTTTCATGATTTAGAAACATTTGCCACTTTTAGCACCATACAGATATCTTCAAATTCTTGTTGGGTCCTCAGCCAGATCAAACTGTCATCTGCACACATATTTCCGCGGTGCCTCATCATCAGGTGAGGAAAGCTAAGCCGCTCTTGACGATAACTGATGCAAACCATGAACGACGGAACCTTTATATGCAGCCAAAATACAAATATGCCTGCGCTGATGTAATGTGCAAGCGTTCAAACGTTGCTGCTACTCCCTGACGCAAATATCGCCCCCTGACTGGGGAAATATTGTGTGCAGATGATAGTTTGATCCGGCTGAAGACCTGACAAGAATTCGATCTGTTAATACGCCAGGAAAGCCTACATGGACCCATACAGATATCTTGTCTAAATCGTTTCGAAATTTGTTCTGATCATCTGATGACTTTATTAAACGGTAACTGACAGCATCATCAGCAAAACATCTAAGAATAGAGCCCAGACTGTCTCATAAGCCGTTTATGTAGATCAGGAACTGCAGACGACCTATAGCACTTTCTTGGGGAACGCCAGGTACTACTTCTGTTTTACTCGATGACTTTTCGTCAGTTATTACGAACTGTGACCTTTCTGACAAGAAATTACGAATCCAGTTGCACGCAATTTGATTAGAAGTCTCTGCAAGACTACACTGGTCTGCCGTGTGATTTGAAAGCTACAGGGAACTGTGAGTCTATGGCCTGACAGCAATCATTTTAGCTAGAAAGCCTTCCATTTGTCTACCTGCCCCATGCATGTCCTAAATTGATTTTGCCGTTTGACAATGGTTGTTGTTGTTAACCTGCATTAAAGGTTATCACTTTTATCCGAATCTAAATGTACTTGAATGCTGAAATAATTTAATGAAATGGTGGCCTTGTCATTATTGTTGTCAATTGTGGCTGGGTGATTAATACATATCAACACAGGACTGATTTTTTAAAAAATTATGGTAAAAATTTATTGATCATAAAATAGGACAAACAATACAAGTTAAGCGTGATGACAAATAAAACATGAACTGTTGGCAACACAAATAGACGCAACAAATATTTAACATTCTACTGGGTGGCGATTGATCGGCAAGGACTAAAGTTTCTCTGATTGAACTATTTAAACTCACTCAAAATATGGATAGCACAATCTAAAATTATCTAACGCTGAATAGATTGGGTTGGGGTTGGGTTATTTGGGGGAAGAGACCAAATGCGAGGTCATCGGTCTCATCGGATTAGGGAAGGATGGGGAAGGAAGTCGGCCGCGCCCTTTCAAAGGAACCATCCCGGCATTTGCCCGGAGCGATTTAGGGAAATCACGGAAAAACCTAAATCAGGATGGCCGGACGCGGGATTGAACCGTCGTCCTCCCGAATGCGAGTACAGTGTGCTAACCACTGCGCCACCTCGCTCGGTCGCTGAATAGACTTTGATGGATTTACTCTGCACAGAAGTTATACTACGTTGGTACAGCTGAGAACAAGTGAAGAGACTGATTCTGTTCGCCCTACAGGCCAGATTAACAGTACAGTACCCCCTTCTCGATGTTCAGCGTTGTCTCAGGTGATGGTCGTGGTGCAAGCGTCTGCAGAGTATCGATGTGCAGCGCCTTTAATTCGTTATAGCAGGCATGAAATATGTGAAGTTGTGGCTGGCGATCTGACAGATGGATTGCAATCACTCTCTAATGAAGCCCTGAAATCTCGGCAGATTCCAGTGTGTGACACTCCTATTCACGGACCAATTTGACTCACTTATAGTGCGCACAAGGAGATCAAACGTCAAGGCAGCAGACCTGACATGAATAAGTTTGCCCTCGGCACAGTGAGTTGTCTGAAATGACTGTGGTCTAAACCATCGAGACAGCTAAGTCTTCACTACAGGCTCCCCAGTCAAGACCAATGGCACTCCGAAGTCATGCTCAGGACAAGAGTCCCAAGTGCAACCCACTCATAACAAGTGTCAAGACTAGAATCCTCTCCAGACTGGAATCTGAATTAGAAGACCCCCATTTCTCCTCTCCTCACTTTCCGTCAAACCTCGCTAATCTCCACAAAAGAACTCACACAACCACCCCCACAAGGGTTTTGTGCCAATCACAAGACTCCACTAGCTCCATGTCTCCCCTCTAACTCGTCCGCCTCTGCCCATTGGCCAATCCGAATCAAAGTTAACAATATTCTTCTCTTTTCTGGAGAAGCAGCAAATCACTGACTTGTAAAGTCCCATGCAGAGAGGAGAAGACGTTGTGTTCCCGACTTGGTTTTTTCCATGACTACTTTAGGTAGCGTGTTTTTGAGTTTTCATTTAGCCATAAAGAAAACAACAGCTTTATCACAGAGATCATTAACTGGATGGGACGAACGTAATAGCGTGCCCGTCAAGGGGTCTCAGCTAAACTAAAAGAAGTGATTTTGTGTCCCAACATAAACCATTTCATGGTTGCCGTAAATGTTGCTTTCCATTCTAAAATTCTTTCGAAGGCGTGAGGATTCCCAAAAAACTCAACTGGCAGAGGGACGACTCCACCTGATGGCTTACTCTGTAACATCTGGTCCACAGTGATCGTGGAAATTCGAGAATTTTTATGGCCGCCAACCCTGTTGACAAAGGGTGTTTACGAGATTATCGGAACACTTTGTCCAGGCGATCTAAATTTCAATTGCGTCCCTGCCCCTGCTGTGACTAGAGGCGCCTGAGGGGTAGCTGCAGGTAGGCAATTTTTTCATGTTTCGGACGAAAGGATTGTCTGTAAACCAGTGCAAACAATTCTAGGGACCAGAGTCTGCCCCCATTAAATGCTTTTAGATGTTTCTTTCCCTAATAGTTGAACGTTGCTTCCGAGGTCCACATAACCACTGAAAGATTTACTGTTAAATGACAAAACTGCCTGCACATTCTCAGCTCGAGAAAATACTACACAAAGTAGAGCCACCACAAATATCCCACATGCGTTAACAATGTATATGCTCCCATCAGTGCCTCTTCATATTGATAACTTACTGTAGTCTCGTATAAATGATGTCTTGGGTGTAAAACCAACATTAAAGAGTAGCCTTGAATATGAGAAATACTGAGAGAGTGACTCGTCCTATCTCATATCTTGTGAGGTATAGTGTCAAAAGATTGTTGGAAATCTAAAAATATGTAATCAATTTGATATCGCCTGTCAATAGCACTCATTATTTTGTGAGAGTAAAGAGTTAGTTGTGTTACACAAAAACGATATTTTCCCAATCTCTGTTGCCTGTTTGTCGAGAAATTGTTTTTTTTTTTTTTTTTCGAGATAACTCATAATGTTTGAACACAGTTTATGTTCCAAAATCCTACTGCAAATCGACGTTGGCGATATGGGTCTGTAATTCGGCGGATTACTCCTATTTCTTTTCTTGGGTATAGGTGGAACTTGTGCAACCTACCAATCTTCAGGCATGGTTCATTCAATGAGCGATCGCTTGTATATGACTGCTAAATATGGAGCTATTACATCAGCATATCCTGAGAGTAACCTGGTTGGTATACAGTCAGGTCTGGAGGCCTTGCCTTTATTAAGTGACTTAAGCTGCTTTGCTACATTTTTAGACAACTTAGTTGTTTGGAGATAAACAGCGATTAATTTACTTATAATCAGTTATTCAAAATGACAATCACAATCGCATTATTTATTTTGCCGACAACCGGTTTCAACCCGCGATGGGGTCATCTTCAGGGCAAGTGACGACTCCAGCGAGCGACCAAATGATGTAAATTGCCCTGAAGATGACCCCCTCGAGGGTTGAAACCGGTTGGCGGCAAAATAAATAATGCGATTGTGACAGTCATTTTGAATAGTTGCTTTGCTACACCGAAAATATCTAGTAAGTTACTTATGTTGGCAGTTGTTCTTGATTCGAATGCTGGAATATTTGTTTCATCTTCTTTGGTGAAGAAACTTCGACAAACCATATTTAGTAATTCTGCTTTAGTGGCAGTGTCGTCAGTAACATCACCATTGTTATTGCACAGTGACGTTATTGATTGTGTCTTTCCGCTGGTGTACTTTACATGCGACCAGAATCTCTTTGGATTTTCTGCGAGATTTCGAGACAGAGCTTCCTTGAGGAAACTATTAAAAGCATCTCGCATTGAAGATCGCGCTACATTTCGCGCTTCTATAAAACTTCACCAATCATGAGGGCTTTGCGTTCTTTTAAATTTGGCATGCTTTCGTTGCTTCTGCAATACTGTTCTGATTTGTTTAGTATTCCATTGTGGATCATTATCATGTCTTATTAATTTATTCGTTATATATCTGTCGTATGCTGTCCATGCTATTTCTTTGATTTTAAACCACATTTGGTCTACACTTACATATTCAGGATAGAAGGAGTGGGGACTGTCTCTTACGAAAGCTTCAAGGAAATTTTTATCTGCTTTTTTACATAGATGTATTTTGAATTTGTTTTTCCTGGCTGTGGAAGTTACGGCGTTCAGTCTCGCTACAACAACCTTGTGGTCATTAATCTCTGTGTCTGTCCTGATGCTCCCTATTTGCTCAGAATTATTATTTTTTGCTCAGAGTTCAAGTACGTTTTCGTAGCCCTTTGAGTGGGATCCTGAATTAATTGTCCAAAATAATTTTCTGAGAATGCATTCAGAACAATTTTGGACCACGTTTTCAGCTTACCTAAAAGGAATCAATTAATAATTCATTCCGGTTGTCAAGTGTGACCTCTACACATACTAACTTACAGGAACAATCTATTTCGATTTCACTACAAAGTAAACTACTTCTGACAGCAATAAACACTCCACCACCAAATGCATTTAATCTGTCCTTTCTTAACACTGTTAGGTATCTGTAAAAATTTTAGCTGACCTTATTTGTGGCTTTAACCAGCCTTCCATACCTATAACAGTTGGAGCTTCAGTGCTTATTTTTAGCGCTTGGAGCTCTGATTCTTTTTCAGCACCGATACAACAGTTTACAACTACAATACCGATTGTTTCTAGATGTACTTTCCTGTGTTTGTCCTGCATTCTTTTGGACTGATGACCAGTCTGTAGTTTCCTGAGACCTCCTAACATAAAAAACTGCCCAGTCACCTCCACACGGCCAATGCTACCCGTGTAGCGTTCCCGGTGTATAGTGGGCCCTTGACCTATAAAGCGGAACCTGAAAACCCGCCATTCCTGTAGCACACGTCAAGGAATCTGCCGTCTACACGTTCGCAGAACCATCTGAGCTTCGTATTCAGACCCTCCACTCGGCTCTTTACTCAAGAACCACAATCGGTTCTGATGACGATGCTGCAGATGGTGAGTTCCGCCTTCATCTCGCAAGCAAGACTGGCAGTCTTTACTACTCCAGTAAGCTGCGCAAAACCAGAGAGAATCTCTTCCAATTCATAGCGACGCACATCGTTAGTTCCGATGTGAGCCACCACCTGCAGTTGACTGCAACCTGAATACTTCATGGCCTCCAGAAGTACTCTCCCCACATTCAGCATGACTCCTCCCAGCATGCAAATAGAGTATACATTATATTTCTTCGCCACCTTGGCAGACATATCCACAAGAGGCCCCATCACGTTCCTAATATTCGAGCCCAAACCTTCAGGGCTGAGAGGCTTCTTCTGGAGCAGGGCGAGCGATTTATCTGGCTCAGGGACTTCGTCACTCACAGATTGCTCCAGAAGCCCGTTCGTCAGATGAACTGGGGTGGCCCTGCAATCGGCCCCCCTCTGAAAATCTTTCGCTGCCTTCCTCTCCTTGGAGCGACCTTCTAATCGACCACAGGTAAGGGTTCAACATCATCGCAGTCAGTACACAGGGCGACCAGAGTAGTGGACAGATTATGAGATATATGGAATGTGCTGCACATCCCCTGGCTCCCCACATCTGGGCCCCCACACTAGGGACGGCCTCAAGCTGTGTGACAAAAGCATCACATTAAGGACCTCTTCAAAACACATTGTTTTGATTATGGTTTATCACGCTATAATGGTAGAATGTGTTGCTTTAGTGTATAAGGTTTTTGTCATTGTGGTTATAAGCACATAATGGTTAATTTACATGGTGAAATAAACGATGTTCCTGTTACACAATGCAAGGATAAAACTTGTTTGTGAGTAAGCAAGTATTATTTAATTAGTGAAATGTGATTTATGGCTTCACAGCAGCTCACTGTATCCTAAAATTGGTGAAAATTAATGCAATACTAGCGGTATATTTAGATAATAAGATTTTAGTACTTGAAACTTCAGTGCTTTGTAAACAATTGCCCAGTGAATTTGACAAAGGTGGCAGTGTTATTTCAGACTGAGTGTGGCTTTTAATAAAGGAAATCAAGTATATTACAGTGTCTTTTAGTGCACTTATACAAAGTATAGCTCCAAAACCTGTATAGAATAAATTAAATATTTCATCATATTTAACTGATGTAGGGTACAAGAGTGAAAATATTGGCGTATAAATCAGTCTTTCGGGCGTGGCAAATAGCATCCCACTCCTCACAGAAAACTTTGAAATTGTACTTTTAAAAATGTGGTAAAGATCTAAATACTGGAAAGATATAATCGCCAAACGTAAAAAATCGAAGTGTCACTTCTCGTTTTACCTGGGTCAGCATTGCATCTTTAATGTCAGTATAGAATTTGTTAATAGGCCGCAAACCACAGTTCTACAGGTACTCGAAATAATTTTTTGTGATCCAAAAGTGTTTCACATATTGGGCTTCGTTTATGGGTGTTACGATGATTACTTGTTTTATGCCACTGTGTTATTTGTGAGTAAACTGCACTCACAAATCCGACATTTATGCTTACTCTTCTTATTCGAGTCTTGGCTTAGGTCTGATACCATAACCTGAATGAAAACGCTAATGACTGCACGAATGTCCGGCCCCCAGTAGCTGAGTGGTCAGCGCGACAGAATGTCAATCCTAAGGGCCCAGGTTCGATTCCCGGCTGGGTCGGAGATTTAGGGAATGGGTGTTGTGTTTTCCTAATCATCATCATTTCATCCCCATCGACGCAGAAGTCGCCGAAGTGGCGTCAAATCGAAAGACTTGCACCCGGCGAATGGTCTACCCGAAGGGAGTCCCTAGTCACATGACATTCATTCACTGAACGAATAATTCCAGCTGACACCATGTAGGAAACAGTGCCACTATGCGAATTCGTAGGCTTTCCCGGCGTAATAAGTCTTGAAAGTCTTCGAGTTCGCTGCTGAAATGAAAACAGACGACACAGTCCACTGCAGTTTTGCATATTTAGTGAATTATTTTTCTTTCTTTTCATGTTAAACTAGTCAGCAGTAGGAGACGAGATACTGGCAGAAGTAAAGCTGTGAGGACCGGGCGTGAGTCATGCTTCGGTGGCTCAGATGGTAGAGCACTTGCCTGCGAAAAGCAAAGGTCCCGAGTTAGAGTCTCTGCCGGGCACACAGTTTTAATCTGCCAGGAAGTTTCATATCAGCGCACACTCCGCTGCAGAGTGAAATTCTCATTCTGGAAACATCCCCCAGGCTGTGGCTAAGCCTTGTCTCTGCAGTATCCTTTCTTTCAGGAGTGCTAGTTCTGCAAGTTTCGCAGAAGAGCTTCTGTAAAGTTTGGAAGGTAGGAGACGAGATTCTGGCAGAAGTAAAGCTGTGAGGACCGGGCGTGAGTCGTGCTTCGGTAGCTCAGATGGTAGAGCACTTGCCCGCGAAACGCAAAGGTCCCGAGTTCGAGTCTCAGTTAGGCACACAGTTTTAATCTGCCAGGAAGTTTCATATCAGCGCACACTCCGCTGCAGAGTGAAATTCTCATTCTAGTCTGTAGTTTTTTTGTCAGTTGAACCATGTATTCGTTCTTTTAACTGAAGCCACTCTTTAGTGTAATTGGTGACTGACTTATCCTCTCAGTCTTCATACTGAAATCAATACACAGTTGAAATGAAGTGGTATACAACAGAGGCACACAAATCTCTGAACGGAAGCCATACCAATGGGTGCATGTGAAGACACATCAGAGGTTATGCCAAAATTAAAATAATGCTTATACATATCCCTTTAATTATGTACTTTATAGACTAGTTCTTCATTTAATGAGTTAAAAATTATCAATGTATTGCTGTGTATCAAGTTATTCCAGACACAATTAAGATGTAACTAATTAAGCTGATGTATCACTGGGGACACTAATTTGAGCATAAAAGTTCCCTAAGAGGTATGTGAAGGACAAAAGAACTTTGCCAAATTTTAGGAACTGTTTGATTTCTGTTTTATTGAAAAGGTGTGGTGGTGTCCATTAATTAAAACCTTTTCAATGTAGCTCTTACATACTTATTCTGCTATATATTTGTTTAGAAGGTAATTACATCATGCAGAAAATTATGTTACCAGCTATGTAAGTACAACTCATACATATGCACACAAATCTGTTTAGATTTTACAGCCTTTGAAAAGTATTAGGTCTAGTAATCACATGCATAGCATTTCAGTTTCATTGTTTAGCTTATCTCCAGGAACAACTGTAAACAGTTTGTAAGTACGTTTGACCCCCATAGGCCACTCCATGTGACGGTTGGAGTCGCCTGGTTCATGGAGCACTCATTTGATCGTTTTGCCATTGTTAAATCAATATCGTTGACTGCACTTCCTTATCGCCTGTTGTCACTGTTATTGTCATTCCAATATTTACTATAGATTGAGGGCCAGTATGTTCTTTTAGTTCAGTCTTTTGGCTTGATTGTGAATATGTCTTTACTTAATAGTGAACTCTGTGTCTGGGTCTAAATGCTGAAACGCTCACAGGTGTGGAAATGGAAGAAGTCTTATGACTGGACACAAAGTGATCCTCAAGTTACATTCATTGCTGTATATGACATCTGGAATGATGAGTCATACCCTGAAAGTGTGTCATATCTTAAACTCACATCGCGAAAAAAAAGGAAAAAAAACCTTCACGGCTCTGGGGGTATTCGCAACCCTCGCCCCCCCCCCCCCCCCACAACTCTGCTATATCTACGTCCCTGGTGGACAATAAAGATTAATGTAAGCACTGAAATTAAATTAATTGTGCCAAAGCAATGTTTCATAAACTAGTAAATATCGAGGTTTTCCAACTGACATTTAATGGAGTTCTAAAGGGGATTATGTAGCTGTCTATTAGAATCCTGCAGTCCTTGGTATGCACTGCGTTCACATTGCGTGCCAGTATGGGTAGGGATGGGATGCACTGGACAAGCGTGCACTTGAACCATCTCTCAGCATTCTCACCATGGTCTAGGAAAGGACGCACGTCTGCTTGAAGAATAGGAAAATAATGCTTTCCTGATTTTCACGCTGTAAAGCACTTAAAGCTGTATAAGACTGCGCCACATCATTTTATGAATTTATTTGTTCATTAAAATTTTTACTCTACTTGTGAAGAACGAAAACGCCTACGTTACATTTCGCATGATTCTTTTTTTTAGTTCCATAACGAATCTCAATAGATTTTGAAGAAAATAAATGTAGTGTTGTAACATTTTAGATTCTTAATAAACTATTTAACTTTTTCAGTTTGTAACAGTCATTCCGCAATGACGCTGTTTGTGAAGCATTTTCAACTGATTCACAAATCTTGTATTGAAAAACTATGCTAGCGTGTAGCTGTCAGTTTCCTAAAGTTTTAGAGCACACAATACTGCGAGTAAAATATATCTAAATGCACGAACGAGTTTAAAAAATGGTAGTGACATTGATATCTGTCTTCTTTCACAAATAAATGCGAGTTATTGAGTGGCGTCACTGGCACGACTTGAAGCCGGTGGAGTCCCTGTGGAGTGGGCGTAGCATCAAACAAAGCAGGATCGAAAACGAATTACTAGCTATCAGTGCTAGCCTCGTGTTGACCTTCATGTGATTTTAATAATCCATGAGTCACTACTGGATAGCAGATAAACAACTAACATACCTAATGTCAAGGAGTTCACAGTCAGTGAATCAGTTTTGAAACATTTCATACAGTTCACTTTGTGGGTAGGGTAGCCACAACAGTAGAAATCCATTTGAATAAATCAGTAACCACAACAGCTGCCATGAGAAGATTTATTGATCTCCTATTGGTTCACTACTAGTTGTGTATCGTCAACTGTGTGTGTTCCGTCAGACATGCATGTAAGTATTACAGGCCTAAGCGGGCCCATGACGATAACAACATTGGTCTCGATTCCTCGTTGTCTCATTCTACTAGACTTGGCCACTGTTTCTATGTTTCGATACAGTGTATCGATACGTGGAACTGTTTCAGTGTTTCGGAACGGCTGTGGTTCACTGTTTCGAAACAGTGGTGTTTCATTCCGCACCTGTCTCGGATAACCGGACCAGATTCGATCTCGAGCCCGACACAGAAACTGTATCGTTGTTTCAAAATAAGGCTGTTTCAGTCCACCTGTGCTTGGAACGGACTAATTGTATCGAAACAGTGATGTTTCATTCCCCTCTGTGTCGGACGAGATTCGGGCTCGGCACAGGTACTGAAACACAACATACCACTTCGTGAAACACTTTCAAGAGTGTCGAAATCTTTTTGACAACCAATAGCATGAAGCTTAAGATATCCGAAAATAAAGCTTCGTTTCTAGCTGACTGTCCTATCCCGAAATGGCGTAACATCTGCTTTATAAACACTAACCAAACAATAAAACAACGCATACTATTCACATTCAAAATAATAAATATGTGAAAATCATTCAGTTAAATTACACTTTTTTATAACATACGCTTCTCTGTTCATGTACAGTAATCATATTAAGAAACGCAAGTAAGCCTACAACATTGTGAATAAAAAAAAGGCATAGAGTGACACTATTAGACATATATACAAATTTGATGTAGGTATAATTGCAAGCAATCTGTTTGACATATCACTGATAGTGTAATGGTGAACGGGAAGGGCTGGGAAGCATGGTGAATTTATAATAACGGTTCGAAACACCTTGAAAGACAAAATTTTTTCTGTTATATTTTGTTATTTATTCGCATTATTTGTGATACTATAGTCACTGTTCCTATTATCCACAATGATGCCCTTTGTGTGCATGGAAATTAGCAGGATGGGTATATTACCCATACTAACGGAATGTGGGAATCCCAGTAGCATATCCGTTGTTTCTGCAGTTTGCTCCCACCTCCAGTTCCGTTCGTGGTGGTTCTTCTGTCTTCAGCTATGGCTGTCCTCAGCCAATTGAAAAGTATGAAAGTCACACGACATGAAAGCAGCGCATTTGCTGCATGAAATACGAAACTGCCACGACGCCTAAGTGATAATTTCATACTTTCTGCGATATGATTAGCGCTCTCGAACCTCATTCGTGTTTATATGGATATACTTATACAGTAGACATTCAAGATGATAAAATGTGTAGGGTTATTAAATTACAAAACACAAACTGTTTCGAAACAGTGTATCGAAACATTACATTGTACTGTTTCATTTTCTTCGAAACAGTTACGTGTTTCAGTTTGCCCATCTCTACATTCTACCTACATAAGTAATGTTGCAATAATTACGTGGTGGATTTAGTTGACTACGATATAAGGTTGTAGACAGTGTGACATATGGAAGTTTGGGTTGGTCACGGGAGTGTGGGTTAGGGCGTCTCCGAGTATATGTGTGTATTATTGCTGGAAAAAGACGTAGTGCTCGAAACCTAGTGTGCATGAAGATTTCTGTCATGTTTTACTGGGCATCACGCACCGATCCACTATTGGTGAATGTTTGCCTTTCCCTTATTTTTACATGTTGTTCGATCCAAGAATTTCCATTGTTGTTATTCATTATGTGTGTGTGTATATTTTGAGCTATTTAATTTCATTGTACTAATCATATATAACGGTGATATGATCGCTAAACGAATAAATAAATAAAAGCGGTTATCTGTGGTTCAAGAGCAAAATCCAACGTAGTTTTTTTATTGTTGTATTGTTTATCTACAAACAAGACGCCCGTTGTGTTCAGTGCAGCTACTTCATATGACATGAAAACAGCATTTCTTGAGAACTGAAGTAAACGCCACTGTTTAACTTACTAGGGTAAACACATGGTCAATATATTGGAACACTCACCTATGGTATTTAGTACACAAAGCCTGAGAGAACCAATGAGCTTAACCACTGAAAGAGATTCTGTTCACGCGTTGTGTCACTATTGATGAACATTGTTTTGGTTTGAGGGCAGTGGAAGTGAGGACAACATCTTGCTGAGGGTTGAATAGTTGTGTGTAGCTATGGCGTCGACAATTTAAAGCAAATATGTGTAATATGGCTGTGCATCAAGAATAAGTGGATTTTATTTTTTATTTACAATCTGTATCGTGTGTTCTATTTAAATGCCCAAGTGCCTGATGTAACTAAGTTCTGCGTTCTGTGATTGTTTATCGACACAGTTACACATAACATGAAGGCGTTATACTAGTGGCTAGCAATTTTGCTGTGGCAGGGTAGTAGTAATGAAGATGAGCCCAGGATATTGCGCTCAAGCTAATGTATGTAGCCCGAGGGGGGCACTATTTTTTTGTTTTGTTTGGGAATAAGGGAGGATGGAACTAAAAGTTTGGGTGGAAGGCATTCAGCGCATAGTTTGTGGCGTCACTGACAGCACGACTTGTCAGGTGAGTACATCGTCAATTTATAAATCATAAACAGTAGTCTTGTTTAGATGTGGCAGCACCAGCTTAATTTGTACGAACATTGACAACAGCATGACGTAATTTACAGGATAATATGAAAGAAATAACGTCTACAATTGCTGTGTATGAAACTGCTAATAGAAGTAATTAGGTATATGAAGTAAAGCAATATCATGTCGTAGCCGTATTGTAAATTCACAGTGCTGCAGAAAAAAAAAAAAAACTTCTATTTTACTGGAAAGTTTACTACTCCGCGATGTTCTTCAGATACCAATACTCTATATACTCTATTATTGTTGGAAGAAGTATGTGTTGTGTATGCAAGTAGAGTAATTCTCTAATATGCCAAGTAGATAACTGGTAGAGTGATGGGAGGTATGTTACTCTAATCCTTGTTTGACCATCCTGGGTTACGTTCTCCTAATTTTCATCCCCTAGTTCCAAGTGAATGCTAATAGGATAATGTAAAGCATATGTTGTGTAACTGTCTAATTAGTAAATTTACTCAGTGTAAAGTGAACTTAGTGTGTGAGATTTGAATGCTCCCGCATTGGCTCTCACAATACCCCAAAAATAACATTTTTCTAAAGAAATGCATTAACTACACATTTTATTGCCTGTCAGCTATAAATGCATATTTGCATATTGTGGCACTGCTGAATGAATTAATTGTTGATATGAAGTACTAAATGTAATTTATTTTGATAGAAAACATGCAAGCATAATGTTTGTCAGTTATGCCACACAACATACATGTAGACTGATATCCATATTGCTACATGCACTGTAAATGCACTGCACTATGTACTTCCCTAAGTCACTAAGGTGTATGGTGGATGAACCCATTGAGAAGGCCACAGGTCAGTTTACTGTCCTATCCATGTCCACAGAAACTGAATGATGTACATTTTTGTGTATATGCTTGAAGTTATCTGTGATGTCTCATACTTTTTATGTTAAATGTGCTAAGGACAAATATTAAAGGGGGTGTGGGGGCTTAGAAGGGCTGTAGACTCAGGCCTCCAGGTGGGCAGAGAGAGGGCGGAGGGTTCCACTCCGATCAAAATCTCAGCTAACTGTCCAAAAAAAAAAAAATCATACAAGATGCAGTCATCATCATAAGATACAATCTGAAACAAATTTCTTTGTTACATCCATCGTCTTAATGAATTAGCGTAAATCAGTTTTAAAAATATAAGACTGAACATAGTGCATTAGACTTGTGTTTAATATTTTCTAGTGAAGCAAGTAGCTAGATAACTCATAACGGAAATGTCAAAACTTTGTGAAAAATGTTGAGGTGATCTTATTGAAGACAGTTTTCATTCTGAAATTCTTCATTTTCGTGAGTATTTGAAGTGTTTCCTCAAAGAACAGGCTGCCAACATTTGACTGCTTGAATCACATGAATTAGTCTTTGAAAATGAGCTTGGTGATGTTTTTCCACATGTAATGATTGCTGAGTCATGAATTGTGAAGCTGAGAGGGTATCTTCATACTAACTCTTATCAAGAACAAATTGTGTGCTACAATGCAAGAGCAACACATTTCCACTCTTGTCTTGTTATCATTTGAGCAGGAGGTGACCAGTTATCTTGATTTCCAAGATGTGATAGAGGACTTCACTAGGCTGAAAGCTAGAAAAAGAACTTTTTGAGATACTGGTACTCATTTTCTTAGAGTTTGTGTTTATGTGATAGGGTAACTTTGTGCGGTTTTTTTATGCACTTGAAAGTTCTGTTATGCAAGATATATCATCATCTAATGCATGGCATCGTTGATGTTGTAGAATGACATGTATTCCTTTAACTTTACTACTGTACTTTCACACAAATGTATTAGGCCTGCTTGATGTCAGCAGGGGCCACACATTGGGCTAATGTGGCCCTGTGTAACATGTAAAGTTCTAGGCACTTTGCATATTTTCCAGATAAATGATTGAAATCTGACATGCAAAGAAGTTGAAAATTAGAAACTGCAGACAAATATAATTCTAAATTCAGAAGCTCAAACGAAATTATATGGTATTTATCTAGTCAGATCTGTTGTTACATACAGTAATGAATACTCATTGAAACTGATTTGTACATAGGATACCTTCTTAGTGAGCACCATAACAGAGAAAGGTTTCCCTTAGGTTTGTTGTTGCAAATGACAGTGACTGCAAATCTCTTGTTTCTAGTAGCTGATTTCTGTCATGTGTCCTCTGTTGTTTGTGACATGCATTAATCATCCATTGATTGCTCTGTCACAGAATTTCCTTCTTTTTTCAGTCGTTTTTTTATTGACAGGACAGCTACAATCATCTTTCTGAATCCTTTCATGCTGAAGTTAGTGAATAGGTGGTGTTTTTTTTTTTTTTTTTTTTTTTTTTTTTTTTTGGAGGGGGCAGGGGGGGGGGGGGTAGCTGTTGGGCCTGCAGAGTTGCACGATTTACCGTGATAATAGTAATGTTAATGTTTACTCTTACTTTCATCATTGTGTACTCTGCACCCATCTTACACACTCAAGTTACATCATCGATACCACTCTTTGCAGGGATCATGTCAAAAGTTTGCTGGGTACCTAATTGCACTGAAACAATAAAAATATAGGGGAGTGACAAAAGAAGTCTACTTCATGTGAATATTAGTTCAGTCTGATATAGCATTCTCTTTTGATAGTTGGGCCTTGCTATGTACTTCACCTTTAAAATCATTCCTATTTCTAGTTCCATAATTATGGATGTGGCTGTTGAAAACTGGAAATTCTCTCAGAAATTTCAGGTAACACACACATTTATGTGTTTGTGTGTGATTGTTTGTTTGTAATCGTACAGGAGTCATACTTTTAAATTCTATAAAATATTCCAGCCCAGTACCTTGTTGATAAAGCCTCTCTTTATCCTTATTGCTCGTTTTGGACTTTTAAATGATTGTCTTACTAACTTGCATTTCCCCCATACTCTTTAATGGGTTATGCACATTCACACAATAAGCACATAGCACTGCTGGTCTCTCAACAGCCTTTAGACATTGCATGGACCTTTTCCTATTCTTTGTCATTCTTACAAATATATCCACTCAGTCTGGATAAACATCTGTTTCCATAACAAACATTTACTTAAATACAGAGAAATATACACCTTTGAAAGCACTGTCTGAAGAATGTTCTGATAAGCAACACAATGCAGATAAAGGCAAAAGTACTGTGAAGAACTCTTGTATATACTAAAAGTGTTGTACTGCTAGGGAGCCTTTCAGCTCTTAGGTTAGAAAGTTTGTATTGGAGACATTTTTTATTTATTCATTCATTCATTCATCCATCCATCCATCCAGGGTTCATATGGTAATTGTATTGCATTTGTCGTCATAATACAATGAAAATAGGGAGTTAAAATATTCAGATTCATAGAATAGGTAACAATGTTTTTATGAAGGAAGAAAAGGTGGTTGACCATGGCCTTGCTGAAGGAACTGTCTCAGAATTCGACTTAAATGATTTAGGAAAAGCTGAATCAGTATAGTCGGACAGAGGGACAGAGTAATCTCCAGCCTCTTGAACAGGAGGTTCGTGTGTTAACAGCTTCACTGCTTCATTCTGTTGGTACCTATTGTACAATGGTTTTTTTTTTATACAGTTTGAACAAGATAACTTATATTGTTTTGGTCTTCAGTCCAAAGACTGGTTTGATACAGCTCTCCACACTATGCTATTTTGTGCAAGCCTTAACATCTCCGAATAACTACTGCAACCCGCATCCATTTGAACCTGCTTATTGTACCAATATTAATCATTCTTTTATAGAACCACACTTCAAAAGATTCTATTCTCTTCTTGTGTGAACTACTCATTGTCCACGTCTCACCTTGATACAAGGCTACATTACAGACAAATGCCTTCAGAAAAGACTTCCTAACACTTAAATTTATATTTGGTGTTAACAAATTTCTCCTCTTCAGAAATGATTTTATTCCCATTGCCAGTCTACATTTATATCCTCTCTACTTCATCCATCATGAGTTTTTTTATTCCCAAATAGGTACCTCAGTCACCATTGCCAAAAGCTTTCTCTAATTTTACAAAACATATGGAGATAGGTTTGACTTTCTTTAACCTGTCTTCTCAGATAAGTTGTAGAGTCAATATTGCCTTGTGTGCCCCAGCATTTCTCCAGAAACCAAACTGATCTTCTCCGAGGTTAGCTTCTAGCAGTTTTTCCATTCTGCTGTAAATAGTTTGTGTCATTATTTTGCAACCATTATTTATTAAACTGATGAACCATGGACCTCGCCGTTGGTGGGTAGGCTTGTGTGCCTTAACGATACAGATAGCCGTACCATAGGTGCAACCACAACGGAGGGGTATCTGTTGAGAGGCTAGACAAATGTGTGGTTCCTGAAGAGGGGCAGCAGCCTTTTCAGTAGTTGCAGGGGCAACAGTCTGGATGATTGACTGATCTGGCCCTGTAACACTACCCAAAACGGCCTTGCTGTTGTGGTACTGCGAACGGCTGAAAGCAAGGGGAAACTACAGTCGTAATTTTTCCCGAGGGCATGCAGCTTTACTGTATGATTAAATAATAATGACGTCCTCTTGGGTAAACCATTCTGGAGGTAAAATAGTCCCCCATTCGGATCTCTGGGCGGGGACTACTCAAGAGGACGTCGTTATCAGGAGAAAGAAAACTGGCGTTCTACGGATCGGAGCGTGGAATGTCAGATCCCTTAATCGGGCAGGTAGGTTAGAAAACTTAAAAAGGGAAATGGATAGGTTAAAGTTAGATATAGTGGGAATTAGTTAAGTTCGGTGGCAGGAGGAACAAGACTTTTGGTCAGGTGAATACAGGGTTATAAATACAAAATCAAATAGGAGTGCGGGTAAGCTACTACAAACAGCATAGTGAACGCATTATTGTGGCCAAGATAGACACGAAGCCCACACCTACTGCAGTAGTACACGTTTATATGCCAACTAGCTCTGCAGATGATGAAGAAATTGGTGAAATGTATGATGAGATAAAAGAAATTATTCAGGTAGTGAAGGGAGACGAAAATTTAATAGTCATGGGTGACTGGAATTCGACAGTAGGAAAAGGAAGAGAAGGAAACGTAGTAGGTGAATATGGATTGGGGCTAAGAAATGAAAGAGGAAGCTGCCTGGTAGAATTTTGCACAGAGCATAACTTAATCATAGCTAACACTTGGTTCAAGAATCATGAAAGAAGGTTGTATACATGGAAGAACCCTGGAGATACTAGAAGGTTTCAGATAGATTATGCACTCCTGGAAATGGAAAAAAGAACATATTGACACCGGTGTGTCAGACCCACCATACTTGCTCCGGACACTGCGAGAGGGCTGTACAAGCAATGATCACACGCACGGCACAGCGGACACACCAGGAACCGCGGTGTTGGCCGTCGAATGGCGCTAGCTGCGCAGCATTTGTGCACCGCCGCCGTCAGTGTCAGCCAGTTTGCCGTGGCATACGGAGCTCCATCGCAGTCTTTAACACTGGTAGCATGCCACGACAGCGTGGATGTGAACCGTATGTGCAGTTGACGGACTTTGAGCGAGGGCGTATAGTGGGCATGCGGGAGGCCGGGTGGACGTACCGCCGAATTGCTCAACATGTGGGGCGTGAGGTGTCCACAGTACATCGATGTTGTCGCCAGTGGTCGGCGGAAGGTGCACGTGCCCGTCGACCTGGGACCGGACCGCAGCGACGCACGGATGCACGCCAAGACCGTAGGATCCTACGCAGTGCCGTAGGGGACCGCACCGCCACTTCCCAGCAAATTAGGGACACTGTTGCTCCTGGGGTATCGGCGAGGACCATTCGCAACCGTCTCCATGAAGCTGGGCTACGGTCCCGCACACCGTTAGGCCGTCTTCCGCTTACGCCCCAACATCGTGCAGCCCGCCTCCAGTGGTGTCACGACAGGCGTGAATGGAGGGACGAATGGAGACGTGTCGTCTTCAGCGATGAGAGTCGCTTCTGCCTTGGTGCCAATGATGGTCGTATGCGTGTTTGGCGCCGTGCAGGTGAGCGCCACAATCAGGACTGCATACGACCGAGGCACACAGGGCCAACACCCGGCATCATGGTGTGGGGAGCGATCTCCTACACTGGCCGTACACCACTGGTGATCGTCGAGGGGACACTGAATAGTGCACGGTACATCCAAACCGTCATCGAACCCATCGTTCTACCATTCCTAGACCGGCAAGGGAACTTGCTGTTCCAACAGGACAATGCACGTCCGCATGTATCTCGTGCCACCCAACGTGCTCTAGAAGGTGTAAGTCAACTACCCTGGCCAGCAAGATCTCCGGATCTGTCCCCCATTGAGCATGTTTGGGACTGGATGAAGCGTCGTCTCACGCGGTCTGCACGTCCAGCACGAACGCTGGTCCAACTGAGGCGCCAGGTGGAAATGGCATGGCAAGCCGTTCCACAGGACTACATCCAGCATCTCTACGATGGTCTCCATGGGAGAATAGCAGCCTGCATTGCTGCGAAAGGTGGATATACACTGTACTAGTGCCGACATTGTGCATGCTCTGTTGCCTGTGTCTATGTGCCTGTGGTTCTGTCAGTGTGATCATGTGATGTATCTGACCCCAGGAATGTGTCAATAAATTTTCCCCTTCCTGGGACAATGAATTCACGGTGTTCTTATTTCAATTTCCAGGAGTGTATATAATGGTAAGATAGAGATTTAGGAACCAGATTTTAAATTGTAAGACATTTCCAGGGGCAGATGTGGACTCTGACCACAATCTATTGGTTATGAACTGTAGATTAAAACTGAAGAAACTGCAAAAAGGTGGGAATTTAAGGAGATGGGGCCTGGATAAACTGAAAGAACCAGAGGTTGTACAGAGTTTCAGGGAGAGCATAAGGCAACAATTGACAGGAATGGGGAAAAGAAATACAGTAGAAGAGGAATGGGTAGCTTTGAGGGATGAAGTAGTGAAGGCAGCAGAGGATCAAGTAGGTAAAAAGACGAGGGCTAGTAGAAATCCTTGGGTAACAGAAGAAATATTGAATTTAATTGATGAAAGGAGAAAATATAAAAATGCAGTAAATGAAGCAGGCAAAAAGGAATATCAAGAGCTCAGGTGGAAATCCAGTTCTAAGCAAAGAAGGGAATGCAGAAAGGTGGAAGGAGTATATAGAGGGTCTATACAGGGGCGATGTTCTTGGGGACAGTATTATGGAAATGGTAGAGGAGGTAGATGAAGATGAAATGGGAGATATGATACTGTGAGTTTGACAGAGCACTGAAAGACCTAATTCAAAACAAGGCCCCGGGAGTAGACAACATTCCATTACAACTACTCACAGCCTTGGGAGAGCCAGTCCTGACAAAGCTCTACCATCTGGTGAACAAGATGTATGACAGAGGCGAAATTCCCTCAGACTTCAAGAAGAATATAATAATTCCAATCCCAAAGAAAGCAGGAGTTGACAGATGTGAAAATTACCGAATTATCAGTTTAATAAGTCACAGCTGCAAAATACTAACGCTAATTCTTTACAGACGAATGGAAAAACTGGTAGAAGCCGACCTCGGGGAAGATCAGTTTGGATTCCGTAGTAATGTTGGAACACGTGAGGCATTACTGACCCTACAACTTATCTTAGAAGAAAGATTAAGGAAAGGCAAACTTACGTTTCTACCATTTGTAGACTTGGAGAAAGCTTTTGACAATGTTAACTGGAATACTCTCTTTCAAATTCTGAAGATGGCAGGGGTAAAATACAGGGAGCGAAAGGCTATTTACAATTTGTACAGAAAGCAGATGGCAGTTATAAGAGACAAGGGACACGAAAGGGAAGCAGTGGTTGGGAGGCGAGTGAGACAGGGTTGTAGCTCTCCCCGTTGCTATTCAATCTGTATTTTGAGCAAGCAGTAAAGGAAACAAAAGAAAATTTCGGAGTAGGAATTAAAATCCATGGAGAAGAAATTAAAACTTTGAAGTTCGCCGATGACATTGTAATTCTGTCAGAGACAGCAAAGGACTTGGAAGAGCAGTTGAACGGAATGAACAGTGTCTTGAAAGGAGGGTATAAGATGAACATCAACAAAAGCAAAACAAGGATAATGGAATGTAGTTGAATTAAGTTCGGTGATGCTGAGGGAATTAGATTAGGAAATGAGACACTTAAAGTAGTAGAGGAGTTTTGCTATTTGGGGAGCAAAATAACTGATGATGGTCAAAGTAGAGAGGATATAAAATGTAGACTTGCAATGGCAAGGAAAGCGTTTCTGAAGAAGAGAAATTTGTTAACATCGAGTATAGATTAAAGTGTCAGGAAGTCGTTTCTGAAAGTATTTGTATGGAGTGTAGCCATGTATGGAAGTGAAACATGGACGATAAATAGTTTAGACAAGAAGAGAATAGAAGCTTTTGAAATGTGGTGCTACAGAAGAATGCTGAAGATTAGATGGGTAGATCACATAACTAATGAGGAGGTATTGAATAGAATTGGGGAGAAGAGGAGTTTATGGCACAACTTGACTAGAAGAAGGGATCGGTTGGTAGGACATGTTCTGAGACATTGAGGGATCACCAATTTAGTACTGGAGGGCAGCGTGGAGGGTAAAAATCGTAGAGGGAGACCAAGAGATGAATACACTAACAAGGGAACCTCCCCATCACACCCCCCTCAGATTTAGTTATAAGTTGGCACAGTAGATAGGCCTTGAAAAACTGAACACCGATCAATCGAGAAAACAAGAAGAAGTGTGGGACTAAAAAAAGTAAGCAAAATATACAAACTTAGTAGTCCATGTGCAAGATAGGGAACATCGAGGACTGTGGGAGCTTAAGAGCGCCGTGATCCCATGGTCAGCGTGACCCACTGTGGAACTAGAGGTCCTTGGTTCAAGTCTTGCCTCGAGTGAAAATTTTACTTTCTTTATTTTCGCAAAGTTATGATCTGTCCGTTCGTTCACTGACATCTCTGTTCACTGTAATAAGTTTAGCGCCTGTGTTTTGCGACCGCACCGCAAAACCGTGCGATTGTTATTGAAGGCCCGAGCTATATTTGCTGGATTCATATTGCCCACGGAATACATCTCACGTATTTAATGCACTCTCGTCCAAAGTAGTGAACAGTCAACTGCCAGCCAGCGAGCCCCGTTAGCAAGAATACTCTCTCTTTCGTGCGCTGTAGTCAACTGACGTCGTGTGTTTTGATGTTTGTTTAGGTGTGGCGTCCCCATACTACGGCGCAGTTACCTTGCATCGGACTGACGGACGGACAGATAATAATTGTCTGAAAATAAAAAAATTAAACTTTTCAGTCGATGGACGGCTTGAATCAAGGACTTCTTGTTCCGCAGTAGCTCACGCTAACCACGGGACCACGGCGCTCTTGAGCTCTTATTCTCCTTGATGTTGCATATGTTGCCCATTGACTACTCAGTTTGTATAGTTTGCTTATTTTTTCATAGTTCCACACAACTTCTTCCTGTTTTCTCAATTTATCTGAATCCAGTTTTTCAAGGCCTATCCACTGTGCCAACTTATAACTAAATCTGAGGGGGGTGCGATGGGGAGGTTCCCTTGTAAGCAGATTCAGAAGGATGTAGGCTGCAGTAGGTACTGGGAGATGAAGAAGCTTGCACAGGATAGAGTAGCAAGGAGAGCAGCATCAAACCAGTCTCAGGACTGAAGATCACAACAACAACAACAACAACAGTTCGGTAATATTCATATCTGCCTTCTTTGCAATTGGGGTGGTTACACTCTCATGGCTGGCTCTCCCAAGGATATCAGCAGTTCTCCTGGAATGTCATCTACTCCAGGGATCCTGTTTCGGCTTTGGCCTTTCAATGCTCTGTCAAATTCCCCTTGCAGTAGCAAATCTCCCATCTTCTCTTCATCTACTTCATTTTTCATTTCCTGTATAATTGCCTTCAAGTTAATTTCCTGTGTATTACCCCTCTGTATATTCCTTCCACCTTTCAGCTTTCCTTTCTTTGCTTGGTTCTGATTTTCCATCTGAGCTCTTGATAATTGTATAGCTGCTTCTCTTTTCTCCAAAGGCATCTTTAAGTTTTCTGTAGACAGTGTCTATCTTTCCTCTAGTTATGTGTGCTTCTGTACACTTAAATTTGTCCTTTAGCTACTTCTGCTTAACCATTTTGCACTTTCTGCCAGTCTCAATTTTTAGATGTGTGTGTTCCCTTTTTCCTGCTTCCTTCGCTATATTTTTATATTTTCTCCTTTCATTGACTAAATTCAATATCTTCTGTGATTTCTTCTAGGTCTTGCCTTTTTACCTATTTGATCATCTGCTGCCTTTGCTATGTTATCTATGTCTTCTACTTTATTCCTTTCCCCTGAGCCAATCACTGCATGATGCTTGCTTTGAAACTCTCCTTAAACTGTGATTCTTTCAGCTTATCCACATCCCATCTCCTTAATTTCCTATGTTTTAGCAAATTCTTCAATTTTAATCTACAGTTCATAACCAGTAAATTATAGTCAAATTCCACATTTGCCCCTGATGATTAAATTATATTCAGTGCAAAATTCTACCGGCAGTTTCCTCTTTCATTCCTTTCCTCTAGTTCATATTCTCCTGCTACAGTATTTTTCCTTCTCTTCCTCTCCCTATTACCAAATTCCAGTAACTCACCACATTAAAATTTTTCTCTCCTTTAACTACATGAATAATTTCTTTTATCTCATCTTACATTCTTTCAATCTCTTCATCTATGATGCTAGTTAGCATTAGCTTATCCTTTTGTAGTGGATGTTGGCTTTGTGTCTCTCTTGGCATCAATAATGCATTCATTGTGCTGTTTATAGTAGCTTATCCTATTTTATCATTAATTATTAGACCTACTCCTGCATTACCCCTATTTGATTTTGTGTTGATTACTTTTTACTGCCTTGACCAAAAGTCCTCTTCATCATGCCATTGAAATTCACTAATCCTTTCTATATCTGACTTCAATGTATCCATTTCCATTTTTAAATTTTCCAACATGCTGACCCAATTGCACTCTCTAGTCCATGGAATGCCAGTTTTTTTTTTTTTTTTTAAGGAAATCATCCTGAGTAGGCCCACCTGGAGGTCTAAACGGGGAATATTTTACCCAGAAGGACGCCATCGTCATTTAACCGTACAGTAGAGCTGCACATGCCCTCTGGAGAAATAATGGCTGTAGTTTACCCTTTCTATCAGTCATTTGCAGTACCAGCAAAGCAAGGCCATATTGACTGATGTTGCAAGGCCAGAACAGTCAATCATCCTGACTGCCTTCTTCAGGAACCATATTTGTCTCACCTCTCCACATATATGCCCCTGCATTGTGATTGCACCAATGATATGGCTGTCTGTATCGTTGAGGCACACAAGCTACCCCACCTCAGCGATGTGTGTGGTTTATGGAACAGATAACTTTCGGCATAAAAATAAATTTTCGTTGTTTCTTCATATATCTGTAGACTATCACTGCACACACTATGGACACCCTCTGGTGACTCCAGGACCACAAACACTATTATTCTCAATGCACATCTCCATTATCCTCCTTTCAATCTGTCTGGAAAACTGAGTCAACATCTGAAGTAAAATACACCTGCATGCAGTCAAACTATATCTTGATGTTAGTCTGATTAAAAGGCTGGTGGTTTTATGTAATTGTAGGAAAATGATAATCTGTGTGTTTAGTGTGATTTTACGAATATTGTTCCCCTGACAGCGACCCAAAAGAAAAACATTGTAGTATGTCTGAGACATATCTCAAATGTTGACAGAGTACTCAGAGTTCTAAGGGAATAAAGAAAATGATTAGTAGTGTGTAGAACAAAAAATAATATTTATAGCGAAATCTTAAATGCCGTTTCAGCTCATGTATCCATTCTACTCAGTAATATATGAATTTTATTTAAGTCACAAGGTTTTTTGTGACTGATTGAATACTGATTTTCGTTACCTCTCTTTTGAGTTAGGTGTTATAATACATCAACAATTATTCATGTCTGTCTGTACTAACATCTTTGTCACATAATGCAACAGTTAAATATTCAGTAATACGGTACTTTTTACACATAAAAAAACTGAGCAACAACACTCCCAGTACTACAGACAAGCTGTTGGGTGCTAAAAAAGACTTGTCCTTCAAAAATGATATCTGGATCAATCCACATCGTGCTCTCTCTCTCTCTCTCTCTCTCTCTCTCTCTCTCTCTCTCTTATGAGATCATTGTCAGTATATTATATCCTAATCCTCCTCCTCATAGGTAGCTCTCTAAGTAGCATATACTAATACTAATGAAAATGCAAAGATACCTATGGCATTTTCAATTAAATCATGTTGAAAGGTGTGACTCATGTTGTAATAGTACAACTCTGTATGCAGTACTAGGTTACACAACACTATATTGCAAAGCTGTGTGATGACAGAATAACAATTTCTGGTATGAAGTGTGCCAAGAATTTTATTTTGATTTATTCATTGTTAGAGACAAGTGACACAAAAACTGCCACCATGAAACTCCATTGCTAAAACATTTCACGGTGGTACTGGGAAAATGTCAGTGCTGTCTGTTCCTTTCGATGAAGAATTACATCAGAGATGCCATTGGAAGCACTTCATGTGGACTCAACATGAATGCTCTTGATGCTTATAAACTTTGGACAACCTTATTACAATGATAACTAATCAGTGAACTGACAGTTCTCATAAGAGCAACTTTATTGGACATGATGATGAACACATAAGCAGTAGGCACAAACAACTTTGGCAAGTCCCTTATACTTCTTAGAAATCAGTATATTTCACTACAGCAACTCTTATAGAGTGAGCTTATGCAGTGGTAAGACAGTGCGGACTTGTGTTCAACTCCCTATCTGGGCATCTGGATTTAGGTTTAGGTTTTCTACCATTTCCCCAGAATGTTTAAAGCAAATACTGAGACTGTTCATTTGAAAGGGCACAGCTTATTTTCTTCCTCTCTGAATTTTGCTTCACATCCGATGACCTCATTATCAATGGAACGTTATACCGTAATCTTCCTTCCCTTTTTTCTGTAACCCTGTGCTTCATTTAATACAGTCACTAAAATAAAAACCAAATATGTTTGCCAATAAAGTACTTGAACTTTCTCCTCCTCAGTCCTGTCATCCAGTCATCACATGGACCGTCAGAATTTTTTTAGAGGGACTCAGTAGAGTACGTTCCGCTGTAGTTACACAAACAAGTGGGTGTCCTTATGAAAACTGCCTGTATAGGTTTTTGTTTTAAATCTTGTCTCTGCCCATTATCATTTAATAGCAATATTCATACATGTAATACTGGGAATAAAAATCAACTCGACTATTTCCAATTTAATCTCAACTCTTGTACAGAAAGGAGTGAAGTAGACAGTCTTCATTTTCTTTCCCTTCCTTCCTGTAAAGAAGCATAATCTGTATGCAGATTGTGTGTGTATGTGTGTGCGTCCGTGCATGTGCGTGAGCGCATATTTAGCTGTCTTGTTTCATATCATTGTATTACTCACAACTTCTGAAATATCTTTGAGTGAAAAGTCACAGAAGACTGTTGCAGGTTATGAGTAGTATATTGTTTTGAAACTAGAAAGTGAAATATGCTAGGAATCCGCTTGCAGAATACAAAAGAGTGTGTTTTTAAAAGTGCAGAAGAAATGAAAGTAGTGAATGGGTGCAGTGAAAATTGGCTCTAACTCAGCCTTGCAACAAAACTAAATGCGATTATCATCAGAAAGTGTAATAAGGAACAAATAGTGCTCCTAACCACTGTGAATATTTTGCCACTAAAGAAAAAAAAAAACAAAATTTTTAATATGCGGTGTGTGGAGGGGGGAGGGAGAGGAAATAATAATCATTCTACAGCTGCTGCAGATGAAGCCATTTAAGCAAATTAATAGTCATACATCCATCCATTTATTGTTTACTGGGTGTATTTCATAGTCCCATACCTCACTCTATGTGACCAAGCAAGTTTTCAAAACACACCTGACTGTTAGTCAGAAGGCACATGATGTAGATTGTGTTATTTTTCTGTATCCCTTGAAAATTCAAAGATGTTAGTTTAAAAGAGGCCACAACTGCTGTGAAATTATGTTCTACCCCTGATGACGTTCTGGGAGTGCCTCTTTATCCCGGGCGAGGGCCAAGCTCCATAGTCTACTGGCCTTCTGAAGTTCAGCAACTGTTCCGGGTCTTCTCCTGTGTGGTGCTATTTGTACAGGTGTGTCAGTTCTTGCTGAATATGTTGCATCAATTTTGCCGTCCTCTTCTTATCTCTCCACCTTTCAACTGCATAAAAGACAAGTTGAAGATCTCCTCTTATCATTAAGCCCTCCCAAGTCTGAATTATATAATAAAATGTTCACTGACTGGGAACTGTTTGAGGCTCTTGACTCATGTTAGGACCCCAGGCCTGGATTTGATTCATAATTGGCTAGTCAAACCTCTGAATGTGATTGATAGACTCTATCTACTCAGAGCCTTCAATCATATTTGACCAGAAGATATTTTCCTTCACAATGGAGAGGCAGTGTAATTATCCTAATCCTTAAACCGGGAACAAATCCAATGTCAGTCAATAGCTATTGACCAATTAGCATCAGTAATGTGCTATGCACATTACTGGAAGGGTGAGAATCTGGCGACTATGTTGGGTTCTCGGTGCAGAGGGATCTTTGTAAGTTTTGTTTCTGAAGAACAGCATTCTCTATACATTAGCATCACAGTGCAGTTAAAAAAAAACGCTTGTATGGGGTGTGACACCACTTGGTGTCATCTCGTTTTGCTTACCCTCTGTGACTGGTTTTTATCATCAGTTTTTATCCCCACAGTTGTTTCAGATCTGAGTTGCTACATTGCTTAGCTCCCCACAAATCCAAGAAAAAAGCATCCCTCAGCATTCTGTGCTGATTGTTACTCTCTTCCTTATTACTATCAATGGGCTAGCGACCTCTTCCAGAACAGTACTTATCACTGCGAGCTGCATGTTGACTACTTTTGCATTTTGTATAGCTCCAAGTTTGTAGCTTTGCCTGAACTCCAACTTTAGGGAGCTATTCATAGGGATTGTGCTTTTGAACCCTTTCCCATGGCTTCCAATGTTCTGCTGTGGAAATGTGAGTTGTACATTTCTGTAGTCATGTAGCCTGACCCAGAACTGTGTTTGGACAGCTGTTGCTTGGACATTGTCCCACAGCCTTGAACTTTGGGACTCCTCTTTCATTAAAAACTAACATGGTTGGCCCATATTTGTCAGTTTAAGATTATCTGAATTCGAAAGCTTAACACTATTTGCTTCCTTGTCCATGCCTCTTGGGGTTTGGATCATGGTACCCTACTCTGTATTTACCAGGCTGTGGTCTCATTCTAGCTTTATTATAGCCGCCAGGTTTATTCATCCTTGAAATTATTGGACCCAGTACATCATTATTGATTAAGACAGGCCACAGGCACTTTCTAGACGAGTCCTGCAGACAGGCTCCTTGCTGGTGTGGTGATATTATCTTTTCAGTCCCTTGCTCACACAATCATCACATGACAATTTTTGTAATCATGCAGTGTAACATCCTTTTCTTTCGTACAAGGGATCTTGAACATGACATTCTTGGGTGGTTTACCAGTTGACATGTGTTTCAAGACTCTCTGCAGGCACCTCCACCCACCCTCCATAGACTCTGCTCCCTCGTGGATTCCTGTGCATTCTTCCTTGTTTAGCACCCAGACCATGAATTAGGACCAATCTATTTCAAGGATCTAAAGTTTCAGATGCCCTCATGGACTTTCATGGTCTATTCCTCTCAGTTCTTCAGGAATATCAAGGTGTGTCTTCATTTACATTAACTGAGACACTGAAACAGTGAACAGAATGGGATATGCTTTTTACGTTGCTAGCTGGTCAGGAACAACACTTACTTCCTAAGATGTACAGCATTTTTATGACTTAAGTGATGGCTATTAACAGAACCCTACATTTTATTAAACAGTTCTCCCTCAACCATTTTTTAATTTGTAGTGATCAAATGGGCAGTCTCTAGCTATTGATCAGTGTTACTCTTGTCACCCTGTGATATCTGCTCTCTGACATGAGTCACACTACCTGTTCATTGGTCTTTTGGCCCTAAGTCATATGGGTTACTCGAAGAATAAACTGACTGAAAGTTTGGCTAGAGATGCAATTACTCACCTAACATTCGCTTGGGTGATGCCAGGTGCAGATCTTTTGATGCAAAGAAAAACCCCACTCACCCCGAAATGAAACATCATCTGGTGGGCTACTATCCTCTGTAATAAACTCTACACTATCAAGAAGGCTATGGCTACATGTTCCTCCTCTTTCTGTTCTTACGGGAAGAAATCCACTATTGCATGTTCTCACCTCCCCCTCCCCCCCATATCAGTCATACCAGATTAACTCATAGTTTTATTTTGTATAATAAGCCACACCATCCATATTATTGTTGCAAAGCCTTACAGACAGTCCCTCACATCCTGGTTGAATGCATACCCTGATCCTGGCTCTTAGTGGATTCTTTGCAGTTTATGTTGGTGGAAAATGTATGGGCAGTTGAACTGTTTTTTCATTTTGTTTGAGAAAGTTGTTTTTATTGTCAGCTGTAGTATTTTAAGCTGATTTCAGGCCAGAGTAGTTGGGTTGGACTGTCCCCCATCGTGTGTGCTGGGCCAAGGGCCCTCCACCCTACCTCTTCTAGCAGCCTCATCTATTTTGCACTTGGTTTTAGTTACTTCTAGCTGCAGTTGGTCTCTTTTACTTTTTTAGGAGTGCCCATTATAGAGCACTCCGATGAAGGCAAGACGTTATGGTTTTCTATTCCTTAATGCTAGCTGATAACAAAAGAACAGGTGAACAGGTGTTTATGCTTCCTCCACGAGAATGGATTCTATTCCCATCTTTAAAACTCTGACTATAATGGATCATGACCTGCTTGTAAGTCATGGTTTCAGTTACAGTTGACTCTAGGGCAGTGTTGTGAAAGGAGTCAAATACAATTTTGATAAGGTATGATGGTTCTGTGGGGGTCTCTCAATTGACAGTTGCTGTTAATAAAACAACATATTAATGCAAAGAGAGAGATTTCATGGCCAGGCAGAAAAGACTTCAACTTAGTCACCTTTTAAGTCAGCCCAGTCTGTCCAGTGTTTTCCCAGTTAGTAAATTCCATCAGTTAAATGAGATTTTCTAAAGTTTGCAAAATGCTCATCTAGGGCTGCCCTAAGTTCATTATTAATTTCAAAATGTTTCTCAGCCTCAAATTTCTTTTAGCTGGGGAGTAGGCTGAAGATGGAGGTTGCCAATAATTCACTCTGAAAATCTTTCAGTTTTTTCCACTGCCAAAAGGCATTAGTTGGCAAGTGCATTGATGTGATCATTTTCGTCACTTTTACAATCCAGGCATCTTCTCACATGCTTTTGCATCCATTTAGTCCAGAGGACATTTTTAGTAAATACTAATTATTGTTTCACTCTTTGCAAGTTGATCATTAAGAAAAATCTTTTTTGAATCCCAGGAAAGACTGGCCTTAGTCCTTATGGCTGGTGATATGGGCTTCTCGTTTGCTGCAAGGGTGTAGATTTTCACTAACTGCCTTTATTGTCATTCGTCTAAGTCGTGAAGTGGTAGACTAATGTCTCACCCACAGTGAAAAACTGGGATATATAATCAGTTGGGTCCAGTTTAGTATAATTCTAAAATTGTTAAGAAATCAATTTTCTTTTGGTCAGAATTCACCAAATGCAACACGTATGTGGCACAAAGCGTTGCAATACTTAAATTTTCGTGTCAAATGTACAATACTCTTTCTTTTGATATACCTATGACATTAGCACTCAAACCCGGGATCTCCTGCTTACATGGCAGACGCTCTATTCATCTGAGCCACCGAGGACACAGATGAATAGCGCGACTGCAGGGACTTATCCCTTGCACACTTCCCGTGAGACTCACATTCCCAACTGACATGTAAGCAGGAGATCCCGGGTTCGAGTCCCGGTCGGAGCACGCATTTTCAGCTGTCCACATTGAGGTATATCAACAACACCAGTTATGAAGTTTTTGAAGATTATTAACCTTATATCAGTTAGCGGCATATTTTGAGCCGCTAGTGCTAGTCGTCAGGCATTATTTAAATGTTATTTATGCTACTAATACTATTTGCTGGCTTATTGCTAGTTTCTTGCATATCCAGGTCTTTGTTATGCCAATTACGTACACCTTCTGCATGTGGGTACAATGCATGCTCCAGTGGTCGAACATGTGACCTCATTTTTGTATAACTCTTATGGACTGTTTAAAGTCACATTGCACTTTTCCATGATGTTTTGAAAGTGAAATCTACATCTATATCCATACTCCGCAAGCCACCTGACGGTGTGTGGCGGAGGGTACCCTGAGTACCTCTATCGGTTCTCCCTTCTATTCCAGTCTCGTATTGTTCGTGGAAAGAAGGATTGTCGGTATGCTTCTGTGTGGGCTCTAATCTCTCTGATTTTATCCTCATGGTCTCTTCGTGAGATATATGTAGGAGGGAGCAATATACTGCTTGACTCTTTGGTGAAGGTATGTTCTCGAAACTTTGACAAAAGCCCGTACTGAGCTACTGAGTGTCTCTCCTGCAGAGTCTTCCACTGGAGTTTATCTATCATCTCCGTAATGCTTTCGCGACTACTAAATGATCCTGTAACAAAGTGCGCTGCTCTCGTTGGATCTTCTCTATCTCTTCTATCAACCCTATCTGGTACGGATCCCACACTGCTGAGCAGTATTCAAGCAGTGGGCGAACAAGCGTACTGTAACCTAATTCCTTTGTTTTCGGATTGCATTTCCTTAGGATTCTTCCAATGAATCTCAGTCTGGCATCTGCTTTACCGACGATCAACTTTATATGATCATTCCATTTTAAATCACTCCTAATGCGTACTCCCAGATAATTTATGGAATTAACTGCTTCCAGTTGCTGACCTGCTATTTTGTAGCTAAATGATAAGGGAACTATCTTTCTATGTATTCGCAGAACATTACACTTGTCTACATTGAGATTCAATTGCCATTCCCTGCACCATGCATCAATTCGCTGCAGATTCTCCTGCATTTCAGTACAATTTTCCATTGTTACAATCTCTTGATACACCACAGCGTCATCTGCAAAAAGCCTCAGTGAACTTCCGATGTCATCCACCAGGTCATTTATGTATATTGTGAATAGCAACAGTCCTATGACACTCCCCTGCGGCACACCTGAAATCACTCTTACTTCGGAAGACTTCTCTCCATTGAGAATGACATGCTGCATTCTGTTATCTGGGAACTCTTCAATCCAATCACACAATTCGTCTGATAGTCCATATGCTCTTACTTTGTTCATTAAATGACTGTGGGGAACTGTATCGAACGCCTTGCGGAAGTCAAGAAACACGGCATCTACCTGTGAACCCGTGTCTATGGCCCTCTGAGTCTCGTGGACGAATAGCACGAGCTGGGTTTCACACGACCGTCTTTTTCGAAACCTATGCTGTTTACTACAGAGTAGATTTCTAGTCTCCAGAAAAGTCATTATACTTGAACATAGTACGTGACTTAAAACAGTAAACCTGCCACTAAAATGAGGACAGATGCTGAACCACTGCAGCCAGTGGACATAACACACAGAAGGCAAATGTTCTGGACCTGGCAACACAACAAATTATTGATAATTTAACTAATAGTTTTAGTCACATAAATAATATAACTTTATGCGATGTGGTTCACCAGCCGATTGGGCATTGCACCTGATTGTGAGCTGGTGTTAATAGAGAGGAATATGTGAATCTGGAATTGTTGATTCTACAGATAATATTGTGTTGTGTGTTAATATACATTCAATATGTACCAAATATATTACCAGAAATCCCTCAAACGTAATACAGCAGTTAAAGACCCTGGGTTGTATGAAGTTGTAAATAGCATGACATTTGTCTTCCCTAGTCATTTGTGTATTGAATATTTAATTAGATAATTAAGTAACTCACAAAATACACTGCATGAAAATTACACACATTGTGTGATTTTGAGTGGTTACAGAAGTAGTTGATAGGGCAATATTGTGTGTGTCAGACCAGTCCTCTTTCCTCACCTTCACATTGCCGTGATCATCTTATAGGGCCTCTTGTCACAGTTCTCTGAGAGGTCAGCAGTCACAGAAAGCACAATGAATGGCTTCTGAGCTGACAGACAGCAGTTTCGAATATAGCATTTTTAATTTAATTTTATAGTTTTGATAATTTAGAAAATACTATAGGAACTTTCTTTTCTCGTTGTAATTAGAGTATGCTGTAATAATCAGTCAGACATTCCTCAAATACGATGATGTCACATAGTGTTAACGTTCTCACTCGTATTTAAAGTAGATGCTGTCACTTCTGCTAACTCTGGATGTAAGGAAGCTCATGCTAACATGCAAGCTGGCCTGAAAGTATAATTGCAATTAACTTCTTTCTTGTTACTAGAATTTATTATGTTGTGTGCGGTCCACCGTTTTAGTTATTTGGCCAACTAATTTTATTTAACTTTAGTGGCTAGATGGCAGCTGTCAGTAATCAATTCCACAGATTTGACTCAGGCGTGGCTCACCTCCGTGCCTCACAATATAGGCCAGCCCGCATCTCGTGGTCGTGCGGTAGCGTTCTCGCTTCCCACGCCCGGGTTCCCGGGTTCGATTCCCGGCGCGGTCAGGTATTTTCTGGGCCTCGTGATGGCTGGGTGTTGTGTGCTGTCCTTAGGTTAGTTAGGTTTAAGTAGTTCTAAGTTCTAGGGGGCTGATGACCATAGATGTTAAGTCCCATAGTGCTCAGAGCCATTTGAACCATTTTGGGCGCTGATGACCTCGATGTTGAGCACCCATAAACCCCAACACACACAATATAGGCCAACTGCTGTTAAGCTGCATGAACAGATCAATTCAGCAATTAACTTGCATGTGGTTATTAAGAAAAGTGTAATACATTTTACCCTTATTTCTTATACACTTCTTACTGCTACTGTCTGAACCTACTTTCCAACATAATTTCTTAAAAATTAAAGCACATTTCATAGTAGTGGATAAGCTTCTGTATACCTTTGTTCTAGAACTCTGCTGTTAGATTAGATTAGTTTTTCATTCCATAGATCCGTGCTGAGGAGATCATCATGGATGTGGAACATGTCTTTTTTTTACCTGAAATAACATTACTAATAGTTATGAATATATACAATACATCATTTGTTTCTATTAAAAAATTCGTCAGTGCGGTAGGAGTAGTTTCAGGCTCCTTTTAAACTGATCTTTATTTGTAACTAAATTTTTTATGTTTGCTGGTAAATTATTGAAGATGAGTGTTCCTGAGTAGTGGACCCCTTTTTGAACTAAAGTAAGTGCTTTTAAGTCCTTGTGCAGATCATTTTTGTTCCTGGTATTGTATGTATGAACTGAGCTGTTTGTTGGAAAAAGAGATATATTATTTAGTACAAATTTCATTAAGGAGTAAATATACTGAGAGGCAGTAGTTAGTATACCCAATTCTTTGAAGAGGTTTCTACAGGATATCTGTGAATTTACTCCACAAATAATACATATTACACACTTTTGATTCTGAAAACTTTTGTTTGATTTGAAGAGTTACCCCAAAATATTATACCATATGACATTATGGAATGAAAGTAGGCAAAGTATGCAAGCTTTTTCATTTTTATGTCGCCCTTGTCAGCTAACACTCGAATTGCAAATACAAATTTGTTAAGGCATTTCTGCAGTTATGTGGTGTGCTCCTCCCAACTGGATTTATTATCAAGTTGTAATCCCAGGAATTTAAGACTATCAACCTCTTCTATCTGCTCTTCTTTATATTTTATGCATATGCTGGGTGGAAACCTCTTACAGGTTCTGATTTGCATATAGTGAGTCTTTTCGAAGTTTAATGTCAGTGAGTTGGTTTTAAACCATTTATTAATATCCATGAAAATATCATTAGCAGATCTTTCTAGAACTACACTCGACATACTATTTATTGCAATAATTGTGTCATCTGCAAACAAAACGAACTCTGCTTCTGGCAGTGTAACTGATGAGAGATCATTAATGTACACCAGAAAAAGGAATGCCCCAAAGATGTGTCCTTGTGGGACACCAAATGTAATTTATTCCCGTTCTGATGATGACTGATGACTTAATTCACTAGTCCCTTGCACTGACACCCTTTGTTTCCTGTTAGCAAGGTATGACTTGAACCATTTTGCAGCACTGCCCATGACACCATAGAATTGTAATTTATTTAAAAGGATGTTGTGGTTCACACAATCAAATGCCTTTGACAAATCACAGAAAATACCTGCTGCTTGTAACTTGTTATCTAATGAATTAAGTACATTTTCACTGTAGGTGTAAATAGTATTCTCAATATCAGAACCCTTCAGAAATCCAAACTGTGTTCTTGATAACATGTTATTTGTGGTCAGATGGTTGAGAAGCTGCCAGTACATTACTTTTTCTAAAATTTTTGAGAATGTTGGCAAAAGTGAAATCGGTCTGTAGTTTGATGGTATTATCCCCTTTCTTGAATAGAGGCATAACATCTGCATATTTTAGCCAGTCAGGAAATGTCCCAGTTATAATTGACTGGTTACACAAGTAACTTGAATTGTACTAAACTCACAAGAACATGCCTTAATTAACTTTGTTGATATTTCATTGCAACCATTATAATGCTTTGTTTTTAAAGATTTTATTGTGGAAGTTATTTCTTTTGGTGAAGTGAGTGACATATTCATGCACCTGAAGCTATTTGTAAAGGCTAGTTTCAGATATTCAAGGGCATTATTTACTGATCCTGACAATCCCATTTTATCAGTTACAGATATAAAGTACTTGTTAAATAGATTTGCCACACTATGCCCATCGGTTACTAATGTGTCATCTACCCTTAATGCTATTTGCTCCTGTTCCTTTCTGGTTCTACCAGTCTCCTCTTTCACTATATCCCATATTGTTTTTATTTTGTTCCCTGACATTGCTGTCTTCTTCTCGTAGTACATTTGTTTAGGTGTCTGAATTACTTTTTTTAATATTTTACAGTATTCCCTGTGTTTAGCTAAATCATCAGCATTGGAGATATTCTTCGTCGACAGATACATTTTCCTTTTTGTCTTACAGGAAATCTTTATTCCTTGTGTAATCCATGGTTTTATTATAGACTTCTGTTTAATTTGAGTAACTTTTAGAGGAAAACAGTTTTCAAACATGTACTGACATTGTTCATGAATGTGTTATATTTTTCATTCATGTCATGAGCACTGTAAACATCTTTCCAGTTCATATCTTTGAGCAGTTTTCTAAAACACTCAATTTTTGGTTGATTGACTACTCTCCTGTACTCAGATTTAGCAGTCTTGATAATCTGCTTAGAATTTACATCTGAAACAAGGAGCTGCATGTCATGATCTGATAGTCCATTTATTACAGTTTTTATGATATGATTTTGTTCCTTTGATTTGTCTATAAAAATGTTATCAATGGCTGTCCTTGAGGATTTAGTGATCCTAGTAGGAAAGTTTACAGTGTGAGTTAGATTGAAAGACAACATTACTAACAGCAGTAAATGTTTACTGGAAAATTGCATTAGAAAATTTGTATTAAAGTCACCAGCAATCAAAATTTCTTTGTTTCTTCCTGTTAAATAACCCAAAAGAGCTTCTAGATGATTTATGAATAGAATATAATTTCCTGCAGGTGCTCAGTAAATAGTTAGTATTATATAGGATCTGTTATGGAACTCTACTTCTGTTGCACATGCTTCTAGATGCTGCTCTAAACAGAATTTATTAATGTCAATGTTCTTGAATTTATGGCAGTTTTTAATAAATGTGGCAACTCCTCCTCCATCCATATCTGCTCTGCAGAAGTAGGAAGCTAGCTTAAATCCTGAAATGTCTAACACATCTATACCAGTGGTCACTTGATGTTTCCCCCTGCGGGTTCGGGGGTTAGAATAGGCCCGCGGTATTCCTGCCTGTCGTAAGAGGCGACTAAAAGGAGTCTCACATGTTTCGGCCTTATGTGATGGTCCCCTCTCGGGTTTGACCTCCATCTTTCTAAATTATTCCGAAGAGCGAGCCACTTGGGGAAGGGCGCCTTACGTGGTGCACTGTATCCGTCGTGCATTGAGACCTTTAGCCGGCTTTTTCGTCGTTGCAATGGTGTCCTGCTCGTTTTCCATCTCTTGGGCGAGGATACGTCCCTGGGTGCGATTCCCACGCTGCACTCTGCAGTGTTTCTTTTAACTGCGACGACGACCTTGGACAGTTTTGCACCTAAGATCCAGCACGGTAGCCAGTCCGTTGTGGTGGGGCCGCCATGTACCCTCTTGGTTGTAGCCCCCTGACAACACAGGGATCGCTCTACTGATGCCTGCGCCGTTAACTCCCCACGTATGCCAAGGAATAGATGAACGTCTCCCTGGGGCATCAGGACTCCCGGCAATGGACGTCCTGCCAGGTGGCTATTGCTGCGGCTGGGTGGCGCCCGTGGGGAGGGCCCTTGGTCGGAGTAGGTGGCATCAGGGCGGATGACCCGCATTGAAGCGTGGTACATCATCTCTCGCTGGCGGCCAGCCGCCAGCAGTCTCTAAGCGTTCTCGGGCTCAATTTAATGCTGAAAAGTACAATCCGAAAACGTTCCCCTCTCTGGCCACGCCGTGGGAGGAGCATAAGTCTCAGGATGGAGGTAATAGTTATTCGCCCCGATTCTTAGTTTGTACGAGAGCTGATGGGGAGTCTTTTCTCTCCACAAAGCCTCAGTTCTTCGTCGAGCATTTAGAGGACAAGTTTGGGGAGGTGGAGGGCTTGTCAAAAATGCGCTCTGGATCGGTCCTGATCCAAACGGCATCCTCTGCCCAGTCACGACGGTTGCTTGCTTGTGACAAGTTGGGGGATGTTGCTGTTACGATCACGCCGCATAAGAGTTTAAATATGGTTCAGGGAGTTATTTACCATAAGGACCTTCTTTTGCAGTCTGATGACGAGCTGCGCGCCAACTTAGAGCGCAGGGGTGTACATTTCGTCCGGCGCGTTCATCGGGGTCCGAAGGAACATCAGATAGCTACCGGTGCCTTCATCTTGGCCTTCGAGGGTGATACGTTACCGGAAAAGGTCAAGGTGATGGTCTACCGATGTGACGTCAGGCCCTATATTCCTCCCCCGATGCGGTGCTTCAAGTGCTGGAAGTTCGGCCATATGTCTTCCCGCTGCACTTGCAGCCTCACATGTCGAGATTGCGGATGCCCGTCTCATCCCGATACTCCATGTGCCCCGCCTCCCATCTGTGTCAACTGCGGGGAGCACCATTCACCTTGCTCGCCTGACTGCAAAGTCTTTCAGAAAGAGCGTAAAATTATGGAATATAAGACCCTGGACCGGCTGACCTATACTGAGGCCAAAAGGAAATATGACAGCCTCCATCCTGTGAGAATGACATCTTCTTATGCAGCTGCTACGACAACTGTGCTAGCCCCATCAGTTTCGAGACTTCCAGCCAGCTCGATAAGCAGTAAGACTCCTCCTGCCCCCTTGCCTGTCGGGGGCTCTACCCAACCGGTTGCTCCTGCACCACCTACCTCAGGAGCAACCTCCTCCCACCCGTCGGGGACGTCCGTCCCCGCTTCTCAGCCGGAGAAGCGTCTAACTTCTTCGACTACTCTCGCCCGTAAGAGTTCCCTTGGAACCCTCCCTTCCCAGGGTTCCACCAGCGGGAAGGATGACGGCCGCCAGTGGCATAAGTCCTCACCAGCGGCCGGGCGTAGGGCTTCACGATCCTCCTCTGTCCCGGAGACTGAATCGGTGAAGCCTTCCCAGCCGGTGCAACCCAAGGTTCAGCGAGAGAAGTCCAAGAGAAAGAGCTCTAAGGCCAAAGAACTTGCGGTGGCGCCAACCCCACCGCACCTTTCGCGCTCTGCGTCTGAGGATGCAGTCGAGATTCTAGCGTCCGCTGAGGACCTTGATCTCGCTGGTCCCTCAGACGCCATGGATGCCTCTCGTACGGGTACTGAATCGGTGGCAGTGAGTGAACAAGCGGCGTAAATTGCCTTCCCAGTCCTTTCACGCCTTTCTCAGCCATGGACAATATCATCCTCCAGTGGAACTGCGGCGGTTTTTTCCACCATCTAGCTGAGCTCCAACAACTTATCAGCCTTCACCCTTTCTTCTGCATTGCTCTTCAGGAAACTTGGTTTCCAGCAATGCGAACCCCCGCCCTCCGTGGCTATCGGGGTTATTATAAGAACCGGGCAGCATATGAAAGGGTGTCGGGTGGCGTCTGCCTCTATGTCCTTCACACTCTGCACAGCGAGTCTGTCCCTCTCCACATACCTTTAGAGGCTGTCGCTGTTCGGGTGTGGACGCCACAGGCTGTTACCGTCTGCAGTCTTTACCTTCCACCGGATGGTGATGTCTCGCAGCATGTCCTGGCTGCGCTGATAGCCCAATTGCCGCCACCTTTCGTGCTATTGGGCGACTTCAACGCCCATAACCCTCTGTGGGGTGGGTCTGTGGCAACAGGTCGAGGCGCCATCGTTGAGCATTTATTGTCGCAGCTCGATCTCTCAATTTTAAATGATGGTGCCTTCACACACTTCAGTGTGGCGCATGGCACATACTCCGCCATTGACCTTTCAATATGTAGCCCTAGCCTCTTACCGTCTGTCCAATGGAGTGTGCATGACGACCTGTGTGGTAGTGACCACTTTCCGATCTTTCTGTCACTACCACAGCGTCACTCTTCTGGGCGCCCTAGCAGATGGGCTATGAATAAGGCTGACTGGGACTTGTTCTCCTCCACTGCCGCTCTTGAGTCTCTCTCTAATGACGACATTTATGCGGTGGTTCAATCGGTCACCACCGGCATCATTACTGCTGCCGAATCTGCATTTCCCCGTTCTTCTGGGTCCCCTCGGCGGAAGGCTGTGCCTTGGTGGTCGCCTGAGATCGCTGAAGCGATTAAAGATCGCCGGCGGGCGCTCCAGCGTCACAAGCGACATCCCTCCTTAGACCACGTTATCGCCTTCAAACGGCTGCGTGCGCGGGCCCGCCTCCTGATCCGCCAAGGCAAGAAGGAGTGCTGGGAGCGGTATGTGTCCACCATTGGCCTCCATGTCACTCCTTCGCAGGTCTGGGCCAAGATTTGACGCATCTACGGCTATCGGACCCCTGCCAGCGTCCCTGCGCTCTCACTGAATGGAGCAGTTTGTACCGACTCCGACGTCATTGCCAATCGCTTAGCAGAGCATTTTGCTATGAGTTCCGCTTCTGCGAATTACCCCCAGGCCTTCCGCTCCATTAAAGAGCGGATGGAACGTCCGAGCCTTTCGTTTCGCACCAACCACCCAGAATCTTACAATGCTCCATTCAGTGAGTGGGAATTTCGCAGTGCCCTAGCTGCTTGCCCTGATACCACTCCTGGGCCAGATGGCATCCACTGTCAGATGCTGAAACACCTTTCAGTGGACTGCCAGCGGCGCCTTCTCGATCTTTACAACCGTCTTTGGGTCGAGGGGGTGTTTCCGTCGCAATGGCGGGAAGGCGTTGTCATCCCCGTTTTGAAACCTGGAAAGACCCCTCTGGAGGTGGACAGCTACCGCCCCATTAGCCTCACCAACGTTCTTTGTAAGCTTCTCGAACGGATGGTGAGCCGGCGCTTAAATTGGGTACTGGAGTCTCGGGGCCTTCTGGCTCCGTCTCAGGGTGGGTTCCGGAAAGGCCGTTCCGCCGCCGACAATCTGGTGAGCCTGGAGTCGGCCATCCGTACTGCCTTTGCCCGCCGTCAGCACCTGGTCGCTGTCTTTTTCGACATGCGGAAGGCGTACGATACGACATGGCGTCATCACATCCTTTCTACGCTTCATGGATGGGGTCTTCGGGGCCCTCTGCCGATCTTTATCCGCAATTTCCTGTCGTATCGTACCTTCCGCGTGCAAGTCACAGCCTCCTATAGTTCCTCCCACGTCCTGGAGAACGGTGTGCCACAGGGTTCTGTTTTAAGTGTCTGCCTGTTTTTAATAGCCATTAACGGGCTCGCTGCGGCCGTGGGAAATTCTGTCTCTGCTTCCCTGTATGCTGACGACTTCTGCCTTTATTACAGCTCTACTGGCATTGCAGCTGTTGAATGTCAGCTACAGGGCGCTATCCGTAAGGCGCAGTCTTGGGCTGTAGCGCATGGGTTTCAGTTTTCGGCAGCCAAGACCCGCGTTATGCATTTCTGCCGGCGCCGAACGGTCCATCCTGAGCCGCGGCTTTATCTTGCCGACGAACTCCTTGCTGTGGTGGAGACCCACAGGTTTTTGGGGGTGGTTTTCGATGCCCGGTTGACTTGGCTGCCTCATATCCGGCAGCTTAAACAGACGTGTTGGCGGCATCTAAACACTCTGAGATGCTTGAGCCACACCCGCTGGGGCGCCGACCGCTCTACCCTGTTGCGGCTCTACCAGGCGTTAATCCAGTCCCGTCTGGATTATGGGAGCCTGGGTTATGGCTCAGCATCCCCATCTGCGTTACGGGTGCTGGACCCAATTCTCCACAGCGGGATACGCCTTGCCACTGGTGCTTTCCGCACCAGCCCTGTGGACAGCGTACTAGTGGAGGCAGGTGTACCTCCACTGCGGTTCCGGCGCCAACGTTTGCTGGCCGCTTATGCTGCCCATGTTCTAAGCTTGCCCGGGCATCCAAATTATCGTGTCCTGTTCCCGCAGTCAGTCGTCCATCTGCCAGACCGTTGGCCCCGGTCGGGTTGTCCGATCGCCGTACGCGTCAAGGAGCTTCTCTGCGGGCTTGGGTTTTTCCCTGTTCCACCTCCTTTCCGGGCGCCTCTGCGTACACCCCCGTGGTGTGTTCCTCGCCCTTGCCTTCGGCTCTACTTGGAACAGGGCTCGAAGGACTCGGTCCCTCCAGAGGCCTTCCACCGCCGCTTTTATTCCATCCTGGCCACGTATCAGGGCTCTGGAATTGTTTACACCGACGGTTCGATGGTTGCTGGTCGTGTCGGGTATGCGCTAACTCTAGGGGACCATTCCGAACACCGGTCCTTGGCGGCTGGCTGCAGCGTTTACACTGCTGAGCTAGTCGCCATCTTTCGAGCCCTAGAGTATATCCGCTCCTGCTCAGGTGAGTCCTTCGTTATCTGTAGCGATTCCCTGAGCGGTTTACGAGCTCTCGACCAGTGTTTTCCTCGTTCTCGTCTGGTGATGGCTATCCATGAATCCCTGCATACTCTTGCGCGTTGCGGCCGCTCTGTGGTCTTTGTGTGGACCCCCGGTCATGTCGGTATCCCAGGCAATGAACATGTTGACCGCCTGGCGAAAGAGGCCACGAGTAAACCATCTCTGGATGTTGGCCTCCCAGAGGCTGATTTGCGGGCAGTCCTCTGCTGAAAAGTTTTTGCACTTTGGGACGCTGAATGGCGCGATCGGATTACACCCAATAAACTCCTTGCCATTAGGGAGACGACGACGACTGTGTGGCGATCCTCCATGCGAGCCAACCGCAGGGACTCAGTCGTCCTTTGTAGGCTCCGCATTGGCCACTCCCGGCTAACACACAGTTATTTACTGCGCCGGGAGGACCCTCCTGTATGTCGCTGCGGGGCGGCTTTGACGGTGGCCCACATTCTGTTGGCCTCCCCCTTTTAGCTGTGGTCAGGCAGACATTTGCGCTGCCTGATACGCTCCCTGACGTTTTATCTGATGACCCTGTTATGGCTGCCTTAGTTTTACGTTTTATTAGGGCAGGGAGTTTTTATTCTTTCATCTGAGTGTTTCTGTTTTATTTTATTTTTTGTGTTGATTCTGGCCTTTGGCCTATGATTTTAAACTGATCTTTTAATGTGTTTCTAAGTGGTTGGCTTTTCCTTTTTTATTTCTATGGTCGGCCAACCACTGTCACACACTGTGTGGTTTTAGTTCGTTTTGTCTTGTCCTTGTCTCCGTTTCTCTTGTTCTGTATCGTCTGTGATCTATTCTGTTCCTCGTTTTTATTCTCTGTGGGTGTTCTTTGTATTTGGAAAAAGGGACCGATGACCGTAGCAGTCTGGTCCCTTTCATCCCCCAAACCAACCAACCACTTGATGTTCAGAGAGGCAGATTATGTCAATCTGGTTAGATGAATTCATTTCATCAATACAAATGAGTAGTTCATCAACTTTATTTCTGAGTCCCGTAATGTTCTGGTGTAATAAAGATAACTGATACTGCATACTAATGGGATTATAACTGCTTTGGCGAAGATGAACTGGCAGTTTCTGATTATTTTCTGTTAAACATTGTTTAAATGGAGGCTGTATGCTAAAATCTGACTCCTGTTCATGTGTTTTCTCAAACTGAGTGTGTCTGCCAATCTCTTTTAAAACTCGTTGTCTTTCTCCCTTCCCTATCCTAAAAAAGGCATCCCTCTTGACACCTGTGACCACTGGTATTTCACCACTTGTGACAGTGTCCTCCCCTTAAATTTTCTGCAGTCAACCCAGACAGTTTTCCCTTCCCTTTCCTATTGAGGTGAAGGTCATGCCTAGTGTAGTCCCACCTATTGATAGCATCCACAGGAATCAAACCAATATGGGACCCTATATCCATCCTAAGCAGCCACTCCAACTCCAAGCTTACCCTCCCGACGGAAGAGTTCAAATGAGGCTGATCATGGCGTCTCAACACAGACACAAATCCCACACTCGTATGCTTCGTTGCTGATGTTATCTTCACCAGGTCACACTCTATGGAATATTCAGAGTCTCCGCCAGTGCTGTTTCCCGGACCACCCACTATAACCGTGGCATCCTCCTTTGTGAAATCCTTGCATAAAGATCCTACACCCTCTGTTACCTGACTCAGATCTGCACTAGGCTTGAAAAAGTTTGTGACCTGGTACTCTGGACCTAGATTTTCCTGCAGTAGTTGGCCAACACCTCTACCATGGGAGCTACCTAACAACAGAAATACCTTAAACACAATTCAAGTATATCTTGAAGTTCATCTTTTGTAAAACAGTCTGACAATAGCAATGATTTCACATTAGCAAAAGAGATCATAATTACTGGAAACCAAATTGAAGTTGTACAGTGAGTGTTCAAACAACTTCTGATGTTGCTCTATGCTCACAACTTGTTAATGCCTGTTGATGAATTACAGTTGGGTATTACTGGTTCATTGTGGGCATACTACACAATCCCTATATGAAATTTCTCATGAGCTAGTATTGTTGTGCATCAAAAGTACACTGGATGTCAGTATGCCAGAGTGTTTATTTTGTAATGTTCTTTGAAGCTTTATTATTAGTTTCCTGCACACTGTAGAATTGATTTTCGTATGTCATTCTATAAAAAGGACAAGCAGCGCACCTGTACTGCCCTAATAGACACCGTTCATTTATTTATTCATTCATTCATTCATTCATTCATTGTCCTCTTTCTAGATACAATGGGCTGTAACATATCAAATTATATTTATGTGAATTATTGTGACAATTTTTCCCCTATTCTGAAAACTGAAGGAAGTTTATAGTATCTAGCTTACTATTCTCTCTCTCTCTCTCTCTCTCTCTCCATTTCTGTTACTATCGCTGTAACATTTAGATGGTTACCTATACAATACTCGACTATGTGTGGTCATCCTGTGGCCTCTGTTCCCCTCTGTAAGGTCCTAATAGACAGTGACTGTAACCTTCTTCAAAGAGAATGTCTGATGGAATTTCTCAGCCTTTCACCATGAACTGATGTGAGCTCATGCCGTAGACTGCTGTTTTGTCTTAACGGTACAAAACAGGTTCAGAACCAAACCCATTCTGTTGGTCTTATAATCATTAGAAATAATAGTAGGCATCCAGAAAGCACACACCTTTTTCTTGGGTCAATGATCATTACTCTGTATATGTAAGTGCACTTCTAGTGTGTTGTTGGGTTGACACACTGACAAAGTTATAATTCAGTGCTAATTAAAGGATTTCCCAATATAAGAGCTTGTTGTTGAGCCATTTATGGCAAAAAATATGGCACTGTGTTAACTATTCTTATTCATTGTAGCCCATTTAGATGACTTTTTGAATCTGTATATGTAGTCTGCTAGTAACTTTAGATATTTATCTTAGTGTATGTAGTGTAACAGTATCATCCCTCCACCTCCTCTCTGTTTTCTGTCTCATTCACATATGCTATGCAGGAATATGGCTGTTACAGTACTACCATATGGACCCAAATTAATCTGATGTCACCTTTGTGTTCTTTACATAGGATGTATGTGCGAGGAAGTAATAAGTATCTTGTCTCTTAATGGAACATACACTGTTGGTGTTTTGAGAGTAATTGTTTTATCCTGCATATATTTCTTGTAAAATCTACTGTTAGAATTTGTTAAGCATCTTTGTGGTGCTCATGTATTAACTAAATATACCTTTGACGGAATTATGCAGCTCATTTCCTCATCTTTTCTTCCTCTTCTAATTAATCCAACTATTCAAGTGTTCCTGACAGACATCACAATATTGAAGAATTAGTTGAGTGTGAAGTCTGTAAGCAACTATTTTGAGGTGTATGTTACACTTACTGAGGTTTATTCCACCGAATATGATTCTGATGTTCATCTTCCTCACAACTAGAGTTATCTAGTCATTCCATTTTAACTCGTGATGGGTGTATATTAGCAAATTTTGACAGTTGACTGATTGCTATCAGTAAAGATGTAAAAAAGAAAAGGTTGATTTGAGGACCATAGTGTTTTACTAAGCGTGGGTCTACTGGAGGTAATATGTCCTTACATTCCTGTAATCTTTGAACTGTCTTACCTAGCCAGCTGTAAGGGAACCTAGTGTTTAAAGTCTAATATAAGTCACTGTGAAGCTCTGCAGCTCTCATAAAACAAGTAATTACAAAAGATGAAAGACGTAATCAGTGACAGAAAATAATCATACAATTTAACCCCACACTTTTGTATTAGTGGTTTAAAACTGACTCTAATAGAACTGTATCAGTGGTGTTTGCAGTAGCAGCCTTAGGGTTTTTATTTTTACTTTTTAAACAATCAGTTGATTCTGTAAATAATGGTCTTTCAATCGTAAGATATAAATTTGTCACTTCTGTAAGTAGTATTAATTTAAATTTCCTCTGGATATTATTGTATTGTCAATATTCTTTGTGATTTCATTGTGGAGTGTTTTCATAATCATGGGTGTGACACATGAACTCCATAAATTAACTATAAAATAATTTTAAAATATCTCATACTAAAGATTTCTCTTTTAATATATATCATTTAAAAGGAAATTGATTATTTTTGAAGCCTGAATATAATTTTTTTGTAATTGATGAAAACCTATGTTATTAACCAAAAACAATGTGTCACAGGTGTGACAAAATTCAGGACTACAACATAACACTTTGACCTTCACTGGCCATAATCTGTGAACTGAGTGATTATATGTAAACAAAATAATAAGTGTATAATACTGAAAACTTACTTTATTAGCCATGAAAATATCAGAAAGAACATAATATTATTTTCAAAATAATAGCATAATTTCCGTTGTCACGGGTGTGACATAATATTGTCACAAGTGTGAAAAGTGCAAACTTCTCTCAATATTTCAGAGAAATGAAGGTTGAAATTGGATTAAAATTACATTTTTGGCAATACAATAAATCAGTTTGCTCAATTAAAGTGGTGTTGTTGTTAAATTAATAAAAATATTCAATTCCTTAATAGGAACTAAGGAACATCTCCCTTTTAACTGATAAACTCTCTTGGTTGGTTGCTTCGTTAGTCAGTTGATTTGGTGGGAGGGGTCAACAACGAGGTCATCATTCCCATAAGATTAGATGCTCTTTCAAAGGAACTGTCTTGGCATTTGTCTGAAGCGATTTAGGGAAATCACGGAAAACCTAAATCAGGGTGGCCAGACACGCACTTCAACTATCGTCCTCGTGAACACCAGTCCAGTGCGCCAACCATGGTGCCACCTCACTTGGTCCTTTGAGTTCTTCAGCATATTACACAATATGGAGAATGAAGCACTGTCATGTTCAGATAAATAAAGGATTGAATGCTTAACAAACTAAAGGAACATACGCAGAAATACACACATAAATAACTTTGTCATGAAAATAATTAAAAAAATCAACTTCCTTCCATTTGAAATGTAGGAGGATTCAAAATTTTAACAACATTCTTTTGTAAAGAAAGAACTGAAATGTAATTTTCATTGGTGCTAAAGAGTTTCTTTTCCTTCTCATGTGGTATTAAAAACATGATCTTGATTTCACCAGCCACACACTCTGATTGGCAAACAGTGAAAAAATTCTGTCCATTTCCCCTCTCGCTCTGAATCTCTGTCATCAGAAAAGTTCTGGCTTTCATATCCATAGTTGGACTCATGGCTGCTGTACTTCATTTTCTGATTTTGCTCGATTATCTTCAATATTAGACTCTCCAGAATCTGAATAAATGTCAGAATATTTCAGCTGTTTCTTAGATTTAGTGATTTCCCAAAAGATTTTATATCTTATCATTTCACTGCCAGATGTTTCTGCAGATAAAACATGATGATTGTCATAGTTTCTGAAATAATGGTTGGAATGCACTTTAAGAATTGGAATGACATCTTCCCAAAACCTTGACTGCCTTTTCTTTGTCTTGTCTACATCACTGCTTGAAACGAACAGTACTTGAATGTCATTTAATTTACCATTAGCATACTCAGAAAATTCCTTTGTATTATTCACTGCCACTTTCTGACTAATGTTTCTTCCCCAGATGGTTCTCTTCACTGTTCCCCCTATCCCATCAGCAGCCACTTTGCCATGTGGCAAAGAAATTCCACTTAATTTCAACTCTCAAACATGATTTGTCGTGGTAGATTTACAACAATGTAAATTTATTTATCAGAAAACATGATTTTTTGTAAATTTTTACATTAAAGAAAAGTTCTTGGCGAAGTCAACTTGCATGGCAACATCATGCTTTGTAAGCTCTTTCTTACAAGATTCAAAATATTTAGCTTTTTTCTCCTTATCCAGAAATGCCTTTTAAATGTTGAGATCTGGTCCTCTAGTTCTTCAGTGACTGATTTCGGCGTTGATATATTTTCCATCAACTTTGGCACTCCATCTCAGTCTGTCCACTGCTTCCATGAGAGAATTTTATCTTGATTTTCATTAGTCAGCCACAATGAGAGGTCATGTTTACACTTTGTGCATTTTCCTGCCATACAATCCTCATTTTGTACATCACAAGTAATTTGCCTGAAGCAACTCTTTAGAAGAATTAGGAAAATCTGGAATCACATGTGAAATGCATTCGGTTGTAAATTTAAAATTTACGTGTGTGACTGGGCCTTAGTTAATAAAATGTTGACGTTCCTAATGGAGTATCAGGATTTGTATTCTTAAATTCGTCATAGGCCTCACCAAGTCATAATCATATGCTTCTTCTGAATCTCCTCTCATTTTCCACTACTGTGATCATTAACAGATTTTATATCATGAATACCAAGAATAGTTAGACTAACATCATCTCAACTAAAATACTCAATTAGTTAATTTTTTTGTTTCAGCTGACAAACTTCTTGAACCTTGTGTGGGTCTCTTAACTATTTTATTTCAGCAAGATCCAGTTCCTAAATCAGTTTCCTATAAGCAGCGATCTGTTTCCTTGGACTATTTGGAAATGACTTTATTGCCTTGTTTGGTTTGTTTCTGACATATTTTTACGTTTACTGCCCCTACACAACCTTTGTCTAGTTTCATCCTTCTCTGTCTTTTTTAGTAGACTGCGTTTGTTCATCAGCAGTTCCTCCCTATTCCTCATTCTTCTCTCTCTCTCTCTCTCTCTCTCTCTCTCTCTGTCTCTTCTTTTAAGTATTCTTCATTTTTCAGTTGGTCTTCCATCATTTTATGCTGCAGCTTTCTTATTCTTTCTGTTGAAGAAGTCATTATCCAGGAATGCAAGATACGTTATTTACATTTATTTCCAATGTCAGTAGACCTGTATTTGTTTTGTATCCCACCAGTTTAACATTTCACATGAGCAGAAGCAGCTTGTTTCAAATTTTACATACTGGTATTTCATTACATTGGAATATTTTTAAAAATGTGTGCATATTGTCACACCCATGAAAAATATTACTGTCACAGCTGTGACAGCATTCCGGGATAAAATACAGTTATTCTCAAAAAATAATAGTTTTGATTTGGCAATTAATATATTTTCTTAACATCACTTCCCTAGAATATTAAAAATTATTAAGTACTTGTTGAAACAAGAAGCAACTTTGTCTTTTTTGTCACAGGTGTGACAGTAATCCCTGTCACTTTCAAAAAGAGAAGAAAACTCAAAAGAAAGATCACCTGGAAAAAATCATTCAATGTAGGATATCAAGGAAGTCTATTGTTACATAGCAAGTTGCTCAATGTTGCATCATCTGTTCCACAGAAAGCAAATCAGTTCAGCCAATATAACAACGTTTCGTGGTGTTCGAGTACATTAACGTAAAATCTTTGGGGTGACAATTCATAACTAAATATCTTGATTACAATAAAAATGAGTTTCAAATCATTAAAGTTTATATTTCATTAGTTCATTCACATGCCCAAATACGTACTTCCTTGATTTTTTAAAAACGGCAATTTGTCTCTTTTCATATAGAATGAGCCTGTGTCCTCCTCTGCATGTTTGTGTGCACAGTACTAAGATAACTGTAACATGATGTATCTGAATAATCTATCTCAAACAGCTGGCTTGGGAGAAGTATTTTTATGAGATATTTGTCACAGAAGTCCGATGGTCATTCAGTAAATGATGCCCCAAATTTTTTTACAGCTGTTAATGTAAATAGGAAAATGTCCCTTTAGATGCTTCAAATTCGATGTTTCTTCTGCACACGGGTGCAGTTTCGAGCAGTTCACACAGATGGCAGAGCTGTAGTGAACCATCAAAATGACATATATGCAAGGCACACTTTACAAACAGTGTGGTTTAATTGAATTCTTTGTTACAGAAAAATACCATTGTAAACATCCATAAATGGTTGTGTACAGTGTATGGTAATGATTGATAGCAATAATCTTGAGCAATGGGTAAAGAGAGTTAAAGCATCAATAAGTGCAGAAACTGAGCTCCAAGCTATAATCTATGTTCGGAACATCCTGTCACAGCCACTGCTCCTGACTTGGTGAATCACACGGGTGCCATTATTCGTGCAATCTGGCGCGTCACAACTTGACAGTTGGCTCTGCAGCTACTGGCGAGTGCTGTAAATTTATGTGTTGTTATTGAGACTCACAAATATTCAAAGGTGTGCCCAAGGTGGGTTCCATGAACGTTGACAACAGACCACAAGATTCAGAGTGATGCCATCTCATCTGAACTGTTGGAGCAGTTTGGGGCCAATGGAAAAGCCTTTCTTTCATGCATTGTTACAGCTGTAAACAAAACATCTACATCTACATCCATACTCCGCAAGCCACCTGACGGTGTGTGGCTGTTACTGGAGTGGCACCACTTGCAGTCATCAAAAATGAAGAAATTCAAGGCAGTTTACATTGTTGGCAAAGTTGTGATGACAGTCTTTTGGGATAGTGGTCGTGTCATTTTCATGGATGACTTTCCAAAAGGGGGTAAATCATTAATTCAGAGTCTTGTGTGAAGACTCTGAACAAATTCAAGAATTGTTTCTGACGTGTTCGGTCTGACAAGAATCCAAAATAAATCTTCCTTCAACACAACAATACATGCCCAAACCCAAGTATCACCAAAACTGGTTTGGATTTAATTGCATCATCCAGCCTGTAGCCCAAATGACCCTCATACAGTAAATATACTTTTAAGTATATGTATTCATCTTTGAGTGTACATAGGAGTTTTCTGTTATTAAGGGTGTGCCATTTGTTGCACAGTTTATGCGATTAACTCTGTAAATTCGTATGCTTCTCTCATTCTTGTTGGAAGTGGAAATGTGTATGTAGATATGCTCCGTTTCTTAGAGGTTGTCTATGGTTTCTTTGAGTAACTTTTATTTAAGAAGAAATTATTAGACTAAGAATTGGTATGACATCTACAGAATGTAATATATTAGATTGCCTTTTGTTTTAGGATGTTGTTTATGCGCTGGCACATGCCACAGGGAAGACTGGTCGGTTCACTCTGATTGAACGGTGGAGAAATGTTGATAGACTTCTTGCACCACATGAACATCCACTTGAGGTGTGTTGGTAATGTTGTTATTCTTCAAAAGTATTTATGAAAGCTTTTATTCTGTAAAATGAAAAAAATTCTCAAACAGTTCTATTTTGTCCTATAGATCTTGACAAAATGGGGAGAGTATTCAAATGATGTGCAGTTCATTCTGGAACGTTCAAAGTTGGAGGGACCAAGAATAAGTGGACAGCAACAAGTACGTCAAAAACCGGTGGATCCCCTACGAGGCCTAGTTACGACAGCTACATCACCATCTTTGGGGCTTAACGAATCACCCGACTGGCGTACAAATTCACCACATGTGCCAGATCGGAGTAAAGACATTAGGAAATCACTGACATTCAGTGGTGGCCATCATGGACATGTGCTGACAGAAATAAGACGGGGTGACAATGTAGGTATAGTTAAAGGTGTACCTCAAGTGAAACAACCACTGGAGGTACGAGATGACCAAGATTTGCCTAATAAGGTATTAGACAATGGTTCTCCTAGTCAGACCGTGAACTCTTCTAATTCTGATGGCACTGCCTCACCTTTTGGTTACCGCAGTACTGGACAGGGAAGACGTGACGCTCCTCCTCCACCATACAGAGAACCACCGAGACCTTCATCTCCACCTCAACGCTGCCTTCCGCCATATCGTGACCCACCTCCTCCGGTACATACTCCACGAAATGGGCCTTCACCGAGCCGAGAGACAGCAGTTTCACCTCCGCCATCAGCTAGCCGTAGTAAACCAAAGAAGAATCTGCTCAAGGTAGGTTACATAAGCAAATATCAATGATGCACAGTTTGGTCCCTTAATACAAGAAAATATTTTCAGATTTGAGAACAAGTCAGAAGTTGGAAAGTGTAATTTTAACAGTTTCATTTACTCTGTAAATACTTTTTTGTTTTCTGTAGCTATTTCATATGTATTTTTTCATCTGTTTTTATTTTGAGATCTCATATTTTTGTAGGTACACACAGTTTGCTATTCTTTCTATCACCATTTTCTTTGGGGAGGGGACGGGGGCTCAACTGTGGTACATGTTGCTAGTGGTTGCTTTACTTTTGCCGGTATTGTGTACATTTTAATCTTAACAAATTTTCAGAATCGCTGAAATTTAAGAAAGCCCCAGGGCCTGGTGGAATCCTTATCAAATTGTATACCGAATTTGCAGCTTAGTTAACTCCTCTTTTAACCATAATATAACATAGAACCTCAAATAGAAAAGCTGTGCACAGTTGTTGGAAGAAAACACACATCACAGCCATCTACAGGAAGGGTAATGAAAGTAATCCACAAAACTAGCATCCATTATTATTGATATCTTAGAACATATTCTGCAACCAAATGTAGTGAGGTATTCCAAATAAGATAACCCCTTCTATTCTATCCAGCACGCATTCTGAAAACATCAGCTGTGCTAAACCTAACTTTTGCTTTTCTCACTTGACATCCTGAAAGCCTTGGATCAAGACAGTCAGGTAGAAGCATATATATATATATATATATATATATATATATATAATGATAAGATTTCAAAGAGGTTGAAAGATTGCTAGAAATGTAAAATTATACACTGTACAAAAAGATAAACATATTGACTTTTGATATAATATCAGTTATTCACAATTAGAGTAAGTCAGTTTGTATAAATACTTGGGTATAACAATATGTAGGATTATGAAATCGTTAGTGCGCCTGGAAAGTGTTTTCAGGCACTTGCTGTTTATCTTGTATATTAGTGACTTTGCAGACAATATCAATACTAAACTTAAACTTTTTGCAGATGATGCAGTCATGTAGATTCATAGGTAAGGCAGGTGGCAGACTTTGGTTCATTGTCGGGGTCAGGATATTGAGAGAATACAGTCAGTCTACAAAGGATACTGCTTACAAATTACTTGTGCATCCCATCTAAGAATATTGCTCCAGTGTATGGGACCAGTACTAGATAGGACTAATAAGGGATATATTGAGCCATGGTAGACCATTACAGAAATGCTGATAAAACTGAACTGGTAGCTGCTTGAAGATAGATGCCAACTATGCATTGAAGGCCTACTTACAATCTAGAAACATAATATTTATTGTTCCTGAAGGGACCACAAAGACAAGATTGCATACACAGAGAAATTTAAGCAGTCAGTCTTCCCACACTCCTTACACAAGTGAAATGAGAAGAATACCTAATATGTGGTGCTGTGGGAAGTACCCTCTGCCATGGACTTTACAGTGGTTTGCGGAATATGGATATGGACATAAAGAACATATTAAAAATAATAATTGTTTGTTGTGCAGCTCTTCATTTTGTTTACAAATTCTTGTATATAAAAATTTCATGATTTTGTAAACTTCGTAGTAGAACTGACATTTATTTGATACCACTAGATATATACAGTGTGACAGTTATTGAACTATATAAATGTAAGTTAGTTACGAACTAAGGCATGTACACATATTATTCAACATATAAATGTCATTACAGATAATCAAATTTAGATTATGACATGTTTGATGTGCCTGCCTTCATTGACAACAATGTGATGCAAACAAATAGCGAAATTCTGCATGACCAGCTGAAGTGTAGGAACATTGATGACATCGATGACCTCTTGAATGGCTGTTTTCGGGTCAGCAATGGTTTTGGAGTTATTGCTGCACACATTGTCTTTAATATATCCCCATGGAGTCGCATGTGTTCAGATCTGGATAATATGGCGGTCAATGGAGGCTCATGCCAGTGACCTCTGGGTACCCCAGAGCCAGAATGCGGTCCCCCAAAGTGCTCCTCCAGGACATCACTCTTCTGCTTTGATGGGATCAAGCTCCATCTTGCATGAGCCACATCTTGTCGAAATCAGGGTCACTTTGGATAATGGGGGTGAAATCATCTCCCAGAGCCTTCACATACCATTCAGTAGTCACCGTGCCATCAAGGAACATCACACCGATTATTCTGTGACAGGACAGTGCACATCACACAGTCACCCACTGAGGGTGAAGAGACTTCTCGATTGCGAAATACTGATACTCAGTCCCCCAAATGTGCCAATTTCGCTTATTGACAAACCCATCCAAATGAAAGCGGGCTTCATTGCTAAACCAAACTGTACCATGTGCATACTAATTCCCATCATACCCCACACCCAATCATACAGTTTGAACACCTGAACTCAAACCGTTCAGAAGTAATTTTATTTCATATAGTTGAATAATTGTCACCCTGTACATTTTCTGGTACACCCAGTGCGTATTTTATGTAAATGTAAGTTTTGTTTTGACCACTCTATGTAATTTTGGTACCCAAAGAGAATTTAATCTTTGCTGCTACAGTATAATTATCAAGTTTTTGTTTAATACTTCATTACTCTCAGTACTTGAGCATTTGTTTTATTTGTACTGCTGCCAGATTATTCCCTAAAAATTAAGTTCATTCTGTTTCATTGTTCTGCTAGGTCTTGTTTCATCTTTTTCATTCACTTACTGCACTTTTGACATCATTTACTAGTTTTTTTTACATGTACAGTAAACCATTCAGGTAATAATGTGCACTTATTAGAATGATAATTTGTCTTATTTTGTTGTTGCCAACTAGTACACGTGAGCAGTTGTCTGCCTTGCATCTCAATTTCCATTTATCAAGAGTTCTACCATCTTTTCTACTTTTTCACTGTGAAATCAATTTTTCCAGTTGTATGATTCCTTTCATTCTCTGATTTGTGTCAATTCTGTTTGCAATAACTTGTTTCTAATTGTTTCCTCCATTACCACCCTTACTAAAAGTGATTTTGCTTCTTGTACTTCTGGTTGCCTGTTCTGTAAACTAATGTTCATGTCAGTTGTTATTGTTAAAGTTCACTGTAATTACATTTCAGTTATGTCATACAATTTTAAGGTGTTATTTTCCTCTACTTCTCCAAAGTAGATAATTATATTGAGTGGTATCTATTCTTTCTTGTGAACCTGGCATCATTGTAATTGTATTTCAGTCTTGTATTTGCTCTAATCAAGGTTTCAATGTGATCAGATGAATGTAATTTCCTAACTCAGGTACATCGCAACTAAACCTTCCCTTAAGGCCTGATTCTTTGGTTATAATTAAGTTACATAATGGTTTGAATTGTACATAAATTCGATGTCATGCTTTGTATTTAGTGTAAAATTGTGATACATTTTTATTTATATCGTAATGGTGTGTAAATGTATTTGTAGGATTTTCAGCAGTCTGTGGAGGGGAATGGCGATTGCCATCAAGAGTCTGTTCTTTACAATGCCCAGTACAGAGATCTGATGAGGCTTGTCAATTACCAGAGAGAAAAACTTGCTGCCCAGCAGGCAGAAATTGCAAAGGTATGCAGTTCATTGGAATTTATAGTATTTCAGCCTTTAAAATATTGGTATTGCTTAAATATGTCTTTTTATGTTCGTAGTGAAATTATTGCTTTTAGGCTAGAAGCACATTTCCCTACCAACGATTTCTATACAGTTTTTGTGGCAGCATTGGTCCTCTAAACAACAACATTGCCAGTTGTATCTCCCATACTTATTCAACCAAATTTGTAATCTGTCTACAATGGTCTTATATTTTAAACACTAGATTTACACATGTTTGTTGGATTTGTTGACAACTGTAACTAAAAAAATTTGGATTGATGATAATTTTATTACTTCTGTAACAGGTATAAGAAGTGCAGCCTTGGGATTTGATGCACAATAGTATGGGAGATGTAAAAACATCTAAAGCATAACACATTAATTTTAATACAAATCTTACCCTTTTAATAATCTGTAACATTCTCACAAATGCTATATCATCATTAGATGTTTCTCATCTGCAGTTCCCAAGAAGTAATCTAAACAGCAAAGAATAATTAGAAAAAAATCATCTGACTTGAGTTAGAACACTGCAAAACATTGCTGAAGTGAAAAATAACCTGTAGGAAGATATGGAAAAATTTCTATGCATATTAGATGTCACCAGTCGCTAAAAATGTATTTTATCAGAACATTATCAGAGAGGTTCTATATTATTGGTATGTGTAGAAATTTTCTGTTGTAAATGAGTTACAGTATCCTAATCCACCTTCACCTATTCAGCTCTGTTGGTGATTTCTGAATGAAGTAATAGCAGGACATTTGGATCCTTAGACCTTTAAAGCTACATGGCAGAAGAATACTTCTGTGAGAGAGGCAGGCATATGATCACTGAAAGGATAATCGGTGCCTGCAATGGCAGCATTAATTGTGGTGCCTCTAGTGGTGGAGCTGGTACCACGAATTACCATGGCAACTGTGAGAGATGCGGTCGATAACAGACATGGTGTGCTTATGCTTGAGGTTGTACTGTTTACACAGCATCTCTGTGGGGGTATCGTCAGTGGCCTTGAGGGGCAGCAGCAGCTCACAATATACGTCTGTGTTGTGAACTGGTGACTCCCAGGGAGGATGCTATAGATGGTTATATGTTTACTCCCTGTACATCACTTAGTTTAAAATAAGAGAAACAGTTCTACATAATTTTCTTTCTATGTTACTGGAAAAGTTTATCGTCTCTAATTGTCCACTCTAGTTTGAAATTCATATTGTTCAGTAGATTTTGTTCCAATACATATAAATGCATTTTCCCTTCTAGTCTGGTTATTCTTCCCAGCTATTCAGCTCGAATGTTCGGTGTTATACAGTGGCATAGTTAGCTGTTAGATACCACAGATGTACTATCCATAGATTATCTATCCCCTGTAGTTCAGTTGCTTACAATACCATTTTTTCCTTTTACAAGAGTAAAATTAAAAGGTCTTGTTTCAGGAATTAAAAAATCAGAAATACTGTGATATTGACTTACTTTACTTGTGCACGTAATTAAGCAACTGCATTGAGATGCCGTTATCAGTATCCACTACTTTACAGAAGCGTTTGTGTCACTGTTGCACCCTGCCATTCTGTCACTGTTATCCATGAAATAAATATGTGTGCCATGAGCAGATTATCCCATTGAAAATAATTTATAATCTTGGCTCTAATCACACTGTTTGCTGCTTTAGAAGTTCGAAAGAAGGAAACATGTCCAATTGCAATGATTTGTTTTACTGGACATGATATACATCATGGCCTATTTCATAAGCCTAAATACAAGATGCACATAGTGAAATAGACATCCATCAATCATAAGCATTAGTCTTATTGTTAGTGATGAAGCCTATTATTTGCACTCTATAATGGCCTTAAGATTTGAGCCAGTCAAGCCCATTAAAACAAAATATTGCAACTGTAGCTGATAACCACCCTTCAGTGAATATCACTAAATTGCAGTGGAGTAACAACTGTCAAATAAATTGAAATTTCATTCCATGATATGCTTCATGCTTCTGGGCTACACAATTCACAAGAGCTCTGGCATCTTTTTTTATGTCCCGGTTCGCCTAGACAATGCAAAAGCTCACACGTGGCTCACTAACAATCAATCTCCACCATCTCGAGAATGGCGACGAGCAATTCTAAGGTGGACAGCAATGTTACAGTGTGTTTACAAGCTATCATGTTACACACATATTGTCCATTCTTCACACATACTGAAAGAAATTTTACTACATTGGGCACTGTCACTAATCAGTCTAATTTTCAGGTATCCATCTTGCACTATGGTTTCCATAAATTAAACCCATGATAATTCATGTTGTATGCTAATACAGTCAAACATCCTACTGAAAATGTATTGTGGTCTACAGTTGCATGTAGGTTTTCTCATGCCGTGCTCTCCACCTATCGTGTCTCCTGCCTGTTTTCGCTGTAGGCCATGGTTCCCAAACCTTTCCTCAGATGAAACACTTTGAGAATCCTGGCATTTTGCTGGAACACCTTGCTTATTATGAACGTTAATAAAATTATAAACTTTTAAAAATGAGAAAAAAAACTTGTTTTATCCAGTGATTACTTAAATTTAACTCATTACTGTAACACAGAAATTACAATATTTTTTTTTAATAAGAAGAAATGCCCTTTTAATAGTTTTTTGTGGAGGACATATTCACTTCCCATGGAACACAGTGTGATAACCCCTGCTATAGACTCAACGTCCTGTCATGCGTTCTAAATCCTGAGGTGAGGTGAACATTGCCTCCCAGTTCTGCATTGTTTAAAGTAATGAATGATTCTCATATTTGGGCATTTATTATTTTTTAAATACATGTTTAACAAAAACATCTTACCTGCAGAAATTTACTACAGTGTTCTTCTCATCTTTTGTACGCATATCCAACTATTTTCGTTCTGAAATTGGACACAGTAAACAATGAGTAGTGTAGCTTAGTAATTCTGAATGGTATATGAATGAATTTCTGTATGATGATGATGATGATGATGATGATGATGATGATGATGCTCGGTTTGTGGGGCCCTCAACTGTGTGGGTATCAGCGCCCTTACAAATTCCCAACCTTTGCTCAGTCCAATCTCGTCAGTTTCATGAATGATGTGGACAACACAAACACCCAGTCATCTTGAGGCAGGTGAAAATCCCTGACCCCACCGGGAATTGAACCTGGGACCCCGTTCTCGGGAAGCAAGAACAAGACCGCGAGACCATTAGCTGCGGACTGATATCCTTGGGAGAGTCAACTGTGATAAACCCTTCAAAAGTATGTTAGGAACAACAGCAATCTGTATCTTATTTTAACGAAAATTATCACAATTAATGATTTATTTCATTACCAGTGACCGATTTCGGTCTTAGCAGACATCTTCAGACCAGAGGATGACACAATTGGTGACCTACGTAGACGATAAGCAGAGCTGTAGTATATGCCGGGAGGCACCAGTTGCCAGCTGATGACTGGTGCCTCCCAGAGTATACTACAGCTCTGCTCATCATCTACCAGTCATCAACTGCTGATGACTAGTGCCTCCCGGTGTATACCACAGCTCTGCTCATCATGTATATGGGTCACCTGGGGTGTCACCTTCTGGTTTGAAGATGGTCTACTAACACAGAAACTGTTCCACCTGGTGTGTAAAATATGTGAGACGGGTGAAATAATCTCAAATTTCAAGAATGTAATCATCCCAATTCCAAAAAAAAGGCAGTACTGACAGGTGTGAATATTACCAAACTATAAGTTTACTAAGTCTGTTTACAAAATACTGACTCAAATTATTTACAGAAAAGTGGAAAATCTGCAGACTTCAGGGAAGATCAGTTTGGGTTCCGAAGAAATGCAGGAAAACTCTAGGCAATACTTGACCCTAAACGTATGTTAGAAAATAGATTGAAGAAGTTAAACCTACATTTATAATATTTGTAGATTTAGCAAAAGCTTATGGCAGTTTCGACTGGAATACACTTTATGAAATTCTGAAGGTACCAGGGATAAAATACAGGAAGCAAAAAGTTATCTACAACTTGTATGGAAACCAGACAGTAGTTATAAAAGTCGAAGGACATGGAAAGGGAACCACTAGTTGAGAAGGGAGTGAGGCGGGGCTGTAACCTAGCACCAATGTTATTTTATGTGTATATTGAGCAAGCAGTAAAGGAAACCAAGGAAAAATTTGGAAAATGATTTTAAGTTCAGAGAAAAGAAATAAAAACTCCGAGGTTTGCTGCTGAATTGTAATAGTCAGATATGACAAAGGACTCAGAATAACTGTTGAAATAAATGGATAGTGTCTTGAAAAGAGGTTATACGATGAACATCAATAAAAGTAAGAGAATTGTAGTGGAGTGGTGCTGAATTAAAATGGGTGATGTCATAAGAAATAGATTAAGAAATGAGACATTAAAAATAGTAAATGTATTTAACTATTTGTGCAGTAACTGATGATGGCTGAGGTAGAGAGGATGTAAAATGGAGACTAGCATTAGCAAGAAAACATTTCTGAAAAAGAGAAATTTGTTAACACTGAATATAAATTTAAGTATTAGGAAGTCTTTGCTGACCGTAGCCTTGTACAGAATTGAAACATTTATAATAAAAACTGCAGACAGGGTGGGGATAAAAACTTTTAAAATGTGGTGCAACAGAAGAATGTTGAAGAGTAGATGGGTAAATTGAATAACTGATGAGGAAATTCTGAATTGAATTAGCAGAAAATGAAACTGCATGCACAAACTGACTAAAACAATGGAGTGGTTGGCAGGACACATCCTGAGGTGTCAAGAAATTGTCAATTTATTAATGGTGGGAAGTGTGGAGGGTAAAAGCTGTAGAGGAAGACCAATGCTTAAATACAATTAGCAGGTTCAAATCGATGTAGGTTACAGTAATCTGCAGAGATGATGGAGCTTGCACAAGGTAGACTAGTGTGGAGAACTGCATCAAATCAGTCTTCAGACGGAAGATCATAACACATCACAACCTCTATAAATTACTCATACATTTTTATTCCTTGTAGCAGTTAGTAAAAGTTTCATTATATGACTCAAGTATTGCTTGATTAGATTGTGTAATTTGCAGTCTTGACTGATTGATCTGCTTGAAAGGTGGACAAGCAATTCTTGAGATGAATTCACTGCATGAATATTTACATATTTACCTTATTCATGTTTTTGGTGTAAGGCTCTTGGGTAACTTATTTTCATTTTTTATTTTCTTTCTTACATTTAGTATGATGCTGAAATATCATTTTGGGAAGGTAAAACACGAGAACACCAACAACAGATGGAGTTCCTTTCACAGGAAATAGCAAGATATGAAGCAGCAGCTCGCGTAAGTGAAGAACAAGTGAGTAATTAAATGAATATTGTTATCTTCAAATGGTGGAATTTGTGGGTTACATATTTTAATTTGAATATTAGTCAATAGTGATTTATTCTTCTCATAAAATACGCTTGTTAGTCATGTGATAAAGATATAGGAGCCTCGCCAAAATTAATAATATAATTCACTGATATAAAATTATATCTGCTGAGATGGTACAGCAGTCTAAAGTTAACAATTTTTTCCCCTGAGAATGAACAGTTGTAGTTACATAATAACGATCAGTGTCATCCTGCTTAGATTATCAGTTCATTATTCAAGAACCCTTCCACCAAATAGGAACATTTCTGTGGGAATGAATCGTGCAGCTTTTATATTTTTCGCTAGACCTAACTTTGTGTTCGGAATGTTTTATCTTTTAGCCTCTTGAAGACTTTTCACTTCTATCTATTTAGCAATCTCTAAGTATATAATTCCAATCGGTGAGCAAACATATAAATGATCTAAATAATTTTCCAGAAATATTTCTAGTTACCTGGAACACGTGAGGCAATACTGACCTTACGACTTATCTTAGAAGAAAGATTAAGGAAAGGCAAACCTACTTTCCTAGCATTTGTAGACTTAGAGAAAGCTTTTGACAATATTGACTGGAATATTCTCTTTCAAATTCTAAAGGTGGCAGGGGTAAACTACAGGGAGCGAAAGGCTATTTACAATTTGTATAGAAACCAGATGGCAGTTATAAGAGTCGAGGGGCATGAAAGAGAAGCAGTGGTTGGGAAGGGAGTAAGACAGGGTTGTAGCCTCTCCCCGATGCTATTCAATCTGTATATTGAGCAAGCAGTAAAGGAAACAAAAGAAAAATTCGGAGTAGGTATTAAAATCCATGGAGAAGAAATAAAAACGTTGAGGTTCGCCGATGACATTGTAATTCTGTCAGAGACAGCAAAGGACTTGGAAGAGCAGTTGAACGGAATGGATAGTGTCTTGAAGGGAGGATATAAGATGAACATCAACAAAAGCAAAACGAGGATAATGGAATGTAGTCGAATTAAGTCGGGTGATGTTGAGGGTGTTAGATTAGGAGATGAGACACTTAAAGTAGTAAAGGAGTTTTGCTATTTGGGGAGCAAAATAACTGATGATGGTCGAAGTAGAGAGGATATAAAATGTAGACTGGCAATGGCAAGGAAAGCGTTTCTGAAGAAGAGAAATTTGTTAACATCGAGTATAGATTTAAGTGTCAGGAAGTCATTTCTGAAAGTATTTGTATGGAGTGTAGCCATGTATGGAAGTGAAACATGGACGATAAATAGTTTGGACAAGAAGAGAATAGAAGCTTTCGAAATGTGGTGCTACAGAAGAATGCTGAAGATTAGATGGGTAGATCACATAACTAATGAGGAAGTATTGAATAGGATTGGGGAGAAGAGAAGTGTGTAGCACAACTTGACCAGAAGAAGGGATCGGTTGGTGGGACATGTTCTGAGGCATCAAGGGATCACCAATTTAGTATTGGAGGGCAGCGTGGTGGGTAAAAATCGTAGGGGGAGACCAAGAGATGAATACACTAAGCAGATTCAGAAAGATGTAGGTTGCAGTAGGTACTGGGAGATGAAGAAGCTTGCACAGGATAGAGTAGCATGGAGAGCTGCATCAAACCAGTCTCAGGACTGAAGACCACAACAACAACAACAACAACAACCTGTTTTAGAAGTTTGTCATCTCATAGATGTGTGAGGTGGGGACTGTTAAACTTAACATTTTTAAATAATGGGTGACATGGTTTCCTTGGATCCGCAGTATGCACATTTCTGATGACTTTTTTCTGTCTCTTCAGTATACTTTATATATAACTAGAGCTTCCCCAAAAAACAATGCCATGCCTAATTACTGATTCAAAATAAGTGTGATATGCAATTTTCCGTGCACTGGACAATATTTGCTTTGCAAATGCAAAACTACATAATTTGCTCGAAAGGTACTCAGTATTCTAGTTCTAAATTGTACCTTCATTTAGTTCTAGAAATTTGCCACATTCGGCTTCTGCTATGTCATTTTTAAGATTTATTTTAATTTCCTGGCATTTTGACTGTTGTGTCTTAAATTGTACCGTATGCATTATCATGTCTATAATTTGTACAAGGTGGTTGGGCCAACCATGAACATGCCAAACATACAATAAATGAATAAAACATCAACACACATATTTACAGTGTATACAGTGTAATAAAATTGTACATGTCTTTTGTATAATTGCTTGCTTCTGTTCCACACTGCCCAGGAAATATTTAATAACATCATTCTATTTTCATAATAGCCTCACTGCATGTGTTCTAAGATCTGGACCGCGTCTTAAAAAAGTAGTGCAGTTAGATGCATTTGCATATAACGAATGGGAGCAGTGATGTGTGCATTTGTGTGCATTGAGCGGAAGCAAAGACTCCATACTATGGTGGCATTCATAGTGCCCTCCATAAGAATATGGCGAGCTCTGCAGATAGCAGGGCTTTTGGTGGCACATGCTGACAGTGTGTTTAAATGACATGTCTTCTAAGGAGATGTGGTTGTCACGTGGTGTGCCATCTGCAATTGACGTAGACGCCATCAATACTACATTCCTCCTCCCTCCCTCTTGAGCACCCCTTCCCCCAATCAAAAAAAAAAAAAAAAAAAAACACCGTCTTCACATAGTGTGGGTGCAGGTGACGATGTTGGGAGCTCTGTGCCACGGTGCAGCTGACGGAGTTGGATGTGGTGCAGTGGCAGATGATGCCAACCGACCTGTGTTGCAACATTTCATCTTGCAAACCATTGGGAACATGTACCAAACAATTGGGGGTAGGACATACAACCAACAGCACAGGTGGGTACAGCAGTGGCACTGCTAAGGATGCTGAAGGCTGTGAGGCTGACTGATGTTGCTGTGAAAGACAACGGATTAGTAGCTGCATTAGCAGCTGCCTAGGAAGTCAGGCTACCTCTATGGCAGAGTTGGCTGCTTACTCATATGTCCAGGATTAGGCAATGGCAAAGGCTGCTCAGAGTTGTTTGCAATGTTTCTGAAAAATGATATTATATGGCAGGATCACAATAATCACAAAACAAAGTTGGTTTTGATGCCACTGATGGGTGCCTGTTTTGCTGTGAACAGTATAGTGAGCTCAAAACTTTGTCCTTCATGTTGAACTTCATTGGAAAGTTAGCATTTGAAACAAGGTGTCTAGGTTGGAATACATGCAACAAAATTACGGTGATGGTGACATTTTAACAATTTTTCTGCTGAGGCATCATGAAAAGACAGAGTGCGAAAGGTACTAAGAAACATTAAAAAGGCATTTTCTCTTCAGTGTAAATCATGAAGTTTGGATGTTTGAGCCTTGAAAGTGTGAATAAAATTTTCAGCTTCACCATCCTATTGAGGAGAGACTGGAGCTGTTCAGACATGTTTAATCCTATTTTACCAGCAAAATTTGTTGAAATTCCAATAAGGAAAACTGCAAACCATTGTCCGAAACAATAGTTTGTGGCAAGACTTCTAAACAAAAGACAGAAACAAGTACCTTTGATTGTGCTAGCACTAGTCCTCAAGTTTGTTGGAATGACAAATAGGTATCTACTGGATGCATTGACAATGTACTCGTAATGTGTTCCATAAAAGACTGGTAAAACCAATACGAATGTTTCGCTAAGGACCATCTTATGGGGTTAATTGTAAAATTTTTGATGGGGCTCTGCTTGGTTGTCTATGCAGTGGGCAGTAATCTATTCATTCATCGTATCAAGACAGTGCGACATACAAAGCTTAGTGATCCCTCGTGTCCTCTTTGTAAAAATCTGAAAACATTTTGCTGTAATGTTGCGGGAATCGTGAATAGAGTTTGTTCATTAGAAGTATGAAGTAAAATCACACCATTTTGAAGAGAAACTTTGTTCCATTGAGCATGATATTTTAGCGCTAATGCATCTGAAATTAATTTTGGATTTCAAGGCCAACCCATCTGAATATAGTACTGCAGCAATTGTTTTATAGGGCCTTCAGTGTGATCTCGGCTTGATTACAGGTGCACTGTGCATGGGCATGCAGGAACTCAGCAGCCCACTGCAGCCTTTCAGACCAGCCCCATTCTGAGCATTTGTGCTGAGAATAGTGTGAGCTGCCGCTTCACATTAGGTGATGGCTTCTCATGGTGTAACGGACCTGTAAGAAGCTGTCTATTCGATACACATCTGTGTATCATACCATTGCTTGGCCACCAATGGAAAGGCTCTTTCATACTCTACACTGAGCAATGAGTCCCTATGGGATTCATGTGAAGGATTGCCTTTTAGAGATGGGTGTGGCTGGTTTTAGTGTTTTACACCAAGGTCAGAGCAGATCTCCACCTTAGCTCCTACTGAAGCCCAAAATTATTTTAGACATGATGCATTTTAAGAAATACTGCATTCCAGATTTTATGTTTCAATCTCTGTTTTTTGAAATTTTAGATAGGCATCACAGTTTTAAAGTTGTGTACACTGACAGCTCCAAACAAGGGGACTCTCTTGGTTGCTCAGTAGTATTTCCCAATGGTGTCTTTAAGATTTGCCTTCCCTGTAACTATTCTCTTACTGTATTTACTACTGAACTTTTTGCGACCTTGAAGACACTGGAGCAGATGAGGCATCTTCGGGGCAAACATTTTCCCATCTGCTTCAATTCTCGTAGTGCCCTACAACTTCTGCGGCAGTACTCCGAGCAGAGAAAATTTCCCAGTAAATCCGTGACCAACTGTACGTCCTACAGTGGTGAGAGAGGCAGATCTTATTCCACTGAGTACAAGGGCATTTGGGAACTTGGGGAAATGAACAAGCAAATCTGCCAAGGAGGCTTGCAGGGAATGTGACGTTACATAATGTGCCATTTCTGTACAGGCTCATTTTGCTGGAGAGTTGGGGATCCGTGCAATTGTGGAAGGAATAGTGGCTCTCAGTGATGCCAACTGTCTGGCTGTGGCATTCCTTATCCCAGTCACTCTGGTTGGATGAAATGACGCTGACCTGCTTCTGGATTGGGTGCTGTCTTCTAACGCGTGGCTTTTTACTTTGGCAGGAGGTTCCCCAGTCTGTGATGCCTGTGGCATACAAATTAAATTACTGTTCTTTACATGTTAACTGAGTGCATTTTATATCGTTATGGGAGGGCAGAATCAAATTTCAGTGGCTTTGCAGGTTGGGTGGCTCATCCTTTCTATACCAGATTCTTTTCACTGTTTATTTTCTCCTTTTTTAAGTTTTAGGCCTTACACAGTATTTCATGTTCATATTTCTGTGTGCAAATACAAGTTTTGCTGCATTTTTAGTACTTGAAATTGTAGTTGGAGTTTTGTAACTCTGTGAATTAAAATTTTCGTATGGGCACTAAAGAAACTGCTGTTGCATACTCACACCAACCTGTCGTCGTCGACATCATCATCATCGTCATCATCATCATCGTCATCATCATCATCATTGAGCAATTGTAATGATTCATCCTATCCAGTAGGTTGTATGACACGCTGACAATCTGTTTCTGATGCATCGAATTCTGGATCACTTCCCACAGGTAGGCGAGACAGGGTGTCTTTCTTTGCACACTTTACTCAATAGGGGGATAAGGAATTTCATATTGATAATTCAAAAGAATTAATGACTAATGTTGCAGCTTCTGTGCTGTATAAACAGGCACATCTGGATGAGAAAGAGCAGTCAATGGCTTATGATCAGTCATGAGAAAAAAATTCCTGCCATGCAAATATTTACAAAATTTTATGACACCATATATGGTGGCTAAGTCTTTCTTTTCCAGCTGACTGTAATTGACTTGTACCGTGTTTAACATCTTAGACATAGATGCAATGAGACACTCAGTGTTTCCAATCTTGAGATAAAATTGTCCCTATTCCATGTGATGATGCATCAACTGCAAGCATTACCGGTTTCTGCAGACTGAAATGAATATGACATGGGCGACTGAGCAGTGCATTTTTCAACCTTAATTTTCTGTCCACAGTCCATTGGAAAGCAACATTTTTATGCCAGAGGTGATGCAAAGGAGCAACATTTTGTGCTTTGTTCAGAATAAATTTAATGTAATAAGTAAGTTTTTCTTAGAACTGCATGTAATTCCCATTCATTTTTGGGAGAGGGTAATCTCTGAATGGTCTCTAAATGCTTAGTTTCGGGACGAGTGCCATGGGTGTCAGTAAGATGTCCCAAATATTCAGTTTCAGTATTGAATAATGAATGTATCTGTAGATTGCAGTTGAGTCCTGTGTCAGTTAAAACTTAATAAGATACTCCAAATTTATGAGATACTGTTCCAATGTTCGTCCGGACACAGTGATGTCATCCAAATAATTTTAATTAGACAGAACTTTTGACATCACTTCTTCAAGAAAGTGTTGAAACAATGCAGGAGCAGATGCACTTCCAAACAGTTGTATGACACAGTATTAGTACAAGCCGACATGCTTATGATTACCATAATTTTTACCATTTCCTCATCCAGTGGAGGTTGAAGGTAAGCATTGGCTTAATCAGTTTCGGAAAAGAATTTTCCACCTGCTAGTTGATCTGTAAGCAGCTCAATATGTGGAAGTGGGAAAGAATCAATAAGTGTCTTGAGTGTTAACTATTGCACAAAGTCTGATTTTCACTGTTCAATTTTCTTGTGATAACTAAAGGAGGTGCTCATTAGCCTGCAGAAACGTGTTTCAAAACTCCGATTTGTTCCAGTTTGTGAAGTTTAGAAGCAACTCAATCACAAATGGCTTGAGGTACTGGACTCGCATGATAAACTTTCAGTAGCATAATCTGCACTTGAAAATTCTTTATCTGTCCCAATGTGCAATCAAACAAATGTCCATATTTTTCACAATTGTTGAATGCAGGCAGGGGAAACTTGAGTATTGATAGCATGTGCATTGTCTTGAATTTTCAAACCAAAAGAATCAAATGTATCCATCCCAAAAATATATTGACTAGAAAGAGAGTGAACTAATGTGAATGGTGCTAATGCAGTAACATTTTTATATTTTGCTTGCTGAGATTAGAGATACATTCGCTATTGTAAGCTGTGAGGTGCGGTTGTGATTTCTGTAGCTTAGGGTATCCAAATTGCTTGTATGCATTCTGATTAATTAATGGACTGAAGCACTTGTGTCTGAAATAATACAGTTTGATTCCAAATCTATGAAGAGATAAATGAATCGGTTGCATATATTACACTGAATGTGATTGTCAGTTCTGAGTTGAGAGCAAAATTTTGCACTGTACATGTAGCTTTGTGATTCCGGAACTTGTATCTACGGTTGCAATGAGTATTGCCAGGATGAGAGGGTAAGGGTTCAGATCTGTGTGTGGGGGGGGGGGGGGGGGGGGGGGCAGAGTTGGTATTCCGTGTGGCAGAAAAAGCAGTGTCTGCAATCAAGCGTTAAATAACACTTAACCAATACTTTGAAGCACGTGAACTTACAAGAAATCTGGCTTGGCATCTCATGCACTGATTATTCCATTGCTTGTGATGCTTTAAAATTGCTGCCTGTATCCTTTTGTCAGCAAGGTTCTGAATAATTGCATTGTAAAACATTTCATTACATTGTGAAACTTTTCATCTTGAAATGAAGCTCCACAAGCACCGTTAAATTTAAAATTCTTAGTGATACCCATGAGTTCAGTGTCCATTACTTATAAGACTGATTACTCTGATTTTAAATGAGCAGCAGCAGCTACGTGGATCTGTGACTCAAATTTATCTGTTTTCCCTTGCGAGTTCCTTGTAAGATAGGGTTTGATATTCTACTAGAGGGAACACTTTTTGACACCATCACACAATTTGTACTCCCACCCACAAAAATAAGAAAGGATATTATGAGTTGCCTGAGATTTAGTAGACTGTAAAGTGCTGCTCCAGTTGAATTTTGTATTCTGTCCATACCTCCTGTTTTGTATCAAAGGAATGGAAGGGAGGAGGCAGTACCTGTCAGCTGGATTTCTGTTCATCAGTAGTAATTGGCTGCTGGGCTTGTTGTGCTCAACAGTAATGTTTGTATTTGTTGGCTCTGAAACTGAATAAGTGCAGTGAGAGATGGCTCTCCAGTGGTTGCCGTTTTCTATGAAACTTAAGTACACTTTAAGACATAGAGAGAAAAAAAAACCAATTGATTATATTTCGACACTCCTGGAAGAGGTAATTGATTTTTGTTGACAGATGATGTTTAATCATGTTCCTTCGTATTCATCAGAAATGTTTGTTGTGTCTGTAGTTTGTATGAAGTGGTTGGACAAATCTTGAATACTCCAAACATTTAATAAATGAATAAAACATCAACACATTTATTTACAATATGTACAGCATAGTAAAATTATGTGTATCTTTTGTATTACTGATTGTTTCTGTTTCACATTGTGTAGGAAATATTTCTGCATGTTCATTGAATATTAACATTTTACAGTGGTCATAGTAGTCTCACTGTGAGTCTTTCGATATCTGGGTGGTATAGCTTGGTGTGCAGGGTCTTAAAAAGATGCATGGGTGGTTACATTCCCATGTAGTGCATAGAAGCAAAGATGGCATACTCTGGTTGCATCTGTAGTGCCATCCATAAGATTATAGCAAGCCCTGTACATAATTGGCTCATCGTGGTGCCTGCTGGCAAGCTTAAATTATGTGTGTTCTGTGGAGCTGCGGGTGGCATACCACTTGTGATTGACATAACACTGTCAATACCACATGCATCTTTGAAACAATAGCTGGAGCCTCATTTCTAAACTATTGAATGTATTAATATTGCAGTCAGACATGTTCTGCTTCACAGTTTTCAGTTAAAACAAATGCATATCTGCAAACAGAATTGATGTTGATGACCAACTTATTAGCATAAAACAGAAAAAGTAGGATGGGAAATATTTAGTTGTACATTCAGTATTAGTTGATTGCCTTTTAGATTGGTTTCTCAAATAACTTCTTAAGGAGGAAAAAATCTGAACATCACAACTGTTGGGGAATTGTGATATTGAATTTTATTGGTCAGTGTTTAGTACATCAAACCATTGTCTTACTGGATTACTCTTTAAGTTCTGTAATAAAAAAGTGCTTCACAATAACTGTTGCAGTTTGAAATATTGGCAACACTATAAAATTTGTTTGAAATACAACTTCCTCACAGCTAAATTTTGTTCAGTGATGCATTGTTAGCACAGATTGCTGCTTTGAAGTACACTTACTTGAACAGATTCCATGTGAATTTTGTGGTAAATGAACTCTTACATTCCTTGAATTATATTTCTTCTTCTTCTTCTTCTTCTTCTTCTTCTTCTTCTTCTTCTTCCATGCCATATTTCTCATGTCTCTTTGGGTTATCCCTCCCAATCTTGTTACACTATTATGATCGTATTCGCGTCATTTCACAATGCATTCCCCTTGTTTTCGAGTAATTCTGTAGGATCCTAAGCCATACATTCATCAGTTATCTGGGCCCCCTTTTTGGTAATTTTATGTCTAGAACTGTTCTTGGTATATGATTAAGTTCATGGTACATGGCATGTCCATACCGGTGTAGAAGATTCTTTTGGAGCTTTTCCTCCATGTTTGCTACCTTAAACAAGCCCCAGATGTGGCCATATCTGACTCGCTGTCTATTAGGGTCACTCCTCCAGACTAGAGACGGGCAAATTCATTCACTCGTTCACCATTCCTTTTTTTTTTTTTTTTTTTTTTTTTTTATCCAGTTGTGGATGCTACATGGATTTTAGATAAATTTCCAGAAAAAAATCAGGTATGCACAGAAATTCATTGATTAGCTTATGTAGACATGTTGTATACTTCAGTTTCCATAGCCAAATGGATTAGTCACTTGATGTGATGCACCAGTGTATACAAGCCAAGTAGAGAGAGGCTAGAGCAGTCTGAACAGTACAGATTACGGAACATGCTTACAACCCAGTGCATACAACCCTAATCATTATTAACTTTTGATGGGTGTTTGTAATAATAGAAAGTACAGTGTCTTCATTTTCACATTGTTTATAGAAAATAATATATACTTCTGTGGGCATTACTAAAATGAAATAATTAGAAGTAAACTGTCATCTGTCAAACCAACATTAGACTACAGTTTTCTTGTACAATGAGCTGGCGAGTAAATTAACTACACATCAAAGTGTCATAGTATCTATGTGGGAAGTAAAGATTTACTGGGAAAAATCATGACTTCAAACACAGGAGTTGAAACTGTATACTAAAACAGAAGCTTTGTATTAGCAACAGGGGGCAGTTACATAAATATGCTGGGAGATGGCGGAACTTCATAAGTAAAATAAATAAATAAAAAAAACTTTTTCTTATTCAAGACCTTGGCAATATAGCCCACATCATTGCTTTGAATATCCTTACAGTTGGAAAAAAGACAACCAGTTTTTGATCAGCAGTCAGCTGAAAGGGTCTCCAAGGTTCATATGTGGAATCACTCATCAATTATTTGAGAAAGAGAATTCCTGAGCGAGCACAGGCAGCCATTAACAGACAAGACTAAAACGAATATGAAATTCAACAGTTCACTAAATAACATATTAATGTATGTAAAATATAAATTTTGTGTCCAAATTTATTTGAAATGAAAAGTTCACTACTTGCTCGATGCTGATAATTTTAGGCATATTTATATTGTGTAAATTACTGCAGAAAAAGGCATGATAAAATTGTTTCTTGAGACTCGCACTGAATGGTGGTTTAGTTAAATCATTAGTGTTTGTCACAACAGCTTAAAATACCACAACTTTTCAATGACTGGGTGTGTTTTCATTGAAGGCATTTTGGTAAAAGATCTCTTGTATTTATCTTGAAGACATAAGAGATATGAAGGGATTATATTGATAAATTTTGAATTAACTGCGAAGACTCTTCTCTTAGAACCATCTCGTAGATTATCTTTCCATGCTCCTAGGGGATCCATCATGCAGGGTGGACGGCAAGTGCCGTTTACATATTGATAAAGTTTTATGTTCCTTGATAAAGTTGAATTATGACCACAAGAAGAGACTGCAGTTTGTTTTATTGCTGTTTTCCTTACTAGTATGTATCCTGTGCCACTTCCGAAGGCAAACCAATGTAATTGGGTTTCAGAATTCTTTCAAAACTTTCTGTGTGTATATTATGTTGACAGTAGTATACCTGTAGTATAGCTTCACAAAAAACTGAAAAATCATTTATGGTCCCTGTCCTGCGTTATACTGTCTTAATCTCCTAAATCAAAAATGAAAATGGCCACTACACTGAATCGTGAAACAAAACCAGTGGATAAAAGTATATAAGAATTCACGGAGGAATCTACCAAATCCCAAAAATTATGACTAATGGGATTGAACAGTTTGTTTCTAATAAAGTAAGAGTATTCTTAAACAGGTTTGATTTGAGTGAAGAGTTCTTACAATGGATACTTCACAGTTTCATGAAAATGAAGATGATGTCAACACTCTACACCTAGTTACTAAACTAAAGGTTGTAAGTTATCTGGCTGAGACAGTGAAATAATTATGTACACACAGTATTTAGTGCATGTTTTAATGTGTCTTTTGGAGTGTGATAGTGGACAGATTACTGTTACTATGCCATTGCCAATATTTTGATCGTATGGATCCATGTTAAAGCTGAACTGTTGACATTTCTGGAACAGGCTCATTTGTATACCTCATTTACACAGAAGTAGTTCATCTGCTCATGAAATCAGCTTCCTTGTCACTAATTCCCACCTTTTTGATGCCCAACTCATATACTTAAACACATGAACAAACAGTACTTCTTATTGTTGCCACCTTTCCATGTGAAACATGCCCTTTCCTACAGAAGTTGATTTGTCATGTGAATTCAAAACCAACCTCATCAATGCAACAACTCTTTGAGTTACTTTGTCATCTTCATACACGAGCAATTTTCTTGGCCATCTCATCCACACACAAAACTAGTGAATCTTCTCAACAATTACACAGATGAGTATCCATAATCACACATTTCTGTTATACCTTGAAATCTATCTGTTAATACATGATGTGTACAAGTTTTAAAAGTCAAATCCTGAAATGAGGCCTACAATACCGCGTATTGTCCTCAAACCACCACAAATAGCATTTTGTTGCCACCAAATTGCATAACTTTTTGGTCAGCTTCTTTATCACTTATTTATGTATTCACTGTGTTTGCTGTTTAAAGTCAGTATTTCTTAAGAGGAAATGCCTGCTACTTTTATTGACATTCCTATTCAACCTCTGAAACAAGTAGAGTAACTGAGAGCTTACGCATCACAAATTCTTATTGAACCTGGTTTTAAAATCTTGATTTACGCATGCAGATATCAGATATCACATTCATTTACACTATGTGTCATCAACATTAGTTTATTGTTCTGTTGAATTGGAACAAACCGTAATGTACAACATACTTGAAGCATTAATAGTGATTATAAAAGATACGTTGCGTCACCAACAGTACCTCTCATAGTCATAAACTAAACTTTTCCTTATTTCTAATGAAATAAGTCAACAGGATATTAAAATTACTTTCCTTTTGGTCTTTTCATGCCCCTAGTTAATTCAGCACCAACAGTTTTACTACTTGTGTATTCCTTACTTATGTATAATTATGCAAAACATATATCCCATATTACATACACATATAGCAAGGTATTTCTTCCTCATGAGACTCACTTATAGCTTAAATATTGATAGATTGTCCTCATAATTCCAGTTACGGCAGTTGGTGAATGTAGAAGAAGAGAGTGAGATTGTGCGTCAGCAAGAGAAGACTTTGAAATCTGAACTCACATTGTTACGTTCAAAACTTGCAAACTGTGAGACTGAATTGCTTCAGTGCAAAAACAAAATAAGGTAAATAACACATGAATTGGTTTTTAAAATGTTACTTTGTACTTGCACTTGTGGTATTGAATTAGCTGTCTCATGCTACAGTTATAATCTGATGATTTTACGTAGGAGTAGTGAAATTGTTAAAGATAAATTCTTTATTGCCCAAGAGAATGTTTTCTTGAATTCCATGTGAAATAATCCCTAAAATGTTGTAAAGGGACTTGATTATTAAATTCACTTCTGACACGGGTACTGCTAACCTTGATGTCATACACTCTAAAACACAACAACAGTAACCACCAACACCAACACTTCAGGCCCTTATGTTGTTTTGTCTGACCACCTCCATGGTCTAATAGTAACTCACCGGCAACTGATGCAGAGAACCGAGGTTTGATTCCAGGTGACAACATTAGATTTGTCTGTCAAGAAACCAAAACAAAAAACTACTTTGTGTCATAAGACATCTATTTAATTTTGTTTATTTTGGTTCATTACGTTCATCTATATTTTACAGTTTTAAGTTATCACTTTTTTGACCACTTCACAGAATGTGAGTTTAATTAGAAGCATTCCTAAATTGCTACCTGTGGTTTACATGGTATATATTCTTCTATTGATCTCAGTTTGGGTTATAAACAGGCCTCATGAGCATTGAATAGCCCTTCATTTCAACTTAGTAGCCCCCCCCCCCCCCAATTGTGTGTGTGTGTGTGTGTGTGTGTGTGTGTGTGTGTGTGTGTGTGTGTGTGTGTGTGTTTCCCTGGATAGACATATCATGTCTAACCATCTCTCATAAATTAAAATCTGTTAGGTTCTTGTATGGATAAGCCAGTACCATTTTAAAAAGTTTCAGCTTCTTTTCAATAGTGGCACTATATTTCAGTGCAATAAATATAGTTAATAAATTATTTTAATATCATTTAAAAATAATATTTGTATGCCTATCCAGGCTGTTGCTAGAGGAATTGCAATTGGAGCAAAGATATGTGCTGCGGGAATATGAAGATAGACAGTCTCTGGAGCGATCATTGTTGGGAGAGATGGAACGTTTGCAACGGGAGGTGGAACAAGCACGTCAGAATGCTGAGATGTCTGCTCTTTGTGCTGAGAATTTGAAGAGAGAGGTATTAACTGGTATTATGATTGCTTTTATCCTTTTTGTGTTAAATCTTAGAGTTATAAATTATTTTATGAACAGTTTGGTATTATTAATTTTAAGTCATAAATTCTGTTATACTGAGATTTGTAGACTTTTGATACAGATATACAATGTGAAAAAAAAAAAATTGCCATACTTGATGGTCAGCATTCAATTCCTCATCCCAGTTCAAAACAAAAGTGTGTCTTGGAAAACATAGTCCTCCCAATGGGTTTAATATAAATGCGAATTAAGAAACGAGGCTCTGGCAATGCTGTAACTGCTTGCAGCATGGCCAAGAACAGGTAGCATGAACTCTGTGTTGTCTTGGAGCTGTCCCATTAGTATGAGGCAATGCAATGGGGAATAGAAATGCAGACTCATCAGTGTTACAGTCAGTTTTATGCCAAACCTTGCAGTTAAAGCATCAAATTGTATCCATTTTACACCTCCACAGTACGGTATCTTGTGTGTTTCTTTCTATTACTCTTACCTTTATTTAAACATTAAGATGTAACATAAACTTCTTGCATATGTAAACGACCACTTTGTTTTGTCCATGACACAAATAAAGCCAATACAAAATAATCATGGATAAATGTATGATACAGTGACACATTAAACTTGTTTGGAAATAGGCAAGGGCCCAAAATCACTCCTCCCACAATTCCATCCTACAGGTTTATGCCAAAGTGTGCCGGAAAGTCATGTTCGTGGGTTATGTGTGGGTTGTGTTCCGATCAATAATGGCTGTTGTGGGGTTGAAAATACCATCACAAGTGAAACTAGATACGTCAGTCTGTATTATGTTCTTCATATAATTTTTGTTATCTTCCACTTGGTGCAAAAGCCATTCACAAAACTGTACTCATCAAATGCATTCTTCTGGCCACTGGTGTTGAGTTAACGTGTAACGATACCGATGCAATTCATCATCGTGCAACACTTAAACAACCAGTCTGTGAGGTATCTGGAACTGCCTTGCTATATCATGGGTACTTTGCTGAGGTGATAGGTGAATGGTTTCAAGAATCATGTCCTCTGTGGAGTACGTCTAGTCCTTGGACAACATCTGTCCATTACTTGTGGATGAAGATTACCGGTTTCCCAAAGGCATTGCTTCAGTTGATGAAAAACATTCTTATCAGGATGCCGCCATTGAGGGTACTGTGCATCATATACACATGCAACAGCAGTAGCTTGGTAATCCGATGCACACAGCACCAAAAGCATATCAATGTATTCATTGCTGCCCTACATGTACTTCACAGGACCAGTTATGATTGTACACTGCGTGGTTAGTAGACGCATGCAGTGTAGTGGATCCCACTGCCAAGTGATGGGCAATTGTCCTGTTACAAAATGATGTCCTGCTCTTAAACGATGACAATTAGAGAATGGATGTCTAAAAAATAAAAAAGGAATCTGACAAGGATTCGAACCATAGCTCCATGATGGATGTGGGCTTGATTTCTCAGCAGTCTACTTAGTGAGCTATGACAGCTGGTACAGTAGTGCAGGGTGATACACATTTCTCTGTTCATTACGATGCACTGCACAGTGTGACAGTGTCGCCAGCTCCTCGTTTTCATACACTTGTGTTCAAAATGCACCAAATCTGATTTTGCTAGGTAAACTTTTGTCTTGAATCTGGATGAGGAATCACATGTTGACCTCCAAGTGCTGCAGTTTTTTCTTCAGTCTGTATTATTTGGGAAACATGTAGAAATATAAATTTCATGCCAAAATTTAAGAGTAAAGAAGGAATCTAGGGGAATTTGAACAAACCGTCATTTGTTGTTGGTAAAATATTTGGAAAAGTGAAAGAAACAGGAAATTTAAATTTAGTTGAAGCAAATGGCCAGAGAATATGGTCTGAAGGAAAAACAGGGTAAGCAGATCAAGATACACTTAAAGTGTATAAGATGAGCAAACAGATTGGGAGTTCATGATAAGAGGAGTGCAGTTGTACTCAATACCACAGCTGGAATTCAATGACAAGAGCTGCAGTGGTGCTGGTGTTCAACAGGAGCTACTTTCAGTTTCCCATGAGAGCATCCAAATTTATGTTTTCCTCACCACAGATGAGTGATCACCAGGTCGTCTTTAATAGTGTATGGCCATTTGCCTACTCAGTTTTTGTCTAACTGATCCAGTGTTCCATCTAATGTCCACACCAGCAGTGGCTGTTAAACTCTTGTCCCCACCCCCAAATCTAGACTTTTGATAGGTGCAAAAGAAAAGAACATTACTTACTTAAGAGATAAAATTATAGTAAACAGCGAACTCTGGACAAAACTAAATAAATGACTTTTTTAAGTTATAAAGTTCTATTTTTGAGAATTTTGACCATGATATAACATAAATTGGAAGTAATGATCTGAATAATCCTATAAAGTTGTGATAACTGCTGGACATCCCAACTTAGATTATTCCTAACAGCAGAGTAATAATTCACACTTTGAAGAAATATAAATTAAAAAATTTAAAATTATGATTAACATTGATTATGGCAAAGCTCAGAAAGTTTTGTAGCCATATTCACTACTCCTTCAGCAGCTTGAGAAAAGTTTATCAAATTAATGTCTTGATACAGGCACTGATCATAGAGCCAAGCATGAAAACATGGTCTTGGCCTAAACTTGCTGTTTTACTTTCATGTACTTCCCAAACTATGGAATTTGGAACAGTTAAACAACCCAATAGAGCTCTAAAAACTTCAATATGCACCAAAATAAAAGTCTGAAAGTATTATTCTTAAAACTTTTTGATCAAGTTTGGACCCACTCACTGGCATTTCTCCATGAGTTTCAATACTATTGTGTGAAAATAAGTACAGTGATGTTCCCATCTCAAGACTCTCAATCATTTTGTGAACCAAATTGGTGATTTATTTGTGTATAAATATGCAACCAGTCCCTTTTTTGTTTTTTTAATATGGTTTATTGTACCATTAACTAGTTTTGGAGTCGCCACAGGCTCATCATCAGATGGACCAAGCATAGCTAGACACTGCGATGATGGTGCAGGCAAAAATGACGGAAATTTAATAATCGGCAACGAAACATTTAACAAGTGGAAAGTTTATGTTTTAGGTGCTTACAGTGCACTGCATTGTGATATCCGTAGGAAATCCATTCCCATAATGTACATTATGAGGCAATACACATAGATATCACAGTATTGAACAGCACTTGGTTTTACACTTATTCACAGGAGGTAATCACTGGATTTAATTACAAAGACTATGAGTATGATAGAGATCACATTTTGCCACTTCATGATCTTTGACCTGAGATGAATTGTACAGGGTGTGTACGACCCAGGACAACCGGGAGATCCGGGAAAAAAATGGGAATTTTTTCATCTGGGAGAAAACTGGGAAAAATCTGGGAATTTTTCATTATTTTAGTTTTCAGTTAAATTTTTGTGATTTTGACTGGTAAGAACCGATACTCTACCAGAGAATATTACTGTATCCCGCTACTGCAGAATAATACTTCAACAATAAAACATAAACGAGAGAAAAAAACAAAAATAACTTAAATTGTAAAGGAAATGCACCATATACAACGACACACAGTGCTCATGCAAACGTCTGCCAACAGCAAAGTGTGCCAAAGGATTTAGGAAGACTATGCAGTGCTTCATAACAATAAATTGCCTCCGATGAGCATGAAGTCACAACTGTTTACATTGGACTCATTTTTGCAGTTATGAGCGGGCTCCTCCGCATGCACAGTTGAGTCGCATTTGAGTAGTAGATTCTCCCGTTTCCGGCTACAGGAATGTGGCTGTTGGCTGTGCAAGCAGTCACAGCAAGCAGCTAGATGCTACCGGGAAAATGGGTCACCAAATTCATATTCTTGAGGAAAAAAAACTTGTTTCACAAAGTGCCTAGCATCCAGCGCATGTCTGTCTATCGATTATTCATACGATTTTGAAATGCTTCCCTGTTGGTTTTTTACATTTTTGAACACATTTTAAGTTGGTTTCTGAATGAATCATAAGTTGATTTTTGAATGCGTGCATAGTGTACGTGATGTGTCTGTCAGAGAATCCTCGTCATATCTAGAAATAAACTTTCTGCAGACAAAAGGGGATGGGGCTATATGAACTGAGCGGAGTAAAGCCGAACAGATGAATGCCAAACGCTGTCTGATTATGTGGTTGACTGGGTTTGCGAATGATCAGCGTTGTTATAATTACAAGCGAAATCCATAGATTCAAACTACCAGAATGGAAATCAATGACTTACGGTAATAACAGGTGAGAAAGATTACATATTATCTTCTTGGTATATCCAAGAAAATGAAATTTTGACAGAAAATTTGTGGCCAGATCGCTACATTAGTAAGGACCAGTTGCACAGTCTCCGGCTAACAGCCGCTTAAGTTCTGTTCTGGAAGTAACACTGAAAACATGTTGTACAAACATGTAATAATGCCTAACCGAAAATAATCGCGGGATAACTGAGCCTGTGACTCTGGCAGGGTTAGTGAAGTTAATCAGCGAACAAATTTTGACAGTGGCAGGAATAGCTACAGAATTAGTGATGACAAGATCGTTTGTAAGAACGAGGAAGGAGAACAAATGGGGACATCACACAAATTATGGAAGAATAAAATGATTTCAAATTTATATAAAAATTTCGTAATACTACTTTTTGATCTCATGCTTGAGAAACTGGTGCGTTTGAATGAAATGTGGAACTATTTCCTAACATAAAGCTTTGTGCTTGTTGTAGGCCTAATAGGCATTTGATATTGGTACTTCATGAATTATATTCTGTCATGTTATAAAAATAATCATTTGTGCCAAAACAGTCTCATTTATTTTGTGTGTGTTACAAAATTGCTGCAGTATTAGAAAAGCCTATTTTGTTTTATCTAGCAGACAGTGACAAAATAGACGTAATCAGATCGAGAAACCACACTAGTCTTGGGTATTATTTGTGTTAACAGCTTTTTCAGTAATAGATAGCGATATTTCGATTTTTCATGTAGCAAAACATTTGATGAACTTTGATGAGGTTATAGATTCTTTCACAGAAAGGAAAGCACGCCATGTAAAGCTGTAGCAAGATTAGAGAGAAAAAAATGCTAGGAGCTGAGGATTGAAGAAATGTGTACTTTCTTGCTTATCTCTTGTCTTTATTTGTTTTATGTATCCTATATTTAATTTTATGTCACGCAAAACAGCAAGTTATTAGCTAATAGGCAATAAAGAGTCCAAATTTTCTAAAGAGTTCTTGTTCTCCTGATTACAATTAATCCCATCTGCTATTAATTGTGAGATTTTTTTTAAAAAAAAGAGGGGCAGGCTGTCAAACCAGCCGACAGGGAGCAGGAGAGGCACCACAGGACATTTCAATTTCCACTGTCCTGAATATAGTTTGATGGCATCCATTACAGAATATACACGTTTCAATTCCACAGAACGAAGTACAGTGACGTGCGGTAGAAAAACGCTTTATGAAGAGGCTTGACACTGCACTTTGGCACTTCAGAAAGATGTGCACTACAAGATGAACATATTTTTGTAAATTAGTGATTTTGCCGTTTCCCCTTCGATTACTCTCACGTCAAATGAAAACAAAACTGATGTCTGTGGCCGGGAGCTATCAAGTGAATTAAAATACATTCACATAATTACGCGATGCTAAAATATGTCATTAGTTACTGATTTTATTTTATTTCCACCTTTCTGACAGTCAAGCATTAATCATCTTGCGTAACAATGAAGTTAGTTTTGTCTGTTTGCTAAAGAAATTTGACTTTTATTAACCTTTTCTGCAGAGGCAGTCAGTGTATTTGAAACCTAATGTTTTAATTCCACAGTACTGGCTAGTTTCAACTGTTCGCTGCATTTTAAGTGGACGTTTTCATCTTCAAGCATGTATGGCATTATGCCATAATAAAGAACCAAACATGATATAATACAGTACTGGTGCTCCAAGAAAATTTACATCCCAAGAACTACGCGGAAAAGCTTAATATCAGGTTGAGATCTACTTCATTGGGAATCTGGACATAAGAATATGCACTTTAAGTATGCACTTTAAATGTGCACATTTTAGTACGGTTGATGAAATTCCGATGCTGTTGGAGTATCCTCTGGTGTCTTGTTTCTTTTATGACATAATGTATGATCTTTCAATGTTTTACACATACGTACATACGGTCTTCCTACATCATGACAGCTGCGCAAGTGCAGCAACTGCTGAAACGAACCTATTTCTAACAGGTCGCGGGAAAATATTGCGAATGGTGGTTTGAAAAGCGTTACTTTCAAAGTAAATATCCTTTTACGTAAGTTGAACTATGTGTGAGAATGTACCATGAATTTATTAAATCACAGAGCATTTGACTCTCATTTAAAAATCAACTCTTTGATGACGAGCCATTTAGAAGAATTTTGAACCCTGAAAATCAGACATTTATGTCATTATTAAAAATTTTACTGGCACATTTGTGTGACATATCTTAAAGTGTAACACGCGCAAAAAAGATCAACGTTATATGCAAAAGCTTAGCTTCTCTTGCATCTTATTAACCTTAGAGACCAATATTATATGTGAAAGCTTTGCTTTTCTTGTAGCAACACTACGTATATTAATTTAAACTATTAACTTTCCCTGTTTGTGTGTTCATGCTTCTTAATGGTGATGTTGCTGTTGGCTTACTACATCACGTGTCCTATGCTCTGAATATCCGTTGTCATCAGCTGGCGAGATCACGTGACATGGGCTATGGCTGGCCTACAAAAGCACATCACAATCTCGATTTCAATGATTAGGAAAGTAACATGCGGTGTTTGGTGGAATTCCAGTGTATACTTTCGTAATACAAAAATACACAGCGTACATGTTGCTGCACATCAAAGATATTTCCAAAATGTGTCTTTTTCCCTGAGTTTCATTTTCTAAAGTGCCGAGAATTTCTACGTCCGTGTATAAAACCTAACCATTCAAAGGATTGATAAGGGGAAATATACTGTCACTTAACGTGGAAAAAGCGTGTTTTCACCTGGGAGAAAGTGTATTTTTAACCGGGAAATCCAGGAAAAATTCGGGAATTTTTTTCCTTGTCCACGTATACACCCTGATTGTATTATAGAATAAATGTTTACAAGTGCATATAATGTATTTTAAGTGGATCTTGCTAGCTGCAGATGTGTTCTTATATTGGCGGTATTAATGTGATGTTGATTACAAGTTACACAAAAGGTTTACAGATAGGTGGCTGAGAATTAAAGAGAGAATAAGTTACAGAATGTTACAGTTGTTACATGACTAAGAGAGTGAAATATTTGCTATGTAATTAAAGAGTGAATGAGTTAAAGAATGCCACAGTTGTTACATGACTAAGAGAATATAATTTATGCAGGAGTATGAATATCAGTGTTGAATTAATAAGCAACAGTAAGGATCTAACTGTGCCAGACATGGGAACTTTTGCTCCCATTGACGTAGTAAACCTCTGCACAAATATCCCTTGGAAAAAGACATACTCAGTACTGGCAATTTCTGCATGTGAAACTATGGTCTGGAAATGAGTAGCAGCAATCTGGAAATGGGTAGCAGCCTTGCAGTTCACAGCACCATGTCTGTTGCTAGCTGCATTTGATCCCTCTGTTGTCCATAAGGCCCATGTGGTTATCATATGCCCCAAACACTTCAAGCACTCCTTTGCTCCTCACTTCTCATCTTAGGTCAGAAAGCAGTTCCTCCAACCTTCTTACTTTTTATTAGTTCCCATGCATTAAAAACTAACCAGGTGTCCACAGACTGCAGGTGGTTACTACATCTTCGTGTTTTGTAAATAGTACTGTGCTCTCCAGTTAATGATCCAGAAGTGCCCACACCATGCCCCTGATGAAGAGGTGTAGTACTGTCATGGCTAGAATCCCATTTGTACTTAACCATAGTGTACAGCAACCTGAGGACATAGACAACAATCACTCTCCCTCCCCCTTTAAAAAAAAGTCTACTTCTGTTACTGGTTTACGCTGTACACACACAAGCATAAAATGAATCCTAACCAAAATACTACAATATTACTACACACATTGCTTGCTATGAAACACAAAACATTACTGCCCATAACTCCTTACAATACCTCAAAGTCTTCTTATCACATGATCACATTATTATAAGTGAAAATACACTGAATTTTTCTCTCATTTCCTTAACCTCAATGCATGTGTTAACTCTTGCATTGGTTGTTCAATATCCCTGCATTCAGTCCTTTGTTTCTTCTTCTTTATCTGCTTTCCAGAAGTAGTTCCCGACACTAATGTTAATGCATCCAGAGTGCCTCAGAACGATTGTAAGCATCCAACATGTACTGTTGTTGTTTTTGTTGACAACTGCAGCCTCACATTAACTGGATTCATGGTCTATACCACCTGGAATGGTTCTTGGCATCTTGTGACAAACTTTCTTGTTTTACCCTTCGAGGAGTATCAGCTAGGCAATATTACCCATTGCCCTACCCTGTAACATGGTAACCATCCATTGTGTCCCACTATTGTTTTCAGTCAGTCCAAAGCCTTTGTATTTGCCCTCTGCTCATGTCTTCACATGTTTCTTAATGATCTTGTGAAATTATGCAGAGACTCTTAGTCTCTAAAGGCCTTTGTTTCAACCATGTCAAGTGGCAGTGATATTTTCGTCCCATATAACACCTTGTATGGGGATAGCCTTGTACTTCTGTAAACCTTCAGATTGTAGGTTGCCACTGTAAATGAAAGATATATGTACCAGTCATAATGCTACAGGTTCACACAGTCACTTATCTTCCCTATCCATTCTACCATTTGTCTGTAAGTGTAGTAGGCTAGTTATTAATTTCCAAATTTGTAGCAACATAAATAACAGTTTCATCAAGTCGGACAGGAAATTTGTCCCCTGGTCCACGATTATGGTCTAAAGCACACTGGTGGCATCCACTTCTCAAATCCATAATGGAGAAATACCAGCACTGTCCTAAATTGTCAATGGTCTCCATGATATTAGGAATGAGGTATGCATCAGTCACTGTCTTGCTGCTAAGTCATCTGTAGCAACAGTGAAACCTACATTTCTTGGATCCATATGTTGATTTCTTTGGCATAACCACAGCAGCGGCACCCCATGGACTAGCACTTTCCTCTGTTATCCCATTGGCTAACTGTTGGTCTATAAAGTCTTCCATAAGCTGCTGCCAATAATGAGACAGCCGATATGGTTTACAGTACTGGTCCTTGATTTCCCCATTGGTATCCGATGTTATGTCACAGTTGTTGCCAACAATGGCCCTTGAGGGGAAAAAAAATCCTCAAACTAAAGTAATAATTACTCCATTTTTTTCTGTTTCGGTCCCTTGCAGATACTCTATTATCTTCTTACATAATACAATTCTAGCAGCAGCATATGGCTGACCATGGTTCACGTTCTTTGTGTCCAAATCATAGTGTAGGATGTCCAGATTCACTATAATCATTCCCTTCACCAACTTTATTTCCTAGGCACTATAATTATTGAGATTCACACTTACTATTCTCCCGCTATCTCCCTCTTGCATGAGTACAATATTCCTCCTAACAAAATGCCATGACATATCCAATATATTACTCTTTTTCAATGATTCTACCACACACAACATACCAACTGATAAGTCTGGCTCCACACTTACCCAAAGCGACTTTCCAGCTCCCTCAGGCACAATATCATGCAAATCAAGCCTTAGTGGTCTTGTATGTAACTTGGATGGTATGTCCTTTAAGACAGACAGCACATTGCGACAACATTCCATTGGCAACAGTTTCCCCTTAGGTGAAATGTTGTCTCATGAAGTGTCATCAAAAGTCAGTTTTGGCATCGTGCTCATTCAAAAAGTCCAACCCTAGGATTATGCAGTAACTGTTACTGTGTAATCATCAGCAATTGATACCATTCAGGGTGTATTATTCCACTATAAGAAGTTGACCATAATGGTTATGCAGGTTACTACGAGAGGCAGCCATGAGCAATCCCTTCCTCCAACAGCTGGCTGCCTGGGGGACACGCTCCCTTGGATCGGTGCCAACAGCGTCGTGCATCTTGCTGATAAGAGGCCACTGCAATGATCCTCCAGTCTCTAGTGTTCGGGCTCCAGCATTCTGGCTGCAGTGTTTGAGCCTCCAGAGTCTTCAGTCTTTGGTCTATGTCCGAAGTCAGCTTAGCTGAGATAGAGTTGTGAGTACAAGTGTAACAGACTCAAGTCAGTGATTAAATTTCAAGTAGGACTTGTTAGGAGCAATACCCATACATACTTCCGGCTACTATCTGGATTCATATCAGGATATTCAGTGGAATCATTGTACCATATGAAGTATCGAATTATATTAAACTTTCACCAGTGTATGTGTCTATATTTGTATGTACATGTCCATATTCCTGCCATAGAACCCAATACCATCCCGACAGGGCATAACAGTTACTTACATGAGCCACCACTTCCCACATTGTTTGTACTGAACTGCCCCAATTTAAAAACTTAATCGAACCGATCCAGTTAATTTTATATCAGTGTCTCCTACCCACACAGCCTGTAATGTGGTGGGTTCAATTGTTTTTGACTCACAAGGTCTATACTAGCTACTGACACGGTCACCCCAACAAAACCCTATATTTTATGCCCTTCACATCCACTATTATAACACACTCCACCTCTGCTTACATGTTTGCTGCATCAAAATTTACTGGGAACACCACTTGGTGAACTTGGGGCTACCTTTGGTGTTTAACACTGTGCTATTATCTCTGTGTCTACCTCTCCTGCACCAAGGGAGTTGGCATGCATTTGGGAGGACAACGATTCATACCCATGTCCGACTATCCTGATTTAGGGTTTCTGTGATTTCCCTAAATCATTTCAGGCAAATTCCAGGATGGTTCCTTTGAAAGGCCATAGCCGACTCCCTTCCCCATCCTTCCGTCACCCGATTCGACCGACGACCTCACTGTTTGGTACCCTCCCCCGAATCAACCAACCAACCATCATCTACCTCTATGGCCATTTTTATTATTCCACCGCTGATAACCATCCTTCCTACCCAGTGAGGTTGTTGACACTGCATCTGAATGTGTGTCGATCAACCTCACTTGTAGCATTTCACATTATCAGAGAATACCCCCACGGTTATTGCATACATGGGCTGCTGTATTACTTTCTTGGAGTTCTGTTGCTAATCTAACTACAGAATATAGATCTTCTTGGATACGTGTCCGCACTTGTCTCGACATGTCAAGTGAAGACCCCTCAGGAAATCGTCAAGTGCTCCATGCTCAGCAAATTGCAGTATTTATTGCCTTATTCATTTCATTGTTCTCCCCAACTCATATGTCTGTACATTGACGTCACATATTCTGTCCACAAACTTCTCTATCATTTCCCTATGGTGTTTTTTCATAAACATACTCAGTTGCTCCTGAAGGAACCTTTCATTATTTCTCTTCCTGTACCGTTACAAGAGACCGTGCCTCAATTGTTAAACCTTTTTTTTGCGCTTCCATACATCTAACAATTGTTTTTGCCTCACCAGCCCATCACAGTTTATCCAACCAACTACCCATCTCTACTGATGTCTTCAGGTTCTCCAAAAAAAGACATCATATCAACAGTTGCCCTACCAGAAAAGGGAGTGATCACTGCAGCAAAGGCTGGATCTGCTTCAGGTACAGATAGCTGAGCAAATGCTAAATGTTCATCCCTAACTTCAACTTGTCTCTAACTCTGACTTATCTGTTGTTAAACTATTTTGCCTAGTAACATCCTCACTGCCTCAGATTTGGACACACCTTTGTCTCTGCATCCTATCCACATTCACAACCATTCATGCACTAATAATTATAACCTATTTATAATTCATGCCTTATTATCGACCACGTAGACTGTACACTGCCTGGCTGTATGCCCATAGCGGTGGCACATACGACATACTACTGATACAGATTCAGTACATAGTGCACTATGCCATAGCAAGTTACACTGTGTACATCTAACAGCATGTAAATAATTCTCCTTACAGTTACCAAAAAACTGCGGTACATTTGCAGGTTCTATTGTCCTGAACAAAGTACTCTGATTACGATGTACTTCTTGTCTAGACCCCACCTCTTCTACATCCAGAAGTAGAACAAAGGTTTTCTCACTCACCGCATTGTGATAGTACTGCCTGCTGCAGTTGCGACATCGTGCTGCATGGAGGTTCGATCTTCTGACATCTGCTGGAGATGACACCAGCTGAAGTAGATCCTGGGGTGTCAGTGCACTACTTTTATTGGGATAGTTGGCAGCTGCTGGTTGAGCCGATGGTGTTAGAAAGAGCCTTCAGTGAAACAATTGCAACAAGACAAGTTCTTTATTATGACTCGTGTAACTGCAGATGGTTGCTGCAGTGCAGCGGCCAAGCCCCCCTCTCAGCATGTGGCCAGTCACTGTGCACAGTGTGTTGACACTGGTTGCACAGCGTGCGGCTGTGACGTGTGCCCAGGATTACTGACACGAATGTACAGCTTAGCAACGTGTGACCCAGTATGACTGGCCGTGTGGCAAACTGTCAGCATAAGTGGTGCTGCAAGCAGCTGGAATGCTTCCAGGGGAAGCCAGTTTCTTAGCGAGAAGCTTTGCTTCGACAAACGGCAGTGCATGGAGCCACAGCCCCCATACAAATGAAGACAAGTGGGCAGTAACACTGTCCTGGAATCGACCCACTGGCCTGTTGGGCAGGAGTCAGCTGCTGCTGCTGCTGCTGCTGCTGCTGCTGCTGCAGTGGGCCAGGAACAGCCCCCCTCCCCATGCCACACACACCCTCAGTGGTATGTTACTAAGTCCCAGGAGAGGGATCAGTACCAGTAGATGACTCTGCAGTAGCGAAGGCCCCAGCTGATGGTGGCTGCTGGCTGGTACATGTCCACTTATCACCCAGCTGTCCCAATAGCTGCTGGTGGACTGCTTTGACCTTAACTGAAATCGGAGAGTTTATATACGAATCAGTAGCTCAGTTTTTATGGTGGTGTACTGCTTTGGGACACATACAGGACAACAATGCCCCGAAGGCGAAATAATTGCCTGTCAAAGCCTGCTGAGACAATTATTCTCTGTTTCAACAAGAATGGGGTGCCAAGCTTGGCCCATCTCTGAATGAATAAATTACCCTCTTGCTGCAAACGGCATGCCAATGTACTGTGCCTGCTGGCTGTCTCTGGCGTCTGCTGTGCTTTACTACTAGCTTCCACAGAATAACCAGAAACCCTCTGGGGATGCTACAATGTTAAAAATTCTGGAAAAATGTGATGATCCAGAATTTAATCTGTAATAATGTGTCAAAAGGATTTTTCCAGAATGACTGAAGCCTGCTATCACCCCCACCCCACCCTTCCCCCTCCGTCCCCCACCCGTTGGTAGTTAGGGGCACTTATTCTTCTGTTGATCGCAAAACATCTACTTCGTGAGCAACATGACCCCCCCCCCCCCCACCAAATGCCGGCACATCGGTCCTCCTCTCAGCTGGAGAAGCAACAGCTTCCTCCAGCTCCTCTCGCATGGAAGGGGTCCCTTGGGACTCTACCTTCCAAGGTCACCACCTCTGCAAAAGTGGACACCACCCAGTGGCTAAAGGAGTCACAAGCTGCTGGTCAAAGGGCTTCACGGTCATCCTCAGTACCTGAAACTGTTTCAGAGTAGCCCTCTCAGGAAGCCCCTAAAGAGCAGCGAGAGGGCAAACAGAGTAAGAAGAAGACAGTCAAGAAATGAGCGACTTCGGTGGCCCCCACATCACCACTCCTTAAAAGTTCTGCTTCTGAGGAAAAGGTGGAGATTTTAGCATCCCATGAGGACCTCGATCTCACCGACACCTCAGAAGCAACGGTAATGGCTACAAGCACTCAGCCAGTGGCAGTAGGTGACCCTAAGGCCTAAACTCCCTCCTTGGTCCCTTCATGCGTTCCCAGACTACAGAAAGTGTCATTCTCTAGTGGAATTGCATCAGTTTTTCTCCCACCTGGCTGAGCTATGACAACTCTTAAGTGTTACACTTGCTTTTTGCATTGCCCTTCAGTAAACTTGGTTTCGGGCAATTTCCCCCCCCCCCCCCCCCCCCCCCCAGCAATGCAGTCCCCAGCTCTTAGTGCCGGATATTATGAAAATCGTAATGATTCTAACAGGATGTCAGGTGGAGTATGTATGGAGTATGTATATATGTCCTTATCTCTGTATGTAACGAGCTTGTGCCCCTTCAAACACCTTTAGAAGCTGTGGCTGTCAGGGTGAGGACAACGCAGGAAATTACCAGCTGCAACATCTACCTTGCTCCAGACAGTGAAGTACCACTGCACTAACTTCTCAACTCCCCCCCCCACATTTTCTATATCTGGGTGATTTCAATGCCCATAGCCCCTTGTGGAGTGGAACCAAGATTACTGGCCGTGATAAAGACGTGGAGACTCTACTGACTCAACTCAACCTTTGCATCCTTGCCCCCACTCATTTCAGCCACATGCTCGGCCATTGATCTCGCAGTTTGTAGTCCTGGTCCTCTACCGTCTATCCACTGGAGAGCTCACGACAACTTGTGTGGTAGTGACCACTTCCCACTCTTCCTGACCCTCCCCTGGCATCACCTAGATGCTTGCCCAGATGGGCTCTTACTGAGGCTGAGTGGGACACTTTCACCTCTGCTATCACTGTTGGATCTCCATTGCTTGGTAACATCGATGTTGTGATCCAGAATGTTACTACAACCATTGTTTCTGCAGCTGAATTGGCAATCCCTTGTTCCTCAGGTTGCCCCCGGCAGAAGACAGTGCCTTGGTCATCATCAGAAATCGCTGCGGCTATTAGGGACCATAGGTGGACCTTACAATGCCATAAGCAGCACCCATCAGTGGGGCACCTAATTGCCTTCAAATGGCTCCAAGTCCGGGTCCGTCAACTAATCAAAAGATGGAAGAAGGAGTGCTGGGAATGGTACGTCTCCACCATTGGAAGACGAACCTCTCCTTCCCAGGTTTGGACTAACCTCAGACTCCTTTACAGATATCAGAATGCTGCAGGTATACCTGGGATTTCCACACATGGAGTTGTATGTACCGACCCAGACGCAATTGCAGAGCATTTTGCCAAGCAGTATGCTCGAACCTCTGCATCTGAGAATTACCACACCTCGTTTTGTACCCTAAAACAGCGGGTGGAACAACAAGACTTATCTTTTACTACATGTCACCCTGAGCCATACAATGAATGCTCCATTTAGTGAGTGGGAATGTCTCAGTGCCCTTGCACATTATCCTTACACAACCCCTGGCCCTGACAGCAGCCATCACCAAACGTTTAAACACCTGTCAGTGGATTATGATCTCCTTGCCATCTTCAACCACATCTGGAGCAATGGGGAATTTTCATTGCAATGGCAAGAAAGTATCATTGTTGCAGTGCTAAAACCTGGTAACAAACTGCTAGATATGGATGGCTATTGTCCTATTAGCCTCACTAATATTCTGTGCAAACTGCTCGATCATATGGTGAGCCGGCAATTGTGTTGGCTCCATCCCAGAGCAGTTTTTGCATTGACAACCTGGTGTACCTGGAGTCTGCCATCCGAACAGCCTTTCTCGGCCGTCATCACCTATTGCCTTTTTTTTTTTTTGACGAAAGCCTATGAAACTACTTGGCCACACCATGTTCTCGCTACATTCCACAAGTGGAATCTCTGGGACCCACTCCCAATTTTTATACAGAAATTTTTGTTACTCTGCACTTTCAGAGTTTGAGTCAGTGCTGCACACAGTTCCCCCGCATATCCAAGAGAATGGGGTCCTGCAGGGCTCTGTACTGAGTGTCCCACTCTTTTTTAGTGGCAATGAATGGTCTCGCAGCAGTTGTGGGGTGCTCAGTATCATCCTTCTTATATACTGGTGACTTCTGTATGCCCTTTTGCTCATCTGCTATTGGTGTGGCTGAACATTGACTGCAGGGAACTCTACGAAAGGTGCAGTCATCACTCACGCATGGCTTTCAGTTTTCAGCTGCCAAGACTTGGATCATGCACATCTGTCACCGACATACAGTTCACCCACACCCACAACTTTACCTTGATGACCATCTGCTTAATATAGTGGAATATTGTTGCTTTTTAGGGCTGGTTTTCAGTGCCCGCTTAACTTCGATTCCCCATCTTCCCCAACTTAAGCAAAAGTGCTGGCAGCACAATAACATTCTTTGATGCTTCCCAGCATTGCAGATGGTGGACCCTTATACATCACTGTGAAGTTTGACTTGTGACGGGAGCTTTCCAAACAAGCCCTGTGAACAGCCTACTCACAAAGCTGAGGTTTTTCCATCACATCAGGCAGCAACAACTGCATGCAAATTATACTACGCACATTCGTAGCTTGCCTAATCATCCAAATTACTGTCTCCTTTTCCCTAAGATGGTGAGCCATCTCCTACAACGGCAGTCCAGTTTGGGCAGTACAATTGCAGTCTGTGTCTGGTCCCCTTCTCACTGAACTTGAGTCTTCCCTTTACCACCTCTCCTCCGAGTCCACTCACGTACATCTCCGTGATGTATACCTCAACCGTAGTTTCATCTAGACATCTCACAAGTGCCAAAAGACTCAGTTCACCCTGAGTCTCTCTGTCACATGTTTCTCTCTATTCTTGACATTTCCCAGGGTTCAGAGGTAGCTTACAACGATGGCTTGATGGATGAGTGTCACGTTGGGTTTGCTTATGCTCCTGTAGGCCATACTGGAAAGCACTCCTTGCCATATGGCTGCAGTAATTTCACTGCAGAACTGGTACCCATCTCTCACACTCTTGAGAATATCCATTCCTGCATCAGGGAGTCGTCCTTCATTTGTAGCAACTCCTTGAGCACCTTACAAGCTGTCAACAAGTGCTATCCTCACCATCCTTTGGTGGTGGCCATCAAAAGAATCCATTTACATCCTCAGACAACATTGATGCTCAGTGGTCGTCTTATGTACCCCAGGACACATCATAATTCCAGGAAATGAACTTGCCAACAGGGTAGCCAAAGAGGTTATTCATAAACCGAGTAAGGAGATTGGAATACTAGACTCTGATCTGTGATCGATATTCCACTACAAGGTTTTTGGGCTCTGGAATACAGAATGTCGCTCCCTGACTTTGCCGAATAAGTTACGTTTAGTAAAGCAGTCAATGAATGTGTGCTAGTCTGCCATGCAAGCCCCTCACAAGGAATCAGTTGTCCTTTGCTGGCTCCACATTGGATGTACTTGGCTGACTCATGGTCATCTCCTATGTTGCAAGGATCCACTTCAGTGTTGCTGTGGTTCAAGCTTGACAGTGGTCCACATCTCGGTGGACTGTCCAATTTTAGCCACCCTGGGGCAGACTGTTAACCTTCCTGATGCACTACAGTGCCTCTATGGCTGATCTAGTTTTAAGTTTTATCCAAGAGGTTTTTTTTATCACTCATTCTAAGGGTGGGTGTCTGGCTTTTTATCCTAGGCCTTCATCCTACCTGCATTTTAACTCTTCCTCACTGCCTCTGGTGCTGTCTATTCAACTTGGTGTTCATCTTTCCACTGTCTGTGTTTCTCTTACCTTGTGTTTTTAGGCTGGATATTTTAGTGTGTTGCAGAGTGGCTGGCTCATCCTTTTTTATTCTTGCGATCAGTTAGCCCAGGCCATCTCCTCTATTGTTTTAACACCTTCTCTTGCTTTTTTTCCTTTTAGTTAATGTTTTCAATTTTGGCTTGCTACTTTTGTTTTCTCCTTAAGTGTGGTTATACTTAGTTTTCCGTATTTTGCTCCTTCCCCAGATTTCAGGCAATAGTATTCTTTTGGGGTATGGTTTTAATCTGAGACCTGTGTGACTAAGGGAAAAGCGGCTGATGACCATGCAGTTAAGTCCCATTACTGTATGAACCAACCAACCAACCAACCGATCACTAACACTCATATAGTTCCAAAAAACGACAGCCATGAATCTAACAGTGTGGGTTATATGATTGTGAAAATATTTGAAGCACAGGTGGTCACAGGAGAGAAGTGGAGAAGATTAAAAACATCATGCCACTAGAGAAGGAAAAAGGATGACATGTATTATCTTGGAAACTTTCTTAATAATTGCCCTTCATCTTCCTTCCTCCCCTGCCCCCTTCCACACTCTGAAATATTGGCCTGACCTCTCAGGGCCCCCGGTATATGACCCCATTGTTTCACTCTAGGTAATGAAACATTGGTTCACTATTTGAAGATAGAGACAAAACTTCAATCTCTTACGTGGTGGGACACAATACACAATCATCCGGGAACAAGAAATTCAAGGAAGCTCTCTCTGCAGGGCAAGACATTGTTATCGTCTTTGGATCTTAACTGTGAATGCAGTGCTAAGAGGTGCAATTATTAATTTACAGGTACATTTCACCACACAGGAAGAGGTCAGTGACAGTTCCAACTGAATTTGCCTCAGGAAGATTCCAGTACAAGTGTTTCTGTAGCACAATAATGTTCACCTTCACTGAACCATTATTGACCAGTCATCCTATAGCTCAGATGTGGTGCCATTAGACTTGTATCCACATGGCCGTGCGGTTCTAGGTGCTATGGTCTGGAGCCGAGTGACCGCTACGGTCGCAGGTTCGAATCCTGCCTCGGGCATGGATGTGTGTGATGTCCTTAGGTTAGTTAGGTTTAATTAGTTCTAAGTTCTAGGCGACTGATGACCTCAGAAATTAAGTCGCATAGTGCTCAGAGCCATTTGAACCATTTGTATCCCACATGGGCAGAGAACTCCCTTTTGAAAATAACTCCTACTGCTTCCGGGTTACAACTGGTACCAGTGAAGGATATTTCCACTTCCTGCAACCTTACATTGAAGCCATTCAAAATGGAAAAGACATAAACAAAAACTGTACAAACATCTATTGCCAGCATCACAAGATTAAACAAATCAGTAAATGTGTGGAAAGAAAAGGAAAAATGGGCAGTGAGTAAGTGGCTGTGGTGGATGGTGTAATGTTACTGTCTGAATGACACTGGTAGATGCTGCAGATAGACTTACGTAAAAGTGCATGGACTATCATGACTTTCAGAACTCCTATATCATTCTCTATGAAGAGAATGGATAGGTAGGGGGAAGTTAAAAAGGAAGGGGTAGGCCATTCAGTTTCCAGGATGAGAAGGGGCCCACCTGTTATGTGGATGAGGGGTCTGGCCAGCAATTCTCCCTCATAACTCTATAGATTTTTCAAATGAATTTTCCTTTTTATACACAAATGAAGGCTTCAGTAGATACATCATGTTCAGTTCACTTTATTGAAGTTAAATCTCCTTGAAATTACAGACACATTTATATTGTTGTTCATAGTTGTCATTGGTATTATTTGGAGCATACTGCATCTTCTTTTTGCATGGTTGGAATGCTCTGTGGAAGATTATTAACATCAGTGCACATATTACTTGTACCAAACATTTACCTGAATTACTTGAAGTAGCTTGCCACTTTCATATAGCTTTATTTATGACAACATGCGTTTTGGTTTCCACCCATCTTGTTTGCATAATACATTTATGTCTTCATCAGTACTATGTTTTTTTATATTTATTTATTTAATTTTTTTTAATTGCAAGTCGGTTGGCCACGTTACAAATGCAGTGCTGCATCAACACATCTGTAAATTTAAAAGTGTGTGTGTGTGTGTGTGTGTGTGTGTGTGTGTGTGTGTGTGTGTGCTATGTATAGAAATGCAAACCATGGAGCTACAAGCTATAGAAAGAGGCAGATAAAGTCAACAAAGAGTAGGATTGATGAAGTATGTGTGTTATACACCAGTTGAAAATGAGTGAAGATCTGAAACATGTCTTGACATAAATAAGTTACATAAAAGTGGCAGCTTGTTGCATCTTCATGTAGTTTAATTCACAGTCATGGACTCCAACAGTCATCATGATGGACAAATTAAATTCTAACCTGTAGCCGAAAGACCTACATTAAGTCCCATTGTTTTGTTAAAGAATTTTACCTGGCTGGCATCGTAAGTAGGCTTTTGCTGTGAAACTATAAATTGGCGATTCAGATAAACAAAGGCCTGCATAGGTCCGTATTACTAGAAGCGATCATTACAGTACAGTGTGTGTGTGTGTGTGTGTGTGTGTGTGTGTGTGTGTGTGTGTGAGAGAGAGAGAGAGAGAGAGGGAGAGAGAGAGAGAGAGAGAGAGAGAGAGAGAGAGAGAATAAAGCATTTTGATTGCATCATATAAACAGTTTGACTGTATTCTTTTTACATGTGCGTGTAATGTAAGTACAAGCTGCAACTCACATATATTAAAGAAAATTTTGACTAATAACAACATGACATTAAACTTAAATTGTTTTGTGGAGTTTCATGTTTGCTTAATGCAGAATGAACATGATTTTCAATTCGTTCATTTATATTTTTTAAAAGGTGATTAGTTACTGTGTAATAATACATCATAGTCTCTACATTTCCCTATCACTGATGAGGGACAAATATTAAGTTTTATAAAATATTTTGTTAAAGGTCTCAGCCCTTGAATCTGCAATCGCTGACAAGAAACGTCAGGTGGAGAATCTTGTCACAGAAATGAAAGAAGCTAATTTGCAAAGCCTTGCTATAGCTCCTGCAGATGAAATAAAACACTTGTTAGAAGGTATTTATATCTTAAATAAATGTTGTAATTTAGCTATTATGTTATTTCAGGGTTTAACTAGCATCAGTTAATGACATGTGACTGTTGTACACTATGTGATCAAAAGTATCCGGACACCCCCAAAAACATATGTTTTTTGTATTAGGTGCATTGTGCTGTGAATTAGGGCCAGGTACTCATGAGAGAGCAGAATGGGGCACTTTGCGGAACTTACGGACCTTGTACGTTGTCAGGTGATTGGGTGTCACTCGTGTCATACGTCTGTACGCAAGATTTCCACACTCCTAAACACCCTTAGGTCCACAGTTTCCAATGTGATAGTGAAGTGGAAATGTGAAGGGACACGTACAGCACAAAAGTGTACAGGTCGACCTTGTCTGTTGGCTGATAGAGGCCGCCGACAGTTGAAGAGGGTCATAATGTGTAATAGGCAGACATTTATCCAGACCATCACACAGGAATTCCAAACTGCATCAGGATCCACTGCAAGTACTATGACAGTTAGGCGGGAGGTGAGAAAACATGGATTTCATGGTTGAGCAGCTGCTCATAAGCCACACATCACGCCAGTAAATGCGAAACGATGCCTCGCTTGGTGTAAGGAGCATAAATATTGGACAATTGAACAGTGGAAAAATGTTGTGTGGAGTGACGAATCACCGTACATAATGCGTCAATCCTACGGCAGGTTGTGGGTATGGGGAATGACCGGTGAACGTCATCTGTCAGCGTATGTAGTGCCAACAGTAAAATTCGGAGGCGGTGGTGCTATGGTGTGGTCATGTTTTTCATGGAGAGGGCTTGCACCCCTTGTTGTTTTGTGTGGCACTATCACAGCACAGGCGTACATTGATGTTTTAAGCACCTTCTTGCTTCCCACTGTTGAAGAGCAATGTGGGTATGGCAATTGTATCTTTCAACATGATTGAGCACCTGTTCATAATGCATGGCCTGTGGCGGAGTGTTTACAGGACAATAACATCCCTGTAATAGACTGGCCTGCACAGAGTCCTGACCTGAATCCTATAGAACACCTTTGAGATGTTTTAGAACACTGACTTCATGCCAGGCCTCACTGACCGACATCAATACCTCTCTTCAGTGCAGCACTCTGTGAAGAATGGGCTGCCATTCTACAAGAAACCTTCCAGCTCCTGACTGAACGTATGCCTACGAGAGTGGAAGCTGTCATCAAGGCTAAGGGTGAGCTAATACCATATTGAATTCCAGCATTACCAATGGAGGCGCCACAAACTCGGAAGTCATTTTCAGGCAGGTGTCCACATACTTTTGATCACTTAGTGTACTTACTGCTTTTAGAGATTGTATTTAACATTTTTGTAATCATTGTATGAGTCATGTAGACTGCATTATGTAAACTACTGTTATCTGTGTATGGTGCTATATCTTCTAATTTTCCAGATTACATTATTAGGTGTATTAGCACAAATAAAACCAAGAAAAATTGATACAGTGGTGGAAAACCCAGGATGGAATATAAAAAGTGATACGTAAAGGAAACCAGTTGCCATACTATCCGATCAAAAGTATCTGTACACCTCTACGTAGTGCGGAATTCACTACTAGATGTCAAGATAGGCAGACCCAACAGTGTAAAAGAAGACAAGGGGTATTGTGTTAGTAAAGAAGCGATAACAGCAGAAGGAATCAGTCAGAAACTGAGTTATATTGAATGTGGACTAGTCATTGGATGTCACGTGAGTAACACTCAGGGACACTTCAACCCTTTTAAAGCTGATGTGCTTGTGAAATGGAAATATGAAGGAACAACCATAGCTAAACCAAGACCGTGGAGACCTCGTGTACTGACAGGGATTGTCGAGCATTACGGCAGCACAATGACTGTGTGTAGGGAATTAAAAAGAATGGGGTACAGTGGTCGAGTAGCTTCTCATAAACCACACATTTTTGTAATCAGTGCTTGTGTTGGTATAAAGAGTGACGGCACTGGATTGGATGACTGGAAACGAGTGATTTGAAGTGATTAATCATGCTATACCCTGTGGCAGTCCAACAGAAGGGTTTGAGTTTGTCAGGTGCCTGGAGAACGTTACCTGTCATAATATTTAGTGCAAACAGTGGAGTACAGAGGTGGTGATTTGCGGTATGGGGATGTTTCTCGATATTGTGTATGATCCCTTTATTGCACTTAAGAAAACACCAAATGTGGAAGGACATGAAAACAGATTACAATATTGTGTATTGTGTACAGCTGAGGAACAGTTCAAGGTGGTGATTGTTTGTATCATCTTGACAATGAAGTTGGCCATAAATCCATTAACTATGAGGTAAAGTTTTATGGACAATAACATTCCTGAAATGGACTAGCCTGCCCACAGTCGCGACCTGAACCCAATGATACACCTTAGGAATGAATTAGAACATCAACTTTGCTCCAGACTGCAGCCTTCAATATCACTACCTCCTCAGGTTTAGGCTCTTGAGGAAGAATGGACTGCCATTCAGACACCAGCTGAGTTCAAGCTGTCATAATGGCGAAGGGCGGACACATCCCATATTGATGTCCATTAATAGGTGTCTGGATTTTTGTTGAGATGGTGTATTGTGAATGATCTGTACTATTATCATTATCAGATTAGGGTGTAGTTGCCTGTTGACACATCAAAGAGATTAAAAAACATTCTGCGCTTGATATTGGTACTGTCTCTCAGTTTAGTAGGTTTAGATTATGTAACTAATTGTGCAATGGCTACATCAAAGAATCAGTACATATGTGTTGTTATTTATTAATTGTCCAATTTCTTTGGGCCTGCGGATATCAACGATGATGGCAAGTAAGCTCTTAAAACTGTCAGGCATGACCAGAAATAATCACATTCAAGAATATAGCAAAACTTAATTAAAAGCTAGCTAAACATAATTTTAAAACATTTAGTGCAAGATACAGAAGTGCAGTTGCCCTTGGCATAAATTCAGACCAATGGGATTCTAAAGAAAATAAAAATCTACTTAGATGTGACAAAAATATGGAATTTACTAAGAAAATGGAAATAACTATGTGGCAATCAGAAAAATGGAAGTACAGGTAAACCTACATCATCAGTGGAATTCAGTGTAAAGCTGTGTCTCTCCAATCATGAACAGGGCACTGCAGTTCATGTATGTAATTCAGTTTTTCAATATGCCTTGAAGCATTTAAAATTGAAGCTTAGACAGTGTCCATAATGACACATTGCAGCCGGAAGGGTTGTCAACATGCTAAGTAGTACACTGAATTGCCGTCATCCAAACAAAATGACAAAGATCTGCCTTGTAATGGTTGCCTTCAATCGACAGTTTAGCTAATGATCTACCCACAAATTATGGCTTGTAGTTACCGTGAGAAGAATGCAACAATACTGATGGCTGCCTTTTATAAGCAACTAAAATGGTTGCATTGAACCAGATGGTAGTGACAGTCTCCACATGATAAATTTGGCCTCTATTCATATGCTACAAACAAGCGCAAAAATTCTATGCTGCTCCCCGCGCCACACACACACACACACACACACACACACACACACACACACACACACACACACGCATCCCAACCCCCTAACAGCACCGTGGTGTGCAAATGAGATGGGCTAGTCAATACCTGGAACAAAACCTGGATCAGTGACACTGAGTTATCTTCACTGACAAGTGCAGGATTTATCTCATATCTGATGATTGTCATAGAGGAGTATGGAGGTTGCCAGGTTCTAATGCACATCTGAGGCATGCAGTCCCTCTTGTTCAGCAGAGATGTGAGTCAGTCACGGTTCAGGCCGTTACAGTGTACTGATGTCGGACACCTCTCATTTCTCTTGCAGATAATTTGAGGGCTGTGAAGCGTGAAGACCGGATACTCCAGGCTTTCGCCCAGCCCTACAGTCAGCATTACAGGAATGGGGTTTTCATTCCATATGAAAAAGCACTAGCATACCACGCCCCGCCCCACTCCACCCACTTTGCATAAACCTTCTTCCAGGAGGCAGGAATTGACCTAATGGAATGGTCTGCTGCTGTTGTGAACCCGATTGAACATGCCTGAGACCAGTTATAACTTGCAATGCATTGTTACAGAAAGCCTCCTCACACCGAGTGACCTCACTAGGGCTGCTGTCGAAAGTTGGGACAGGCCTGAACTGAAGCAACTTGATCACCTTTTGGATAACGTGACAAGGAGGATCCAAGAGCATATTGTTATGATACTGAATGTTATCCAGCAGCAATTTTGATTCCACTGATATGTGGATTGGAACAGGCTGGTTCATTTTTGCTGTAGTTTTGTTTTTATTTCACAGAAATTTTTGTTATACACACATCAAAAAAAGTTTTGCATCACCCAGTTCCCAGAACTCCTGAAAATAGACATTGACTGTGGATACTGTACCACAGACACAGTCCCTTTGACTGTTCAGAGATGTCACTAAACCAGTCAAAAGATACAACCATATGAGCACTGCCTGTTATACGGAGAGGGTCCGACAGTCAATCAGCTCCAGTCATTCCACCGAGAAGGAGTTACACAGCTCATGTTGTCTGTAGTTCGACAATGCATAAACGGTCAGTACTGCGCTTCGATCGTGTCCACATTGTTACTTTGTGCCAGGAAGGTCTCTCGACAAGGGAAGTGTGTAGACATCTCGGAGTGAACCAAAGCGATGTTGTTCGGACGTGGAGGAGATACAGATCGACAGGAATTGTCGATGACGTGCCTTGCTCAGGCCGCCCGAGGGCTACTACTGCATTGGGTGACCACTACCTACGGATTATGGCTCGGAGGAACCCTGACAGCAACATGACCGTGTTGAATAATGCTTTTTATGCAGCTACAGGACATCGTGTTATGACTCAAACTGTGCGCAATAGGCTGCACGATGTGCAACTTCACTCCCAATGTCCACGGTAAGATCGATCTTTGCAACCACGACGCCATGCAGTGCGGTACAGATAGGCCCAACGTTCCGAATGGGCCACTCGGGATTGTTAGTTGGCATCACGTTCTCTTCACCGATGAGTGTCGCATAACACTTCAACCAGACAATCGTCGGAGGCGTGTTTAGAGGCAACCCAGTCAGGCTGAACGCCTTAGACACACAGTCCAGTGAGTGCAGCAAGGTGGAGGTTCCCTGCTGTTTTGGGGTGGCATTATGTGGGGCCAACATACGCCACTGGTAGTCATGGAAGGGCTGTATGATATGTGAATGCCATTCTCCAACCGATAAAGCTGTGCATAGCTTATTGGCGAGGCATTCGTCTTCATGGACAACAATTTGTGCCCCCATCGTGCACATCTTGTGAATGACTTCCTGCAGGATAATGACATCGCTTGACTAGAGCGGCGCCAGCATGTTCTCCAAACATGCCTGGGATAGATTGAAAAGGGCTGTTTATTGTCGACGTGGCCCAGCAACTGCTCTGAGGGATCTACGCCCAATTGCAGGCCCCAGTGAAATGCGTGTTTCTGCTACAAAACAAGGAATAAAAAAATGTACAAGCATGCTGTGAGTAAATTTTGTGTGAGAAAGAAAAAGTTTGATGTGCCAGACGTTATTGTTAGATTTTACAATCCCTTCTACATCACAAAAGCATTGGTTTACATTGTTATAATGCATAATAATGTGTTGTTACATAATTTTTTGCATTGTTTAACATTTTATTAAACATTTTTCTTCTAAATTTCATTGCTTTCTTTAGTTTCTGCTCCAAAATGAATATCATTTGTTTGTGTGTGTGTGTGTAAGTAATCAAAATTGGACCCCGACTTACATGAATACAGTTTATACTGTTGTCGCTCTGTGCTACCTGTTGTGTAAGTCTGGGGTATTACTATATTTAGTGCAGATTAAGTTTTCCCATGAACACTGTTTGTCATCATAACTCTGCATACAATTGCAATAAATATCCAAAGTAGATTTGTTAGTGTTCATAAATATGCTGCCATTTTGTCCTTTGTGGTAATGTAGGGTGATGGTACCTCAGTACAACACTTCAGTGATTTCAGAAATATTAACAAGTTGAAACATGTTTAAAGATGTTATAACACAAGATAAATACAAAAGGTAGAACATTGTCAAGAAACAAGCTCGGCAAATGAATTCTGGCTTTTTTCTGAAATCGGTTGAAACAACAGCCTTTTAAATGGCCCTTCATACGCACATACCTACTTTTCAATTCCAGATATGTGCAAAGTTACATCAAACTTCTAAGTGTAATAGATCATGTCATGTGGAGCAACCATTAGAGGCAAAATGTTCTCTCATGTTTTCTGGCACACTAGGTGTCCTTTAGTATTTTCTGGTCCTGGTATGATGAAATTTTACAGAAGTAGCAGGCTATACTAACCAAGTGTGCTGCATACTACCTACACCAGTATACTGATAGTGATTTTCAATAAGAAAACCTTAAGAATGAATGTCTCTCAGCTGAGAAAGATACTTTAGGAGAGGATAAGGACTTTAATATGGCTGGGCCACCCTCTTTCATGTAGAGTGGATGACTGGATTATATATAACACACAAGGCATATGCACACCTCACAGTGCTTATGCCCTGGTGCTGCTTCTCTGGGGCTTAACCAATGCAAATGCCTAGCATTGCCAGGAATTGTCAGCAAAAATTTTGTCTCTAACAAAAGGGGGCAGGGGGGTTTCATTATGACACATATATATAATGTGTGTGTGTGTGTGTGTGTGTGTGTGTGTGTGTGTGTGTGTGTGTGTGTGTGTGTGTGACATGCATTGTGAAAACTTGCTTCTACTACCAAGACTTAAATTTTTGGGTTAAGTGTAATTGAAAACCTTAATACATTTATGGAATATGGTAGAAGACTTTATTAAAACAATAAATATGTTTTCAAAATTTTAAAACATTAAATACTGTTTGTATTGTGAGGGTTAATAAGGAAGTTAAGTGATTATTACCTGTTTTTGTATTAAATTTTCATTTCAAATTTTCTAGGTCCCCATAAACCAGGAAGCACTCGCAAGATGATTGGTTCTCCCAGACAACTAGAAAATGCTGTTCCTACAAGTAAAAATCCCCATGGTGTGTGGGTGTAATGGTTTACATGTTCACATGTACCAGATTGTGCATATCTGAAAAGTACTTTACCATAGTTGTGTATTTAATGAATGAAGCTGTATTTAATTTTTTTAATGTTTGTGTATTTAATGATAAAAAAGTCATAATTTTCACCAGTCTTTCAGCCAACACACATTTTTTTCCAGTAAACACTGAAGAACCAAAGTAGAAAACTTTTATTGTTAAAATAATTTTTGTGGTTCTGTTTAAGATGATTTCTATTTGTATGCTTGTAATTTTGGGAAATACAAGTGTATTTTCTAGTAAGGCAAAAATAGAAACTGAATGCTTCACTTTCTGTCTGTTACTTGTAACTCTGATATTTAGAATTACATTGTTTTCATGTTGATAAAATCAAGTAGACTTATAACGTTAATATCAACCACTGTGGGTGTTATCTGCATTAAGGCATGGGTCAAGAACCTTCAAAACTGTCATCAAAATTTATATTCTCTTAAGCATTTCTTACATTAAATGCAGAGTAAATTTTGAAAAATGACACGTTTCATTGATCCATATTGCAGACTGCTGTCATCAGTGGTGTATTTTTCTATCTGACTGCTCAATTATGTGTCTTGAGTTTAAATATAGAGATTTAATCCTCAATTCTATTGGTTTTGCACCTACTTTTGCAATAGTCCATTTACAAAAATATACTGCATGTAATATTATTATTTCAGTGCACTCTATTGATGAGTACAGGCTTTGTGAGTAATATATTTTGCACTTAGTGTGTGTGAAATTGTTACGTCCCAAAATTTAGAACTGGTAAAAATATACAATTGCACAAGCATTGACTGTACACACAATTTTGTGTGATTTATTTTTAATTGACTGTTACATGTATTTATATTTTCTAAAGCAATGTGAATATACTTTTGTCTTTTTAAGTTTTTGAAAGAAGGGGGAAGACACCGTGAACAAAATACACCCATTAGAGGTGAAAAAATGCATTTAGCAGAAAAATATTGTTAGATGAATAATTCATGTATATTTACAAATGAAAATGCAATATCTACCATATTTACACCAATTATTTATGACCTGTACAGCTTTTGTGCAGTGTGAAAGGAAAGTTCATATCATAATACGTATACAATAAAAAGTGAAGTGTTATGAAAATTTTTTGTCGTACATTTATGTTGTAGAATACACTGTATGTGCTCCCATTCACATTTGAAAGCAACAGGGTGTTGTGTATTTTTTCCTAATGTTAAAAAATTCATAGAATTACTAACAATCTGAAGTGTGACAGTTTAATTTTCTGTTTCATGATATGGGGGAGTAATGTACACACATCCACACATATCATTTCCTTCTTGTTGATGGAGCTGTGAGTTTTCTGTTAGCAAACAAGGTCATCGTTGAAATAGAAAAGACTGTTATTAATTATTATATAGCAAACTTACACCATACTTCATTGTAATTGCAATCATTTAAATAAAGGAACCTTATATGGATCACAGTTTTGTATTGTTTAATACTAGTTTCAGTCTGCACTGCAGATCTTCGTCAGGCCTAAGTTGGAGCAGTAAAAAAAGGCAACTACAGTAAAGAATTTCAAAAGTTTGATATTACAATATTGCCACCAAAGACTGTGCAAATTACACAAGTAAAAAACTAAACATCATTCACAGATTAGGCCTTAAGGCTGTTGTGACAGACCACATGCTGCCTACAAGTCAGTACAAGAAGTAATCTATGGTCATGGGACGTGATCAGTACACTGCCAATTCCGCTAACCATTACTGGCTGTAGATGAATCCCAATGATGCCGCTATTTCTTTGTTCAAGCAGCTCCTCATTTGGTCTCAGAAGGGATGAATGGACCGTATACCAGACCCCCCTACCTGTAGCTAACCATTTGGATACTGAGCCTTTTTGTTGTTGCAAATAACATAAAAAAGTATTAGCAACCCATACATACCTGGAACTGAAAATTACAGTTTGTCACAGTAGCATAAAATTACACAAAACACTATGAATGTGGTAGGGAAAAACATTTTGTATAGTCACATGATGTGTGCATAAGTCATAGGCTGTTACATTAAAACAGTGTCAAAGAGATTCTTCCATCATAAAAGAAAATAAAATAATTAATGAAAATTAAGAATTAAAATGCACGGAAGTATGTTACAATACTGAAGTGTTGCACAATAAAAGATAAAATACAAATTCAGCAAACCACCTCACAGTACACTGCATATGGTACATTTTGATTCTTGGTTATATATTGTAGAAAACTTTTGATTTCATGGTTATACATGATGGAAAGCAGTCGGCACAGACTGCAGCCTGACGCATACATAAACACACTCCTGCACTGCTCATTCCTCCGTCTGTGGTGGAAGGTGGTGGACCACAGTTTTATCAAAATATTATCATTTAACATCATCTTTTAAGTTGTAATTGTTTGCTGAAAGGCATAGTTATTTTTGTAACAATATTCCTTTTTTTTTTCTCCTCATTTTTTGACTCGCAGGAAGAGTCCTCGCTGTATTTTTGTGCCTACTTATTGAAATATAGGCAAATTCTTAAAGTTGTATTTTAACAGATAGAAGACTCAAGCTATACAAATTACATGTATTTGTTAACCTTGGCCTGTTTTCACAAGAATGAAAATATACGATGCACATTGTACTGTGAGGTTGTTTAATACATTTGTATTTTGTCTTTTATTGTGTAACACATCATACATACTGAAGTGTATTTCATTAATTTCTCTTTTAATTCTTAATTTTTAGTAATTATTTGGAAGAATCTCTTTGATGCTGTTTTAATGTCCTAGAACACATCATGTTACTATATGAAATTTTTCCCCACCTCATATGTTGTATTTTACATTAGTTTTGCACTAGAATTGATAAACTGCACTTTACTGTGCAACATACATGTAGGCTTCTAATATTTATTTATTTTAGCCTTTGAGGGTAGTATTGTAATTTCACACTTTCATAGTTCTTTATTGTAGTTCTTCACTCTTCCAACTTATGCCTGAAGATAACCTACAACGCAGATAGAAACTGGTAGTCAGTAATAAAAAATTGTGATCCAGACAGTGTTTATTTATTTATGATAATGAGAGAGACCACTGTTCATAGACATGGCATCAGTTATGCAATGATTTAATTGCATGCTAGACTCTTCTTGTGGTTATCAGCATATCAATGTTGTTAGTATATAGTTGTTATAACTTTCTCAGTCTTGTATATAGGTGTACCCTTTCTGCATTCTTCCAAAACTGATTGAATGGGTATGGTACCTGTACAGTGGTTGGTATAAATGCGCCATAGTAGTTTATCTTGCCCAAGAACGACTGGAGTGCTCATCCAAATTTTTCAGTGTAAGGAGATTGTAGATTGCTTTGACATGAGCTGACGTGGATCTGAGACTGTCTTTGCACAGTATATGGCCAAGGAATTGAACAACTGGTTGGTAAAAACTACGTTTACCTGCTTTACATTTTGTGCCACTAACGATAAGTTTATTAAATAGCTATTTTAAATGGTTGAGGTCTTGCTCCAGAGTAGCTCCAGTGATTATAATGTTGGCTAGATAGTTCACAGTGTGTGGTGCCCTCAGTATGACATACTGTAAGTATTTTTGAATACATTTTGAGAGCATTCACTATGTCAATAGGTAGTATATTGCACTTATATAGGCAAAAGGCATATTGATTGCAACAAAATGCTTCTTAATGCATCTTAGATAATTGGAGGTACACACAGTTAAATGTTAAATCTATATTAGAACAGAACACACACCTCCTGCCCCCAGATGATAACTTTGCAAGTTACTCTTTCAGATACAAAATCAGGTGAACCTCTACCTTAGATTGAGCACTGACAGGTGATTTAAAATTCTTGCAAATCCAATTTTTACCACTCGACTTTCTTAATTACAACAGTAGGTGTCACCTGTTGGATGGATGTGATTGGTGTCACAACACCTGATTTCTCTAAATGGGTTGGGTTACACCTTAACTACTTCCTTCATAACAGAGGGTATGGACCTAACCCAGAACAAAAGGAGATTAGCATTTGGTTTTAGTGATGTGTGTTCATAAAAGCTTTCTGCACAATCTTCATTATACTCAAAGAAATCAGAATATTCCTAACATAAAGTATCCAAATTACTTAATGGAATACTATTACAGATTACATTAACTGAGTCTTGTATTTGAAAATCAAAGGTGTCAGACAAAAAATTTGAGTTACTACTGGTGAAAGCACTACAAAAAATGTTATGGTTTACATACTTGTTTTTATGCATCATTGGCCATTACGTGGCCATTCAAAGCAACGGGGTAATTACTGTACTTGACTACACTACATTTAGTTGCCTCTGAAGGTGATGAGTCATACTCCAGTATGTTTCAGCACTGAGGAGGATACAGAAACTAGAGTATCCACTTGAAAATCCATGCCCATGTTTTTGTGGATCATCACTTTGTGTGGAGTTTTGGTATCAGGTGATGGTAGTCACATGTTGCTGTACAGTTGAGTGCCACACTGTGGTGAAGGTTGTGGGCAGCTTTGACAAAACACTTAGCATCTGGCTGTGGGCAATTGTGTCAGCTGCAACACTTCATGCAGGATATACTTGTCTTTGCTACACTTTGGGAACTATCACAATGATAGCTGCCACTTCTGCAACTATAATTTTTCCATGACACCCTATTTCTGCATAAGCTGGAGTAGAGAGAGAATTTATAACTGCATCCCTAATCGGCCTACTTGCACCTTTGTGTGATGGTGTTTCATAATCTGGAGAAAAATGACCTTGTCTTATAATCAGTTGACCTACAGGAATGACATTCTCTAGGATGCACTTTGGCCACACCTAAGTAAACATCAGCTGATGAGTCAACATCAAACACACAGTATGCTGCTGCTGCACTTTCAGATCACTGGTCAAGGTGCAGAACCTCAATTAAACTACATTCAGACCTTTGAAGAACACCAGGCTATAACTTCCTGTTTGGAATAAAGCTATGCTCAAATGAAAGACACCGTTGTTTTTCTCACATAATACTATATCTGTTTGGTATGTAACATAATCCTTTCCATTTGAAAATTATGAATTACATCCAAGATAACAGTTTCCAAATTGGCTGCCCTGTTGGTGACATAGCTGCACAGGTTTTCCTCTCTCCAGTATCACATGTGGTACTACCTGACTTTAAATTTCTGTGTACTGACCTGTTTTTCTTTTAAAAGAGTTGTTTCACACCTATGTACCACCGTCTATTCCAAGTTTCCTTTTAATAAGTAAATGTTGGAAATGTAGGTGCTGACAACATTGGCGTGGATACCAGTAGTGTTGATGCTGTCGACACAACATTGTCCTGTTTTGCTATGAACTTCAGCATGTTGCTCCGGTGCTCCTGTAGGATGTCAAACTGTCTCTGAATTTCCTGTCCTTGTTTGTATTGCTGCTGTTGCAGCCTCCACTGTTTCTGCCACTATTCAATAAATATCATGTTTATGTTGTACAAATAATGTGCAAGGGTTTGTGTTCCTTGTAGCCACTTAAGTGTTGTGCCTTGACAATAATGAAGCAGGTCAATGCCACAAACCTACTGGCATGTGGAAACCAAGGCTGACTAATTCAGTAGCTGAAAACACAGTTGAAAGTGCAATTTCTGGCTTCAAGTAATGAGAGTCCAAATCAGTACTGATGAAGAAAAGCCAGAATTACCTTTTATGACAATACACAACCCATCAGAGTTCCAGACCAAAGTCCAGGTTGGAAAACTGTGGTAATAGGTGTATAATCAACATTACTGTGGGTTCAGCAATGAAATGTGATCTGTTTGAAACAGCTATTAAGCTGGCTACATATCTGAAATAGAGAGCTAATAGCCATCCTCAGGGAATGTGTGAAGTACCTGATTGCAGACTAAAGTATTTCATATAATGCAACATGTTTGTTCTCCCTTCTCTCTATTGCACTCCAACAGTTACTATGCAAACACCCATCAGTAAACGAAATGGCATACTTCACAGGATTGCGTGAGCATTACATGCAGCCAACGGGACGGGAAACAAGCTGGCATGTTTCTTCATCATGTGGTAATTGGACATGTACACAAGAGTAACAAAATTCATGATTTCTGAAGAGCAGTTCGTGCTTCAAATACACTCATGTCCAGCTCGAGTTGGACCTGGAGTGGGAGGCAACGGAGCAAAATTTGAAGAACTCTTAGTACATATGCTCATTCAAAGGAATTTATTTACACTCTTTATATTTATTACAAACATTCCATACCTTTACAGAATCATACTCGCTTTTGAGGTAGTCAGGTAGGTGACAGATATACATTCGTACAGAAATAAGAAAAGAATTTCTCTCTTCCTGCAAAAATAACACTACTTGCCCAGTAGTTTTTGCTGATGGTAAAATGTTGCTAAATGTCAGACTGGTTTCTGTTTAAGTGTCATCCTTTTCTAATATACCGGGTGAGTCGAAAAGGGCTTTTCAACTTTGGGACGATATAGAAATTTATTGAGATAACTTACAGAATCAGTAGATATGTCATTTTGTGGGAAACAACCGCAAGTATCACATAAGTGTCAAGTGTTATTTTGGTTGTTGGTTTGATGTGACTACCATTTGTGATGCAGCAAACATCCCACTGGTAATCAATTTCTTCCCACACTTGTTGCAGCAAATCGGGCACAACTTGTGCAACAAAGTTCTTGCACTGAGAGTAAACTGTAGGCCTGCTTGGAGGTTCTTTAGCATATTCGGTGTAACATTTACTTGGAACAGTTGTTGCAGAGTTCGTTTCATGAAACCAAAACATACAGCGAGCATGCTGCGCACCACTGAAAGCAGCCACCATTGAAAGCAGCCATTTTAACTGTGCACTATGCTGACACTCCTGGTGTTGAAATGGGGTACTGATGCACTGCATAAATCAAACTTGAGGTTGTTTGCTACCAAATGACACATCTACCAATCCTGTTAGTTACCTCAGTAAAGTTCTATATCATTCCAAATTTGTAAAGTCCTTTTTAAGTCACCCTGTAATATTGTGCATTCTGCCAAGACTCTCGATGCAGATAATTTCTGGTTGAATAATGTTTTGGCTATGTGCCCTACTAACTGTCCCTATGCGTAAGGCCACATCAGGAAGGTAGTGAGAGAGATGCTTCATCTACCAAAAATATGTTGACAAAAATGGAAATTGTGACACCATCGCCACCTTGACCGAATGCTACCAAACTAATAAACAAGTGTCTACATACTGTATATGGCATGAATGGTAAACCGTTTCCATACCCTTCATGACCAGGATACCAAATGGCACATTTGAGCAGCTTAATGCAAGACACCACACTGGAGCTCACACCAAAAACAAATGGAGAAATGTATGGATCCTTGTCTGGCCCGCCTGGACCCCTGATTTGTCATCCAGGATGCAATGGGAAGACGTATACTTTCATACAAGCAGCCTTCGTAGACTGACAAAACAGGTGTTTCAGACATTGAAATAAATTCCTCAATATGACATCTGATGGCTGTTTGTAGTGATGGGACAAGTGACTGGTTTTAACAACTGATTGACCGGTCAGTCGCTTTTTCATTCATTCACTTTTTTTATTAAATGAAACTAGTCTTTTCAGCTATGTCTGCTATATGAATGTTTTCACCCACTTTCCAGGTCTGAGCATTTTCATTTACTTATTTTTTCAGCCTTTGCGGTTATACATGAACCATGACTAGGGCTATCAACATTTTGTAGAGACAAATAACGTATCTTATTTCAAGGAGTTATTTACTTAAATATGAATTTTTCATACTCAGACTTCTGGCATTAAAGAGTGACTTTTGGATGATTTTAAATAGTTAATAACTGATGCTACATTATAAATGTGTATTTAAATAAATGAACAATTACTTTTTTATTTAAATTTATTGAATCTCTCTCTCTCTCTCTCTCTCTCTCTCTCTCTCTCTCTCTCTCTCTCCCCCCCCCCCCTCTCCCCTCCTTTCCCTCTCCCACCTCCTTCCCTATCTCCCTCCCTCCCTCCCTCCCTCCTTCCCTCCCTCCCCTCCACCCTCCTGGTTTGCACCCCATCACCAATAATTTTATTTCAATGTATGGTGAGGTGACATGAACAGAAAGCATATGAAATACAATTTTTTTTCAAAGTGTAGGTGACTTAATTACTTGCTTTTCAAGTATACACCATCACTTTTCAGAATTAAGTTTTTCGCAAGTAATATTTGTCATCATTTGTTAATTTTCTTTCAATTCCTTTACATAATATAATTTCATAATATAAATTACTCTTACTGATGCTGCACGTCACATTTAATTTATCTTGAGGGTCAATTTTTATCCAATCATTTGATTTCTTTCATTGCCACACTACTAAGTGTTTTGGCATTCTGACCCAGACACTAAATTCACTATTAAGGAAACACCTACTCATAAAAATGGATGAAAAGCTGAACTAAAAGGTGCTTATTGACACCCAGTGAAAAGAAAATATCTGAATGACAGTAACAATGCAACAGATGATTACAGAATGCGGTAAACAATGATGATTTAACAATGACAAAATGATTAAATATTTCTATTCAGAAGTGAATGTGACAGACTGCATCGATTGTTTTAATTTAGTTGCTGTCACAGACTGGTTTTGCTCAAAAGTACAAATGGATAGACCAACCTATACATAAAACTACAAGCAAGTGAGTTGACTATTTACCACTAACAGACTGAATCTATTTTTGTCATTCTATTGTTCCAATCGCTATCTGTCTGTTCCATGCTGCAACAAATACAAGAGCATATTCTTGCCAGTAGGGGTCACACCTTGTACTGTTGTTGATATGAAACATCATTTCAGAATGGAATGAAGAATTTGATAAATAACGGGCTAGTGCTTCATGGCGTAACATTTTGTACTTCCATCAAAAGTACGGTGCAACAGTGTCAGAACTGGATTGCAACTTCAGTCTGCCAGTGACAATTTCTTTGAAACTTATAGTGTTATTTAGCGTTATACTAATGTTCTCTTTACCATAAAAACATGTGTCAAAATTTATAATTTTAATTGGAAACAAACAATAAATAAAATGTTTGTGTAATGGTAGTACATACTAGCAGTTTAAGGAGGACTTTTCAAATAAATATGCTTTCCCTCAAGACTGCCACAATAGTCTGGAAATTCGCCCTTTTTCAGTAAGGAAAAGGCTATCTTTGTTGAAGTCCTCTGTGGCTGGAAATTTTCCAATGCCTTTTGTATAACTACTTCCACACAGCTTAACAAACTACTATGACATTGTTTTCTACAGTCATTTCTGAAAACCTGGCTGTGAATGCAAACTACCAGAAAGTCAGACCAGTAAATAAATACCAAGAAGAAAAATAAAGGAAAATAACTATGTGAATAAACAATATAAACATAGTAATTATAAGTGTAAAAGGCAAATTATTAACTATGTTCTTTTTCATTTAAGATGCAACAGATAAAAGAAAATGGAACTTTTGAGGGATGTCTTCCAGAAGAAATTCAAAAACATGTAAAAGAAAAAATGTTCATTCTGGAGCTTACAGGAGCCCAAACAACAATAATTATATAAAAAATGGGCTTATTTGAATGTTCTGTAATTTCTGAAAGACATCCTGAAACTTCACACTACTGCATTTTGAAACACTGTTGAAGATTTTTCCAAATACCTCAATAAACACATGGAAGTATGATTGAGAATAGCATGATGCCCAGTCTGAAGTGTTCTGCTTTTTAGGGCTGTACACAGAAATGCTTTTGTCAGTGTCTTCAATCTATGTATATTAGAAAATTATTAAAATCAAATGAATTAATTTGTCTGAGCTGAATAAACAAGTAATTTTTAATTACTGTATTCACAATAACTACATAAAATATGAACTCTTTATTATTTATGGGATCATCCCATCAGTGATGAAAACAAAATAACTAAGCATGTATTAACAAAAATGTGATATTCTCATCCTGCATTTCATTTACAAACTTGCTAACAGTTATGAGTTCTGTCATTCATCTTATGAAGACACAGTAACAAATTTATGCACTCAGTGAGTACAAGGTATAGTCTAATCCATAGATTACACTTGTTTGTATGTAAATTACATTGTATGAAAAGAAGTATAATTGATTAATTAATAACAGATGGTTGTTTGTAGTTTCCAGATAGGTTATATCATTCATTAATTGGAAGTTAAATAATGCTCTACTGTTAATGGGAACCAGTCATTTGCTACTGGTAATTTATTTAGATTCTAGCTGTGACAGCATAATCTGATTGTAAGTGCACATCAACACACAAAAAGGGGAGTCTTGAAAGAATTCCTGTAGGTTACAGACAAAATAATTCCAGTTTGACTTAGCTCCTGGTTTGGGGACATGAAAGTATGTATTAGCCTGTTTGTATTACTGGCTACATACTGACAAAGTTAATGAGTGAAGTTCCTTTTGTTAACTTGCAGAAAGCACCATAGTTCAAAATTAGCTGCGGGATAACAAATTAGACTTTGCATTCTTCTGTTTATTTTATACACATTATATTTTTGCCCGTAGTGCATTTTTATATCCAATATTTGTTTTTTCTATTCTTCTTACTTATTCTTTGATACAGACTCAATACTGTAACCTGCACATTGACATTCATGTCTATCTATATGATTTCAGTTTCTGTCATACTGAAAATGATGCCCCTAGAACTTTGACAACAGCAAGTGGAGATGGAATGTAAATCGGCTCTGATGCCGCTTGAGATGGCATCACTGTAATTGTCTGTGGAAATTTCACTTTCATGCTAAAAACTACAATCTAGGTATTCCCGTTTTCCACACACTGTCTGTGAATATCACCACAGATAATGTTGCGTACCTTGCCTTTAGAATATACAGGGCGTCCCATTCATCTTGACCACCCTAAATTACTATTTGTCCAGATGGAAATTACAAAATTTTTCAAGCAAATGTTATTTAGCCATCAGGGGGACATAAATCAGCATGACTGCCTTCATTGTAGCTTTGTTTTTTACAAAGATATTAACAGCAGTATGACTGTTTTAAATAGCACCTTGTATTTTTTAATTGGGTAATTAATTTCCTCTCCTAACGACCTATTCAAAAATGTATCACAGTGTACCATTCAGTGAAACACAACATTATTAATTACATAACACAACAATGACATTGCCGCACCCAGCGATTTTACAAAGATATGAGCAGTGGTATGATTTTTTAAAATGGTACCCTGTATTTTTTATTCGTTAATTCATTTCCTCTCCTAAAGACCAATTCAAAAATGTATCACAGTGTAACATTCACTGAAACACAATGTTATTAATAACATAACACAACAATGATGTTGACGCTCCCAGCACTTAGTGCAGGTACTCGGGGTAATGGAACAGGTCCATGTGCTGACATTGACAGAGGACAAATGTAAACATAAGTAGAATGCACACCCGTCATTCCGTCAACCATCGTCAGTTGAAGAGCTGTGTGAGTACAAAGTACACCAACGAAGAGAAGGTAGAAATTCTACTCATCTATGAGGAATGTAAGTTAGCAGAACAGTAAATGGAGTACTGTTTTCTTATGTACAGTTACATTTAGTACAGTAGCTTCGTCCTTTTAATTACTGTTGTGTAGAGTAGGCATACAGTAAAGGCTGTCCTTAATACAAACTGCATCGACATAACGTTTCTTTTGTTGTTGTTCTACATCTACATCTACATCCATACTCCGCAAGCCACCTGATGGTGTGTGGCGGAGGGTACCTTGTGTACCTCTATCGGTTCTCCCTTCTATTCCAGTCTCGTATTGTTCGTGGAAAGAAGGATTGTCGGTATGCCTCTGTGTGGGCTCTAATCTCTCTGATTTTATCCTCATGGTCTCTTCGCGAGATATACGTAGGAGGGAGCAATATACTGCTTGACTCTTCGGTGAAGGTATGTTCTCGAAACTTTGACAAAAGCCCGTACCGAGCTACTGAGCGTCTCTCCTGCAGAGTCTTCCACTGGAGTTTATCTACCATCTCCGTAACGCTTTCGCGATTACTAAATGATCCTGTAACGAAGCGCGCTGCTTTCCGTTGGATCTTCTCTATATCTTCTATCAACCCTATCTGGTACGGATCCCACACTGCTGAGCAGTATTCAAGCAGTGGGCGAACAAGCGTACTGTAACCTACTTCCTGTGTTTTCGGATTGCATTTCCTTAGGATTCTTCCAATGAATCTCAGTCTGGCATCTGCTTTACCGACAATCAACATTATATGATCTTTCCATTTTAAATCACTCCTAATGCATACTCCCAGATAATTTATGTAATTAACTGCTTCCAGTTGCTGACCTGCTATTTTGTAGCTAAATGATAAAGGATCTACCTTTCTGTGTATTCGCAGCACATTACACTTGTCTACATTGAGATTCGATTGCCATTCCCTGGACCATGCGTCAATTCGCTGCAGATCCTCCTGCATTTCAGTACAATTTTCCATTGTTACAACCTCTCGATACACCACAGCATCATCTGCAAAAAGCCTCAGTGAACTTCTGATGTCATCCACCAGGTCATTTATGTATATTGTGAACAGCAACGGTCCTATGACACTCCCCTGCGGCACACCTGAAATCACTCTTACTTCGGAAGACTTCTCTCCATTGAGAATGACATGCTGCACCCTGTTATCTAGGAACTCCTCAATCCAATCACACAATTGGTCTGATAGTCCATATGCTCTTACTTTGTTCATTAAACGACTGTGGGGAACTGTATCGAACGCCTTGCGGAAGTCAAGAAACACGGCATCTACCTGTGAACCCGTGTCTATGGCCCTCTGAGTCTCGTGGACGAATAGCGCGAGCTGGGTTTCACATGACCGTCTTTTTCGAAACCCATGCTGATTCCTACAGAGTAGATTTCTAGTCTCCAGAAAAGTCATTATACTCTAACACAATACGTGTTCCAAAATTCTACAACTGATCGACATTAGAGATATAGGTCTATAGTTCTGCACATCTGTTCGACGTCCCTTCTTGAAAACGGGGATGACCTGTGCGCTTTTCCAATCCTTTGGAACGCTACGCTCTTCTAGAGACCTACGGTACACCGCTGCAAGAAGGGGGGCAAGTTCCTTCGCGTACTCTGTGTAAAATTGAACTGGTATCCCATCAGGTCCAGAGGCCTTTCCTCTTTTGAGGAATTTTAATTGTTTGTCTATCCCTCTGTCGTCTATTTCGATATCTACCATTTTGTCATCTGTGCGACAATCTAGAGAAGGAACTACAGTGCAATCTTCCTCTGTGAAACAACTTTGGAAAAACACATTTAATATTTCGGCCTTAAGTCTGTCTTCCTCTGTTTCAGTACCATTTTGGTCACAGAGTGTCTGGACATTTTGTTTTGATCCACCTACCGCTTTCACATAAGACCAAAATTTCTTAGGATTTTCTGCCAAGTCAGTACATAGAACTTTACTTTCGAATTCATTGAACACCTCTCGCATAGCCCTCCTCACACTACATTTCGCTTCGCGTAATTTTTGTTTGTCTGCAAGGCTTTGGCTATGTTTATGTTTGCTGTGAAGTTCCCTTTGCTTCTGCAGCAGTTTTCTAACTTGGTTGTTGTACCACGGTGGCTCTTTTCCATCTCTTACGATCTTGCTTGGCACATACTCATCTAACGCATTATGTACGACGGTTTTGAACTTTGTCCACTGATCCTCAACACTATCTGTACTTGAGACAAAACTTTTGTGTTGAGCCAACAGGTACTCTGAAATCTGCTTTTTGTCACTTTTTCTAAACAGAAAAATCTTCCTACCCTTTTTAATATTCCTATTTACGGCTGAAATCATCGATGCCGTAACCGCTTTATGATCGCTGATTCCCTGTTCCGCGTTAAATTTTTCAAATAGTTCGGGTCTGTTTGTCACCAGAAGGTCTAATATGTTATCGCCACGAGTCGGTTCTCTGTTTAACCGCTCAAGGTAGTTTTCAGATAAAGCACTTAAAAAAATTTCACTGGATTCTTTGTCCCTGCCACCCGTTATGAACGTTTGAGTCTCCCAGTCTAAATCCGGCAAATTAAAATCTCCACCCAGAACTATAACATGGTGGGGAAATCTACTCGAAATATTTTCCAAATTATCCTTCAGGTGCTCAGCCACAACAGCTGCTGAGCCAGGGGGCCTATAGAGATATCCAATTACCATGTCTGAGCCTGCTTTAACCGTGACCTTCACCCAAATCATTTCACATTTCGGATCTCCGTCAATTTCCTTCGATACTATTGCACTTCTTATCGCTATAAACACGCCTCCCCCTTCACTGTCCAGCCTGTCTCTGTGGTATACATTCCAATCTGAGTTTAGGATTTCATTACTGTTTACGTCTGGTTTCAGCGAACTTTCTGTCCCTAGTACTATATGGGCGTTGTGACCGTTTATTAATGAGAGCAGTTCTGGGACCTTTCTGTAGACGCTCCTGCAGTTTACTATTAGCACATTAATATTGTTATTCCCTGTTGCATTTTGCCTACTCCTACCTTGCCGCGTCTCAGGAGGCGTCTTGTCGGGCCTAGGGAGGGGATTCTCTAACCTAAAAAACCCCCATGTGCACTCCACACGTACTCCGCTACCCTTGTAGCCGCTTCCAGCGTGTAGTGCACGCCTGACGTATTCAGGGGGACCCTACTTTTCTCCACCCGATAGCGGAGGTCGAGAAATTTGCACCCCAGATCTCCGCAGAATCGTCTGAGCCTCTGGTTTAAGCCTTCCACTCGGCTCCAAACCAGAGGACCGCGATCGGTTCTGGGAACGATACTACAAATAGTTAGCTCTGATTTCACCCCGCGAGCGAGGCTTTCCGCCTTCATCAATTCCGCCAACCGCCTGTACGAACTGAGGATGACCTCTGAACCCAGACGGCAGGAGTCATTGGTGCCGACATGAGCAACAATTTGCAGTCGGGTGCACCCAGTGCTCTCTATCGCCGCCGGTAGGGCCTCCTCCACATCTCGGATGAGACCCCCTGGCAAGCAGACAGAGTGAAAACTGGCCTTCTTCCCCGACCTTCCCGCTATTTCCCTAAGGGGCTCCATCACCCGCCTAACGATGGAGCTCCCAATAACTAATAAACCCCTCCCCCCATGTGCCTGCTCGGACCTTGCTGAAGGAGCAGCCACATGTCCACTCACAGGCAGAGCGGGCGATGCCACACGGCCAGCCTCCACATTGACCCTCCGCCTCGTGCGCCGCGAACGCCGCTGAACCCACCACTCCCCTTGGGGAGAGGGTGGCCCAACTGCGCCCGGTGCCCGCGAAGATGTCTCGACAGCAGGGACAGTGGGTGAAGCATGTAACACCTGGGGTGTACCTTGCGACGCACCAGACTCCCCACTGCCGCTACACTCCGAGGCAGCAGCCTGAAGACGGCTGACCGCGGCCATCAACACGCTCAGCTGTTCGCGAACAGTGGCCAGCTCCTCCTGCGTCCGTACACAGCAGTCACACATCCTATCTATCCTAAGGAATCAATTTACTGAAGAGAGTTAATCAACCTTTAACTAGACTGCTAATTCACTAAAGGTGGCTGTTTATTCACTAAACTGTGGTTGCTAGCCACTTCTTGTAGAAAACAATGAAAATAGCACTACCTGTCTCTGGACTGTATTGAAAACAAACACTAGCACTACTGGCACTATGGTTGACTAAAGGGACTCTCTCTGACTGTATTCAAAACAAACACGAAATCTATGGAACTATTAATAGCACTCGACAATTAAAGCTTCCTAAAAGCAAAAACACACGGAAGAAGAAGTGACAAGTAAGAAAAATACAGTTAATACTTAAATTATGGTAGCTCGCTGCACAGCAGACGTGAAGCGGACAGCAGTTACGACGACACTGACACTACTGGCACTATGGCTGACTAAAGGGACTCTCTCTGACTGTATTCAAAACAAACACGAAATCTATGGAACACTATTAATAGCACCCGACAATTAAAGCTTCTTAAAAGCAAATACCCACGGAAGAAGAAGTGACAAGTAAGAAAAATACAGTTAATACTTAAATTAAGGTAGCTCGCTGCACAGCAGACGTGAAGCAGACGGCAGTTACGACGACACTCTGTTGTTGTTGTTGTTGTTGTTGTTGTTGAGGGTAGGCAAAATGCTACGCAGTCAGCAGAACTGTACAGAGATCAGTATCCTGACAAGAGCCCACCTTCCTGACATGTTTTCTTGTCTTGTTGCGATGCTTCAGGAAACAGGAAGTTTCAACCCACGACAACGCAATCGTCATAGCGCTCACACAGATAAAGCTGCTGAAGTTACTGTTCTCGCTTCCATTGCTATGAATCCACATGTGAGCACGCGACAGCTTGAACACAAGATTGGCGTTCCTAAAACCAGTGTATTCTTACGTGTCACCAGTCGTATTCTTATGCATATTCTTACATATTCTTACGCGTCACTGGTTCCATCCTTACCATGTACACCTACATCAAAAATTGCATGGGAAAGATTTCCAGAATCGTATACAGTTCTGTCAATGGGCACAGCAGCAAATCCTTGCCAACCCAAACTACATCTACAATGTTCTATTTACCGATGAATGTTCCTTCTCAAAAAAAGGACAGGTAAATACAAGGAACATGCATTATTGGTCCAGCGACAACCCACGGTGGCTTAGACAGGTGGAACATCAGCGTCAATGGAGAGTTAACATCTGGTCTGGGATGCTTGGTACTGCAATTATTGGCCCTTATTTCATCAATGGTAGTCTAAACGGCGCAGCATATGCCACCTTCCTCAGAAGAATTCTTCCTCCTCTTGTGGATGAAGTGCAACTAAGATCCAGAATGCTTATGTGGTATCAACACAATGGATGTCCAGTGCACAATGCCTTTCGTGCGCGTCGTGTTCTGAACCGAAGGTATCCTGCCAGATGTATTGGTTGAGGAGGAACAGTTACTTGGCCTGCTAGGTCTCCTAATTTAAATTTCTCTTGACTTTTTTTGGGGGGGATGCATGAAAGACGTTGTCTATCGCGATATTCCAACAACTCCAGAGGACTTGCAGGAACGTATCATGCTTGCTTGTAATTCTCTTCAGCAGGCAACACTGGAAGCAGTAAATAATTTTTTCATTCAACAAGTGCACCAGTGTATCGGTGTCCAGGGTGACCACTTTGAGCACCTTTGAATGTTCTACTACTGGGCAATGGTACAGGAGAGTAAAAGTCAATTTTGTGTTATGTTTTTACTTGGTTTTCATTTGTTTTCTGACAACTCCAGCAAGTGGACGAATTTCTGATTCCGAGCACCCCAGACCATCACTCTCAGTTATCAGGTAATATGGCGGGTGACAGACAGGTTGTATCCCACCACTGTCCAGGGTGTCTCCAGATACGTCTTTGCTGATCATCGCAGCTTAATTTGAAGTGCGACTCATCCATGACGACAATTCCACTCCAGTCAATGAGATTCCAGACCAAAGATGTGTCTGGAGACACCCCGGTCAGTGGTGGGATACTAACCCGGCTGTCACCTGCCATACGGCACAGCAACCAGAAGTGATGGTCTGGGATGCCATTTCTTTTCATACCAGGGCCCCTTTGGTTGTCTTCTGTGTCATCCTTACAGCACAGCTACACATCAATAATATTATACACCTCGTTTTGTTGCCCTTGATGGCAAGCTGCCCTGGGCTTACATTTCAGCAAGATAATGCCTGCCCACATATGACGAGAGTTTCTACTGCTTGTTTTCATGCTTGCCAAATCCAACCTTGACCATCAAGGTTGCCAAATCTCTCCCCAGTTGATAATGTTTGGAGCATTATTGGGAGGGGCCTCCAACCATCTTAGGATTTTTGACAATCTAATGCACCAATTGACCGAAATTTGTCACAGTATTCCTCAGGAGGGTGTAAAACAACTTTATTGATCAATGCCAAAACGAATAACTGCTTGCATAAGGGACAGAGCTGGACCAACACATTATTGATTTCCTGAGTCTGTGAAGCTCTTTATCTTGAATAAATCATCCAATTTTTGTGAAACTGTAATAATTTGTCTGTATATGTACATCATATCTATCGATTTCCATCCCATTCAGACAGTTCCTTTATGGTGCATCATTTTTTTCCCAGAAATGAAATAACAAATAATTGCTTGTGGTCAGGTTTCAAATGGCAGCTCACAGCACACCAACCAGTGGCACTAACCAGTATGCCACACTAAGTACACCACAGCTGAGGGTATTACTCTCTCTCCCGGAGAAAGTGTGTCATGCTGTTTCAGAAGTTCTTATTGGAGATGACTATAGTGAAATGATTCTAGATCTTGTCAATGACCCTCCGTATCACATTGTTAGTGGAACCTCATGTTCTGGTTGTGCTGTTACATCCTTTTTGCTATGATGAGCACTGAAGGTAGCCCCTCCCATTGAGGCTTTGTGATCTTCAAATGCTTCTTCAGTTTCTTTGAACCACCCAAAGCCGGTACAGTCCTTTGGATTGTAATAGGGCTTCAGACAGAGGACATAGATGATGTCTCTGCACTTTTGTCCTCATGATGTAGAGTCATAATCCTTGGCTTCATATATGATGTCTGACAAGTGACAGAGGATATGATATAGTGCAAAGTAGTGCTTTAATATCTTTTCTGATAGTTCTGTTTTCTGCACAGATGTAAAAGTGCTTACCAAATCTCCTGGACTATACCTCACTGTCTGGCGCTTGGTGTTATAGTGCTCTTGGTCTTTCTCAGGGGTGAGCCAGCTTCCTTGCTTCTTTGGTCCTGATGATGAGGTTTTCCATGTAGTCATCTTGAGTTTCATCTGACTGAAACAGAAACAATGTATCTATTATCAATTTGACCTCGCAACCATGTCACAGAAATAACGGTGTGAAGTCTGTAATATCTTGCTTTGCTGCTTTGTATGTACATGTCACAATGAGTAGTATTGTATCCCAGTCTCTTAGTTCAGTATTAATGTGTATCAAAAGAAATATGCCGATGTCTTATTAAAGTGCTCTGTACGGCCATTGGCCATTGTAGGCAATTTTAATCCTGCAGGTGATGTCGCAAAATGAAATTACCTCAAATACATCTCAATTGGAAACTTTTCCACATTTCAGAATGATGTCTTCTACAAGGAACTCTGCAGTTTCCAGAGCTTCAGCAATCAGCACAGCTTTATTGACATCATAGCAGGTGGGATAATCAGTGCAAGCTATTATCCAGTTCAAATGATTCCCATTTGTTGACTTCAAGAACCTCCAAAAGAGGTCAATCCCAATGAGCTAGAATGGCGTTGCTATAGGTGGGATTGGTACCAGATGCCTCAAAGGTAGTTGAGGCATGTGATTCCATTGTCAGCAGTGGCTCACATAGTAGCTAACAGAACAGTAGAGATTTGGCCTGTGATACCTGCATCTGATTCTGTCTAGTCTTCACAAATCTCAGGTGGCTAGATGTTGGAGTGTCATGGTAGTACTTCAGGATACCTGGCTGTAGATACACTGGAATGATGAGCAACCACTACAGCCCATTTGATCATAGTTTCCCTTATACGATGTTCCATTTATTAAGTGGCATTCTCCTTTGGTTGGTTCCTCCTCCTTCAAGGCTTCTACAGTTTTCAGTAGTACTGGATCTTCCCTCTGTTCATCACCAATGTTATTTAATGCAGCAATGACTGAGGTTTCATCGACAGTGCTGTTTCACCCAGGGATTCCTTGATAGGCAGTTGACATCTTTGTGTCTGCATCTGCTTTTGAAGCCTTAGTGCCCATCATACAAGCAGACCTGACAGATCCTTCAGGCTAGTCAACCAGCATACAGAGTGGTAGGCCATCACTATGGTTAATGGTTCGCCAAATAAATATGGCTGGAACTTGTTGATAGACCAAACAACTTCAAGTACTCTTTCTCAGTTACAAAATAGTTCAGCTTGGACTTAGAGAGTACTCTGGAAACATACGCTATTATCTTTTCAGCTCTGGACTAAATTTAACTGTCTGAACAGGCTTCAGAAGACCCAATGGTACTGACTGAGTGCCATGTCATCCTTGGATGCAGATATGGGGGCGTGTGGTCAGCACACCGTTCTCCTGGTTGTTGTCAGTTTTCATGACTGGAGTCTACTTCTGAATCAAGTAGCTCCTCAGTTGGCATCACAAAGGCTGAGTGCACCCCACTTGCCAACAGCACTCGGTAGACCTGGATGGTCACCCATTCAAGTCCTAGCCAAGCCCAACAGTGCTTAACTTCAGTAGTCTCACGGGAACCGATGTTACCACTGCGAGAAGGCCACTGGCATTTTTTCAGCACCTCCCTGAATCTACACTAGAACTCCATCGATCCCATAACCTCTAACATTGGTGTGAATTTCCATATCAGCATTCTCGTCATACAACACTAGGACTGGAGAGGATATTAGTGCCTCCATAACAACAAGGAAAGATGTTACTTGTCCCTCATCCCAGGAAAATTTGGCATTTTCTTGTTCTTGCAAGAGATTTGTCTTGGGACACAAGTCCTTTATGAATCAGCAGTAGTACAAGGATATTCCAAAAATGCTTTTCACATCAAGAGTGTGCTCGGGAGTTGGACAAATCTGTGACTGCTCTTATTTTCTCTGGATCAGGACAGATGCCATCACTATTCAGTAGAGCCCCAAGATTTTTATTTTTGAATTCAGGCACAGATCTGCAATCAGAACATACTTCAACACAGTTGTCAGGTGACTTAGATGTTCTTCAAATGTCTTTGAAAAATGACAATGGTGTCCAGATTGCAAATACATGTCCTACATTGAAAGTGCTGAAGCAGATTATTCATCATATGATTAAAGGTGATGGGAGTGTTAGACTGTCCAAACAGCATGACTTAAAACTCATAGATACCATCAGGAGTTGTGAAGGTAGTCTTTCTCTGGCCAGCATCATCAGTCTCAGTTTGCCAGTATCCCGTCTGCATGTCCATAGTTGAGAAATAATTTGCTCCTCTCTAGCATTCTAGGGTGTCAGCAATGCACAGCAATGGATAGTAATCATTCTTCATGATTTTGTTCAGTCATTAGTAGCCGATGCAGAAACGTCATACGCTGTCACTCTTCTTCATAGGTACCACAATCAGTAAGAGGACCAAAAACACTCTGAAGGTTTACTGATGTAATTTTGTTGCAGGTTCTCCACTTCCTCACGGATTATCTGTCATTTAACTGGTGACACTCTATATGAGCAATGACTAATTTGTGGATGATCCTTGTTGTTGAAACAGCGTTTTACCATGAGCTGCTTTATCTGTCTTTCCTCCACTTCAGATTTGAACACATCCAAAAATTGACCTCGAATGGCTATCACTTGGTGATGTTGAACCTCAGTCAGAGCAGATCATGTTGGTAGTTCAATAATAGCTTCCTATCCTGCCTTTTCTGTAATGGTGCTCACTTTGCTGTGGGCTTTATGTAAATAAAATGGCTACCAGATGCTTTTAGACTTATGTAAACAAACTGTAAACTTATGCTCGTAGTTACCTTTATGCAAGTCTAATTTATGGACAAATGATTTTAAACTAATTTTAAGGACCATAATTTATTACCCACTATAAATACATAACTGTCGTCCTAATTCCATAATTTATGAGCCAAAATGGCTGTCACACCCTCTGAGTAGCCCATGTTATGTTTATGCAAATCTAGCCTTAATTACCATGATTTATGATCCCAAAATGTTCATGTCTCCTCCTAGAGGTCAAATGTGTGATGTATAAATTCCAGGTTGGGCTGAATTATTGTATTTAATGTAATTTGTAACCCAAAAATGATGTTAGACACTTTGAGACTACACTTGATGTGTGATATTTGCAGTTTAGTCTTTTGCATCTGATGTATTTGTAATTTAGTTTTTTGCAGTTTGCTGTAGAATATCGTGTCCAGTGGCACTTTTTGACAACTTATGACCACCTATCATTACTATTTACAGTTTTGGGGCAATTTGTTACAATTTTGCACATTTTTTTTCCCAGTATTCCAATTACCCCACTTTTCAAGAAGACACACGCAAATACAAGACTTTAAATGTTTAACATTTACTGCCACAGTGCTTTATTGAAACAAATGTAATGATATCCCACTAATTCAATGTTTAACAATCAGCATAGTGCAACAAATATGATCTTGCTACATATCAAGTCTATGTTTCACTGTAAAGACTTTGTCCCTGCATTATTAGTGTGTTAAAAACAATTATTTCACTATCAGACTGCTTTAGAGGACTCTGACAGTATAAGATTATTGTTGACTTGTAAATAATGGTGGGAAATCCAAGTAGGAATGATTCAAAATGCATCCATGTACACACACAAGACATCACTAAAGTACACATAAACAATTTACCCTACTTGTGCTGCTGCTGCCACTTAAGAGCCCCCACAAGGATGAAGGGGGGGGGGGCAGTAGGAGCAGCTTCCCCTTTTGAAAATTCATTTAGTGTATGAATAAGAAAAAGGATCTGTAACCATAGGGTCTGAATTTTTATGACCTAAAATACCTGGAGAATTATTTCTAAAATTACTTAAAAATATGGATAAGGTGATATAAAATTAATATAAAACATATGTAAAATGAATTATATGCTGAAGCGCCAAAGAAACTGGATAGGTATGCATATTCAAATACAGAGATATGTAAACAGATAGAATATGGCACCGCAGTTGGCAATGCCTATATAAGACAACAAGTGTGTGACCCAGTTGTTAGATCAGTTACTACTGCTACAATGGCAGATTATCAAGATTTAAGTGAGTTTGAACGTGGTGTTGTAGTCGGTGAGCAAGCGATGGGACACAGAATCTCTTAGGTAGCAATGAAGAGGGGATTTTCCTGTATGACAATTTCATGAGTGTACTGTGAATATCAGGAATCTGGTAAAACATCAAATCTCTGACATCACTGTGGTTGGAAAAAGACTCGGCAAGAACGGGACCAACAACAACTGAAGAGAATCATTCAGTGTGACAGAAGTGCAACCCTTCCACAAATTGCTGCAGATTTCAATGCTGGGCCATCAACAAATGTCTGGCTGCAAACCATTCAATGAAACATCATCAACATGAACTTTCAGATCTGAAGGGCCACTTATGTACCCTTGACGACTGCACGACACAAAGTTTATGCCTCGCCTGGGCCCATCAACACTGACATTGGACTGTTGATGACTGAAAACATGGTGCCTGATCAGACAAGTCTCATTTCAAATTGTATCAAGCAAATGGACATGTATTGGGTATGGAGACAACCTCATGAATGTGTGGAACCTGCACGTCAGCAGGGGTTGTTCAAGTTGGTGGAGGTTATGTAATGGTGTGGGATGTGTGCAGTTGGAGTGATATGGGACCCCTGATACATCTACATACTCTGATACATAAACATCCTGTCTGATCACCTCCATCAATTCATGTCCATTGTGCATTCCGATGGACTTGAGCAATTCCAGCAGAACAATGTGACACCCCACACATCCAGGATTGCTACAGAATGGCTCCATGAACACTCCTCAGAGTTTAAATACTTCCACTGGCCACCAGACACCCCAGACATCAACATTATTGAATATATCTGGGATGCCTTGCAACATGTTGTTCAGAAGAGATCTACGCATCCTTGTACTCTTGCGGATTTGTGAACAGTCCTGCAGGATTCATGGTATCAATTCCGTACAACACTACTTCAGACATTAGTCGAGTCCGTGCCACGCCGTGTTGCAGCACTTCTGCATGCTCGTGGGGATTTTACATGATATTAGGTAGGTGTACCAGTTTCTTTGGCTCTTCAATGTATAATGAACTAGTGTAATGCAAAACTTTATAGGAAGGCGCCTTGTCACGGTCTATGAGGCTCCCCCCAGTTGGGAGGTTCAAGTCCTCCCTTGAGCATGGGTGTGTGCATTGTCCATAGCGTAAGTTAGATTAAGTAGTGTCCATAGCGTAAGTTAGATTAAGTAGTGTGTCAGCTTAGGGACCAATGACCTAAGCAGTTTGGTCCCATAAGACCATATCACCAATTTCCAATTAAATAGAATAGCTTTCAAGTTTTTCACCTGCTGCTAGCCATCCAAGTCAGAATAGTTTTCAAGTGTATTTGTATCTATATAGCTCACAGTCCATAAGAATTGTTATTGTGAAAACCTTTGCTATTGGGCACTGTTGAAATTACACTCCTGGAAATTGAAATAAGAACACCATGAATTCATTGTTCCAGGAAGGGGAAACTTTATTGACACATTCCTGGGGTCAGATACATCACATGATCACACTGACAGAACCACAGGCACATAGACACAGGCAACAGAGCATGCACAATGTCGGCACTAGTACAGTGTATATCCACCTTTCGCAGCAATGCAGGCTGCTATTCTCCCATGAAGACGATCGTAGAGATGCTGGATGTAGTCCTGTGGAACGGCTTGCCATGCCATTTCCACCTGGCGCCTCAGTTGGACCAGCATTCGTGCTGGACGTGCAGACTGCGTGAGACGACGCTTCATCCAGTCCCAAACATGCTCAATGGGGGACAGATCCGGAGATCTCGCTGGCCAGGGTAGTTGACTTACACCTTCTAGAGCACGTTGGGTGGCACGGGATACATGCGGACGTGCATTGTCCTGTTGGAACAGCAAGTTCCCTTGCCGGTCTAGGAATGGTAGAACGATGGGTTCGATGACGGTTTGGATGTACCGTGCACTATTCAGTGTCCCCTCGACGATCACCAGTGGTGTACGGCCAGTGTAGGAGATCGCTCCCCACACCATGATGCCGGGTGATGGCCCAGTGTGCCTCGGTCGTATGCAGTCCTGATTGTGGCGCTCACCTGCACGGCGCCAAACACGCATACGACCATCATTGGCACCAAGGCAGAAGCGACTCTCATCGCTGAAGACGACACGTCTCCATTCGTCCCTCCATTCACGCCTGTCGCGACACCACTGGAGGCGGGCTGCACGATGTTGGGGCGTGAGTGGAAGACGGCCTAACGGTGTGCGGGACCGTAGCCCAGCTTCATGGAGACGGTTGCGAATGGTCCTCGCCGATACCCCAGGAGCAACAGTGTCCCTAATTTCCTGGGAAGTGGCGGTGCGGTCCCCTGCGGCACTGCGTAGGATCCTACGGTCTTGGCGTGCATCCGTGCGTCGCTGCGGTCCGGTCCCAGGTCGACGGGCACGTGCACCTTCCGCCGACCACTGGCGACAACATCGATGTACTGTGGAGACCTCACGCCCCACGTGTTGAGCAATTCGGCGGTACGTCCACCCGGCCTCCCGCATGCCCACTATACGCCCTCGCTCAAAGTCCGTCAACTGCACATACGGTTCACGTCCACGCTGTCGCGGCATGCTACCAGTGTTAAAGACTGCGATGGAGCTCCGTATGCCACGGCAAACTGGCTGACACTGACGGCGGCGGTGCACAAATGCTGCGCAGCTAGCGCCATTCGACGGCCAACACCGCGGTTCCTGGTGTGTCCGCTGTGCCGTGCGTGTGATCATTGCTTGTACAGCCCTCTCGCAGTGTCCGGAGCAAGTATGGTGGGTCTGACACACCGGTGTCAATGTGTTCTTTTTTCCATTTCCAGGAGTGTAGATTCTAAGCATGCACCGTCCATCAGAATTATTTTAAAGGCTATGCTACTGGGGCTGTTAGTTTTTAGCGTAGATTTATAAAAACCAAATTCCTACCAGTGTTACTGTTGTAGCAAGTAAGTTAAAAGTATTTCTTCAGCTTTGCGTAAGATGAGTGCTATTATGGAGGTGAAGTTTAAGATGGAAGATAACAAAATATATAGAATGGTTGCATGGAATCACGCCTATCGTTCAGCGCGAATTGGGTTATGGGAGCAGGAGGCATGTGGTGGTGTCCGCTTCCAAAGATATATAGCAAAGAAAACCGTCATAACAACTGGGAGAGCAGTGTGCTGGCCACACGCCCCTCCTATAAGCATCCTTATCTGAGGATGACACTGCGGTCAGATGGTCCTGACGGGCCACTTGTGGGCTGAATACGGAGTGCTTATCCAACTTAAAAGTAATTTTACATTTTCATAAGCAGACACACCAACACTATTTTCATACATCTTCTTCATGAGTCGATGGAGAGCAAGACACCCGTAGAATTCTAGGTCTTGAATAGCATCAAACTTAAAGATTCGATGCAACCATGAGATCTTCTCCTTCCTCTTCACGTAGATGATGGTATCTGTGTCTTCAAATAATTTAAGCGTAGTCACCATATCTTTATAGGGTACGCCAGGATCATCCCAGTGAATTCCATGGTAGAAATGTGTTAACCACTCTGCACTCTTCCATGTCTTAGCACACTTCGCATACTTGAAAGAGCTCAGAGATACAATGTTTGCTGAGAATGTCTCTATAATTCCTGCAGCTTCTGTGTACACCATATCTTTAAATATTATCTGTCTACACTCATCATCATAGAAACCATAAAGTAAAGAAATAAGTCATTAAAAGTAATAGCGTATTACTTGGCTACAGAACATACATTATTATTATTGATCTTTTCAGCTGTACACTCAATACAATAAATTTTAATTTATGTTGGCTCAACAGTGTGACATCACGCATTCGAGTCATAGTGCTTAAAGCGTGGCTCATACTTTGGAAATGTGTCAGGTGGCAAATAAAATATATATCACATAGTAGTGGTAGAAGTTGTGTAGGGGACATGTAGTAATCAAAAGCGTTCACCTGGCGAGGAATCTTTATCAGTTTCATATAAATATCCAAGAGCACATTACATGCATTTCTTGATTTCAACAGTTCAAAGACGCTGTAAGCTATAATATTCTCTTTTCCCTTGAATCCGTAGTTCTCAAGGTTAATTGTTCTAACATATTAAAGAAGTAAGACCTATGGAATATTGTTTCTAATGTGTGGCTGCAGCTCTGTTGCTGAATAGGCAGAGCCGCGTAGCCACTACCCCCATTTAATAGTGATAACTAAAGCATGACTATACTTTGCACACTACACTCACTACCGCTCCTCAAAACAGCGGCATTTCCTTATTCACAGACATCCAGTCCACACTTGAAATTGAATAACTGAATGACAATGGATTCATAGTGATTATTCAGTTACATACAGCTTGTGTGCTGAAAGAGAGAAACCAAAGTCTATTGCACGCTTGTAATAAAGTATTCCTTGCACTCTGGCCTATAGGAGGTTTCTACATAACATGATATTCCTTTTTGAAAATTCAGCCCTCGCGCACACGCTGTAGGATCTAAACAGGGCTGTATCACTAAGTCACCATTTCTCACACACGTAACAAACAAAATCTTTGTATGACACTCTAACAGGCTCTTTAGTTTTTCGTAAAAAACTCAATTCGACAGTTGAAACAACAGATACGTCTGGCGGTGATCCTCCTCCTGCTCCAAAGTGCTTAGCAACATGAACTTCAAAATGCACTTGGACTACAACACTTTTGCGGTTTATCCACCCACCTGCTCCATCCGTGGAAATTAACCCCGAATGAACATACTCTAGTCTATTTTGCACTCACAATGATTTCTTAGTCAGGGGAAAATTGTGTGATCTGGGTGGTGGAAGCTATGCATGGAATGCACTAACACAAACCCCAACTTGGTGGTCCGAATATATAAAAGATGCCACTGTGCGTTGGCTGGATTTACAAGTATCGAAAATACCAAAAGGTTTCGTGGAAGTGGTGAAATCGATGAACCAAAAAGACTCTAGGACTCTTTTAAATTGTAATTACATCCTTTATTCATCGACAAGTATGTGATGGTGGAAGGCTTTTTTGCAGTGGGAAAACAATACCCAGCTGGTGTAAGTATGGGTGTATTATAATTTTTTTATACACCTGTAACTGATAGAAATGTTATGCTGCTGCTTGAACGTAAAGGTACGTGGCTTATGTTCCAACATACGTTTGTGTGAAATAATCAGATTACTGTTCACCTAAAAACAAAAAAAATTACATATGTCTAGTCGTAATGGAAGGATAGGCTGGACATGGTGAATTGTGATTTCAACGCAGTGGTGACGTAAGTGGTGACAGATTCATTTCGTAAACAGCTGCACAATATAACAATGCAAGTGTTCAACTGGACCTACTATAGTGTACAAACAGGACGGGCAATACGGTTATAACAATACGTCCCCTCATCGGCACCCCTAAGCGTACCCTCACATTTTCCTTTTTGTTCTATCGATAGTGGTGTTCATTACAGTATGCCAACCCATGTTGGTGATGTCTATCCAAGCATTACGTCCACGGGTGCGGTTTTTATTATCACATAGTGCCAGACGCCTGTCCTTCAGAACACTTGTTTGAGAGAATCTTGGCAGGATGCAGCACCTTCCAGAAGCGCTGATTCGTAGGCTTTGTCCAATAATTTCCAAGGACTGAGGAGAATCGAGACAAAAAGTCAGTGTGAATGTAGACATACTATAATTTTTTCGGGCGCTGTACAGATATAAAAGATAACTGCACTGTTTGTGTGAAATGTGTATAAATTGCAGTGTAATGTTACTGCAGCATGACCAGAGAAAATGAGTGTGTTTCCTATCGTGAGGGATGTTTAGATTCAGAACATCAGTAACTGCGAGGGTATGAGAGAGATTTTTACTTGGAAAATTTTGTGCACTATAGATACTTAGATTTGTTCCAGAACCACAGATGGCAAAAGGAGACATTACCTGTATATTGATCAGTGTCAGACTGCAGCAGCAATCCTAATATTTAATTGTACTTACCCTGGTAAATATGTTCCTGGCTCCCAATATTCTTATGAGTCTTGTATGTATTTAATGACCTGTAGACAACTTTTATGGGGTTTAATTGTCAGTGCAAATTAGCGATCTGTACAAAATAGTTCTGCCACTGAAATTCTTGTCTGTAGAAAACAATGGCGGACCATGCTCCCACACTGGCAGCAGCAGCAGATTGACAGGTAAGCTCAGTGACGAACAGGCTGTCCCGTTAGGATCGCTAGGAACAATGCACCCTGTGCTATTCTGTGAAGCATTGGAACATCTCTCTCGGATCTGGACCCACAACACAGCTATGCGTCATCGCGCCAGCAACGGTGTCTAGGTGAACACATATTTCAACAGGAATTTCACAGATGCCAAGTATGAAAGGGATGCCACCGCCTCATGCTTATGGGACCCGAACGGACACCTGTGAGTCACTTGTCAGTTGACGGCCACGTCGTCACTTCACGGGGGCTGCCAGTGCACTCCGGCCCCTTGGGGGCGTGTGGAGTCGACGTCGGGCATTGGGTGGCGGGATGTATTTTTTACTAGCGACCTTTTGTTTAAATTATATTCCATTGATTTCACCGACTAATAGGATACTGCCAATTAAAAAAACTATCCCATACATGTGAAGAATATCAATTTACTTAATTTGCATAAATTTTTTATATCAGCATGCTGTTAGCGGTACAGCCGGCCGAGGTGGCCGAGCGGTTCTAGGCGCTACAGTCTGGAACCACGCGACCGCTATGGTCGCAGGTTCGAATCCTGCCTCGGGCATGGATGTGTGTGATGTCCTTAGGTTAGTTAGGTTTAAGTAGTTCTAAGTTCTAGGGGACTGATGACCTGAACAGTTAAGTCCCATAGTGCTCAGAGTCGTTTGAACCATTTGTTAGCGGTACAATACTTAAGAGGTGGGTATGCGTGCGTGGGTGACATGGAGCAGATCAGCAGGTTAAGCACAGAGCAATAGGTTACTTTGCATAATTTTTATGCAAAACGGAATACAATAGTTTAAGGGGGTGGGTGACAAAGAAGAATGCGCCAGAAATGCCGTTCAAAAGCATGTGAAATTCGAAAAGTGTACCAGTAAATGGTAAGAGGATGTAACTAATTACTTAATTTGGTATCAAAGGTGGTACAATAGTTTAAGGAAATGGAGGTAACATGGAAAACCACTTAACAGAACAATTGGTTAAGTGCCAACAAAGGGCCGAGCATTAGCTTATGACACCCAGAGTACAGTGCCGAACATTAGGTTATGCAACATGTTTGCCCCATGTAATTATTTCTTACAAGATCTACATGTTTCCAAACAGCAGAGAACGATGAGCAAGAGAAATCCAACCCCCACAAACTGAATTTTTTATAAATAAACAATATAGCCTTGAATTTCTTGTTATGAGATCCTCTCCACCAAAGAGCCACCAGTTTCCATATATCCTGTACACTACCTTGAATCCACTGAATTGTTTAAATAAACAGTATTCCACACATTGTCTAAATTGTTTAAACAATATTCCATACACAGCAATCGATTTCCCTCCAAATGACCAAACAACTGAGTCTTTTTCCCGCCAATTTCTGGGAGGGAGTATGGGAGAGGAGGGTGCTTTGCCAGAGGGGGAGAGGTTAATTAATTGATCAAGTTAATTAAGTAATCAACCAAACGGATAAGAGTGAGAGGGGCTATTCCAACAACTCAGACCTGAAAGTGTGCCTGTAGCAGCGAGGGGGAGCGGGTGGGTTGGAGGTTTCTTTAGGGGGGAGCGGAGTGGGAGGGGGAGGGGGAACAATAGGTAAATTGCCTGTCAATCATAAGGAAGGATCCTTTTAGCAGAACAATAGGTTAAGTACCTATCAATCAAAGGAGAACAATAGGTTAAGTACCTGTCAATCAAAGGAGAACAATAGGTTAAGTACCTGTCAATCAAAGGAGAACAATAGATTTGCCCCTGAGTGCATACCTGCCTCTGATGTAGGCAACCCGCACTAACAAAAAGTGCTGAAACATAGTTTGTTCCACTACTAACATTTGCATTTCCCTAACCGACTGCTTTGGGATCCTGGAATATGTCAGACTTAAATAAAATACACAACACGAATATGGCGCCCAAAACACAAGTATCTTCGAATTTCATATTCCTTCCCACAGTGAAATCGCTCAATATGAACATTGTGTTTGGCTTTACTTTTGCTGGTGGAGGCATATCAGTGCTTTCACTGACTGTCATGCACGTCACACCATCAACCCCCTGCATCATCTCCTGTGATAGTTGGTATTTTAGCTGAAACACAGTTTTTTAAAAGACATATACATGTTCAAAATGGCGTCCATCTGTATGTATTAGCAGCGACATGAGAACATTTGTTTAGCTGCAGTTGATTGGATTCACAATTATAGCTCATATGTTATCAGGAAGGAGTATCCCAATTTTGTTTTTCTTCATCAGGACATCATCACAGGACCAGTCGCTTACTACAAAGTCTTGATGTTTCACCCACCCTACCATGATACCGACTACATCCGGTATTTGTGGGCAATGGCCATTTATAGAAAAAAAAGGTGTAGTGAAAATACATGTTGTATTATGAAAATAATAAAAAAACACATACATGGCTTGAGCCCTGGATAGCTGATGCCAGTAGGAATCAAAATTACTAATGTTGTGTACGTCGACAACGCACCATTTTTAAACTACAGAAAATTGGTGCCACGCGCTCCAATTGGCCGTTCGTCGGTAGACAGGCAGGGCTATGGTTGTCGGTTCACACATACAAACGCCTTATCACTGCCCCAACCTCATACACACACGTGTCATATAGGTCTTGCCGTTTGCCTCCACCTCACATCAGAGGCATCACACATAAGCTTCACTTTGGAGCACACACACATCACCTGTGATTTCATCATACAGTAAGCATGGTGGCACAGTATTCGCTTGAAGAACAACGAGATATGATTTTTGTTTATGGACTAGCCAACAGTAATGCGCATGGAGCTTGACGGTTGTGTGAGGAATGCTACCCAGCAAGATGCCACTCATACATGCAAACGTTTACAGCAATTTACCGGCGACTTGGCGAAACAGGCTCGTTAGCAGGATATCATGGTGATGCTGGAAGACCTCAAACACGACAGGATGCTGCATTTGGAGAGACTGTTCTCGAGCGCTTCGAGGAAGCACCTACGAGTACTTAAGTAGTTGGACACAACATGGAGGTCACTCATCGGTTAATCTGGAAGGTTTAGAGGGAATACGGCCAGCATCCATTTAGTTTCCACGCTGTCCAATCTAAATCCTGGGATGAACTATGAACACAGTCTAGGGGTTTGCTGGTGGTTTTCTGCGACATGTTGCATGAGATCCCAACTTCCCCACCGTAGTGTTGTTTAGTGACGAGTTCACCTTCCGTATGGATGGCCTTTACAACACTTGAAACGTTCATGACTGACAACGGGAAATCCTCATGTCACGTATGTCCACGGACACCAGGAACGATTTTCGCTCAACATTTCGGCAGGCATAGTGGGTGGCCATCTACCTGGGCTGGTCCGTCTATCTCCTCGACTTACCGGGGCAAATTACCTTCACTTTTTGCAAGAAACCATGCCGCACCTGCTGGAAGATGTTCCCGTGGACATAAGACTACGCATCTGGTTGCAGCATGGTGGGGCGCCAGCACGTAACAGTCGTGCTGTGAGCGGATATTTAAATTAACTCTTCGACCGTCGGATAATTGGCAAAGGTGCTCGTATTACGTGGCCTCCGCGATCACCAGACCTCACGCCGCTGGACTTTTCCCTGTGGGGATTCTTCAAGGTTCTAGTTCACCCACCCAGATGCAAACCACCTAGAAATGAAGAGGAATTAATGGATTGCATTCAACATGTCGCCAATTACATCAGGGCAATGCCAGGAATCTGAAAGAGTGCGGGAAAACACTGTTCAACGTTACGAAGCTTTGTCGCGTCAGAGGGTCGCTTGCTATAAGTAAACAATGTCCTAGCTACTACAATGTTCCAATGGACATAGGCTACATTTTTAAAAACATATATTATGTAAATATCTACGACCTAAAGGGGAATCGTTGTTAGGAAAATTCTCGAAAAGTTCTTGACCAATTTACTTCAATTTTTTACATGATGCTCTAATAAACATTCAACCACACCCTGTATATACTATATAATAAGACGAAACATTGTTAGCAAATATCTCTAAAAGTTATTGAGTGGTTTAATTCAGATCTTCAAGCGATTCTCTAATAAATGTGTATATATATGAAGAACCGACAAACTACACTCCTGGAAATGGAAAAAAGAACACATTGACACCGGTGTGTCAGACCCACCATACTTGCTCCGGACACTGCGAGAGGGCTGTACAAGCAATGATCACACGCATGGCACAGCGGACACACCAGGAACCGCGGTGTTGGCCGTCGAATGGCGCTAGCTGCGCAGCATTTGTGCACCGCCGCCGTCAGTGTCAGCCAGTTTGCCGTGGCATACGGAGCTCCATCGCAGTCTTTAACACTGGTAGCATGCCGCGACAGCGTGGACGTGAACCGTATGTGCAGTTGACGGACTTTGAGCGAGGGCGTATAGTGGGCATGCGGGAGGCCGGGTGGACGTACCGCCGAATTGCTCAACACGTGGGGCGTGAGGTCTCCACAGTACATCGATGTTGTCGCCAGTGGTCAGCGGAAGGTGCACGTGCCCGTCGACCTGGGACCGGACTGCAGCGACGCACGGATGCACGCCAAGACCGTAGGATCCTACGCAGTGCCGTAGGGGACCGCACCGCCACTTCCCAGCAAATTAGGGACACTGTTGCTCCTGGGGTATCGGCGAGGACCATTCGCAACCGTCTCCATGAAGCTGGGCTACGGTCCCGCACACCGTTAGGCCGTCTTCCGCTCACGCCCCAACATCGTGCAGCCCGCCTCCAGTGGTGTCGCGACAGACGTGAATGGAGGGACGAATGGAGACGTGTCGTCTTCAGCGATGAGAGTCGCTTCTGCCTTGGTGCCAATGATGGTCGTATGCGTGTTTGGCGCCGTGCAGGTGAGCGCCACAATCAGGACTGCATACGACCGAGGCACACAGGGCCAACACCCGGCATCATGGTGTGGGGAGCGATCTCCTACACTGGCCGTACACCACTGGTGATCATCGAGGGGACACTGAATAGTGCACGGTACATCCAAACCGTCATCGAACCCATCGTTCTACCATTCCTAGACCGGCAAGGGAACTTGCTGTTCCAACAGGACAATGCACGTCCGCATGTATCCCGTGCCACCCAACGTGCTCTAGAAGGTGTAAGTCAACTACCCTGGCCAGCAAGATCTCCGGATCTGTCCCCCATTGAGCATGTTTGGGACTGGATGAAGCGTCGTCTCACACGGTCTGCACGTCCAGCACGAACGCTGGTCCAACTGAGGCGCCAGGTGGAAATGGCATGGCAAGCCGTTGCACAGGACTACATCCAGCATTTCTACGATCGTCTCCATGGGAGAATAGCAGCCTGCATTGCTGCGAAAGGTGGATATACACTGTACTAGTGCCGACATTGTGCATGCTCTGTTGCCTGTGTCTATGTGCCTGTGGTTCTGTCAGTGTGATCATGTGATGTATCTGACCCCAGGAATGTGTCAATAAAGTTTCCCCTTCCTGGGACAATGAATTCACGGTGTTCTTATTTCAATTTCCAGGAGTGTATAAGGACGGATTCCTGAATGGAAATGGAGAAAACAAGATCCTATGGACATAGGTCTGGAAATGGACGGTCTGTGTGCAACTACAGCTAATCTCCTGGCACACAGTACAGAGTTGCAACACATTCACGTCACAACAGATGTTCAACTCAATGCAGGGGATAGGGATGGTAGCCGTTTTCATGCAGGACACACATAATCATACTTTGGCTTACACCATATTGGAGCGCCACTTGCCTGGAGCTTGTACTAGGGCTCGTCTCAGTATCCTGTAGAATCTGGTCCTCCAAATCTGGTGTACACACTGTCGACCAACTCCCTACAAATTCGTCTGTCTGAAATGATCCATGATCGCACAAACGCCCAGAAAAGGCTTAAATTTTGTGTGATGTGGTTGATGTCTGTAAGTTCACTTGTTTTGGTATAGCCATACTATCTCTCGACTGTATCCGTTTGCTTGGGCGCACACAGACATCACGTCTGCTTGTTCCTGACATCAATGTCAGACCATTATGCTACTTACAATAAGCTGCATCAATCACCCAGCTTGCAACAGACAAGGAACACACGGCACATGAAACAATACTGCACAAGTTTTCTGACAGATTGCGAGAAGTAAAATACTGTATGGTTCAAATGGCTCTGAGCACTATGGGACTTAAGACCTGAGGTCATCAGTCCCCTAGAACTTGGAGCTACTTAAACCTAACTAACCTAAGGATATCACACACATCCATGCCCGTGACAGGATTCGAACCTGCGACTGTAGCGGTTGCGCGGTTCCAGACTGAAGTGCCTAGAACCACACGGCCATTCCGGCCGGCAGGAAAATACTGTATTGTGCTGTACTATGAATATGTACATTTTAGTTTTCTTTCCTGCACTCAGTTTTAACTACAATAGTGGAGTTTTTAAATTAGTAGGCACACTGTTTCTCCTGCATACAGTATTTTTTCCATACCAGGTGTAGAAGTATGAAACCGAAATTTGGTTGCAACAATTACACGTCTGTTGTTTGAAACTGATAAACAATACTTTATACAAAATAATCTTCATTGCTATTTATACATTTCTCCCACCTCTCCGGCAGGCTATGAATGCCACCCCCCTCCCCAAAAACAGTTGTTCTTTTGAAGCGAACCAGTAAGCGAGCTATTTTCGTACAATTTAATACAAATTGAAGCGTTGTTCAGCGAGAGCGTGACCCAATGATGCAAACAGATGATAATCGGATGGAGCCAAGTCTGGAGAATAGGCCGCATGCTCTAGTATTTCCCAACTGAACGCTTCGATCGTTTTCCTGACGCGTTTTTCTGTATGTGAGGAGGCGTTACCATGGAGCAATATGCCTTTGTGTTGCCTTTTTTCACGTAATGCTCGATTAAAATCGATCATTTGCTGTTGGTAGCGATCAGTGTTAACGGTTTCACCAGGTTATGGCAGCGCATAATAGATGACACCCTTCTGATCCCACCAAACACAGAGCATTGTCTTCTTTCCAATGCGATTTGGTCTTTCAGTGGATGTCGATGGTTTGCCTGGATTCACCCATGATTTACGACGCTTACGATTCTCAAAATAAATTCATTTTTAATCAGCTCTCACTATTCGATTGAGAAACAACTTTCTTTTGTATCTGGCGAGCAGCATTTCACAAGTGATCTTTCGATTTTCATTCTGTCTTTCTTTCTGTTCATGCAGAACTCAATTTCCCTCTTTCCCATAGCTTTTAACCGATGAGAAACGGATTTCTACTTAACATTCAATTATTCCGCGAGTTCCTGTTGAGTTTGAGTATCATCTTCATCCAATAAAGCCTCCAATTCGTTCTCTTCGTACTTTTTTGGTGGTTGCCTGCGGTCGTCGTTTCTCACGTCTAAACCACCAGTTTTGAATATTTGAACGATGCGAAACATTGTGTTTTCCCAACAGTATGTTCGCCGAAAGCTTCGACAAGCATTCGATGCGATTCTGGGGCAGTTTTCTTCAAATGATAACAGAAAATCAACGCTGTCCGCAAATCGTAGTTCGTAGGCACAAAACTCGACATGTTTACCGATGAATGGAACTTGGATTACTTTGTGTTGACATTCGTCGTCAGCCGTTACAGGAAGCAGATGGCGCTGCAGACGCGGTCTCATTAGAGAGCCTATATATAGGCTCTCTAGGGCTCATGGAACCTACACTGACGGCTAGCACCATCTACATCTACATCTGTTATACAATTCTAAACAAAAATTTTATGCATAATTATGTGCTGTTTTGTTTTCTTCTTCGAAGTCGGTATTCACAGAAATCAGGAAATTTGTATTTGTGGCTTATCGGCTTACAATTAGAGCACTAGTGTGTAATCTGAATCGTCTGAAACTGTTATCCTACCCGTTTGCAGATTAGAACTATGTGAAATGCTGTCAGTTAAGCTACTTTCATCACAGATCTAGCAACAAATGAGGTCTCTCATACCCTGTATACCAATGATCCAAACCATTTTACCCATTCATTTTCAGTGATTTTAGTTTTCAATCAAGGATTCGTTGGCAGTAGGAAAATACAAGGTTCAAGATCAGGAGGGGGAGGGACAGGGAAGAGGAGACGGACAGAGAGATGGGGAAAGAGGAGATGGGCAAAGAGAGGGACGAGGAGATGAACAGAGAGATGAGGGAGGAGAAGATTTGGGTTTATGTCCAATTCCCACACCCATCTGGCAAGTGCGAAGCACTACATGGTTTGCTAATCAGTGTATAAACTCATGCATTCACACAGTACCAAAGTCTACTACTATTATCCCCATAGGTATTAAAAACATACAACTGGATCCATTTTCTGATTGGAAAATACTGCTGTGGGGCTTCCGTAGAAAAAAAAGAGTGACGGCATTTTAGAGATGATGATATTTGCTCCACATTTAACAAAGTACAAAAACTAGTAGTGTAAAATTTTTATCAAAATGTGTAATAAAGTAGTAATGTTTCTTACAAAATTGTATTATCGCCCTCCTGCTCCCCAATGCTGTCAATTTTTACTTCTAATGTGAGTTTCAGGATTATAGATGTGCTTCACTTTTAGCACTCTGTAATACATGCGAAACCACAGGAAATCGGAAACCTTTGTAAAGGTAGTGGGTTCCTGAAAGTCAAATAAAAGACTGATAAGGTAAAGTACAAATAAGTTATTTTCGACTTTAATATCTGATAACAATGAGGAAAAAGAAAACCTGATGACTTCAGAACGTGTAAAAAAAGAGAGATAAGTACCAATGATCAATGATGAATTTGATGTTGTTTGGCTTTAGTTTAGCATGAAAATGGTAACAATTTATTTTGACCGTGTGGTTCTAGGCGCTACAGTCTGGAATCGAGCGACCGCTACGGTCGCAGGTTCCAATCCTACCTTGGGCATGGAAGTGTGTGATGTCCTTAGGTTAGTTAGGTTTAATTAGTTCTAAGGTATAGGCGACTGATGATCTCAGAAGTTAAGTCGCATAGTGCCCAGAGCCATTTGAATCATTTGTTTTGAGATGAGACTAATTTTCTCTCTTTGGATTGCATAGCAAAATTAAGTTTAAAAGTAAAGCGATTTTCTAACTTACCAACTAATCTCACAATAACATCATTTCGTAGGTGATGGCTATTTAATAAGATAAAAAATGTCTGAAAGAACTAGTAACTCAATCCTTTATTAATTCTGCTACCAAAAAGACAATTAAAACACTGCTATGTTTGTTAACTATATTGAATTTAGAATAATACTTAAAATTTTAAATAAAATTGATGCCTTTACACTTGTGTGTTTCAATTACATTTATACACTCCTGGAAATGGAAAAAAGAACACATTGACACCGGTGTGTCAGACCCACCATACTTGCTCCGGACACTGCGAGAGGGCTGTACAAGCAATGATCACACGCACGGCACAGCGGACACACCAGGAACCGCGGTATTGGCCGTCGAATGGCGCTAGCTGAGCAGCATTTGTGCACCGCCGCCGTCAGTGTCAGCCAGTTTGCCGTGGCATACGGAGCTCCATCGCAGTCTTTAACACTGGTAGCATGCCGCGACAGCGTGGACGTGAACCGTATGTGCAGCTGACGGACTTTGAGCGAGGGCGTATAGTGGGCATGCGGGAGGCCGGGTGGACGTACCGCCGAATTGCTCAACACGTGGGGCGTGAGGTCTCCACAGTACATCGATGTTGTCGCCAGTGGTCGGCGGAAGGTGCACGTGCCCGTCGACCTGGGACCGGACCTCAGCGACACACGGATGCACGCCAAGACCGTAGGATCCTACGCAGTGCCGTAGGGGACCGCACCGCCACTTCCCAGCAAATTAGGGACACTGTTGCTCCTGGGGTATCGGCGAGGACCATTCGCAACCGTCTCCATGCAGCTGGGCTACGGTGCCGCACACCGTTAGGCCGTCTTCCGCTCACGCCCCAACATTGTGTAGCCCGCCTCCAGTGGTGTCGCCACAGGCGTGAATGGAGGGACGAATGGAGACGTGTCGTCTTCAGCGATGAGAGTCGCTTCTGCCTTGGTGCCAATGATGGTGGTATGCTTGTTTGGCGCCGTGCAGGTGAGCGCCACAATCAGGACTGCATACGACCGAGGCACATAGGGCCAACACCCGGCATCATGGTGTGGGGAGCGATCTCCTACACTGGCCGTACACCACTGGTGATCGTCGAGGGGACACTGAATAGTGCACGGTACATCCAAACCATCATCGAACCCATCGTTCTACCATTCCTAGACCGGCAAGGGAACTTGCTGTTCCAACAGGACAATGCACGTCCGCATGTATCCCGTGCCACCCAACGTGCTCTAGAAGGTGTAAGTCAACTACCCTGGCCAGCAAGATCTCCGGATCTGTCCCCCATTGAGCATGTTTGGGACTGGATGAAGCGTCGTCTCACGCGGTCTGCACGTCCAGCACGAACGCTGGTCCAACTGAGGCGCCAGGTGGAAATGGCATGGCAAGCCGTTCCACAGGACTACATCCAGCATCTCTACGATCGTCTCCACGGGAAAATAGCAGCCTGCATTGCTGCGAAAGGTGGATATACACTGTACTAGTGCCGACATTGTGCATGCTCTGTTGCCTGTGTCTATGTGCCTGTGGTTCTGTCAGTGTGATCATGTGATGTATCTGACCCCAGGAATGTGTCAATAAAGTTTCCCCTTCCTGGGACAATGAATTCACGGTGTTCTTATTTCAATTTCCAGGAGTGTATAATACTACACACCCATTAGCTCTGCATAAGAAATAGTTAAGATCATGTCAACTACACACTGAAATAAATGATTATTAAAAGTTGTTAGTGACTCTAGACTTATAAGTTGTTTAACCTTGACCAAAAACTGTTTGAATTGTTATTATTAAGGGAATAATATTATTCCAAAGCGTTTAGAGTGTGTTAAAAAGGGCCTTTCTCCTAATCACTTTTCACATACACTGCATTCCTGGTGTCAGTACTGGAATGGGAGACAATAGAACATTATCGTTTGCTTTTTGCATCTGAAATCAAAATGTGCTATCTGCTAATACATGACTATTAACACAAGAGTGCTACTGTCATGACAGAATAAAAAATATTGTAGCTATAGTGCAAGGACTATCCAAAACTGAGAGATCCGAATTTATTCACCCACATAAATATTACTTGCTACGAATGAAAAGAATGTAGTTGAACATTTTATCTGTCAAAACAATGTGGTTATACAGAATTTAATAAACCGAAAATTTTACATGCATGAGCATAAAGATTTGATGGAAGTCTAATATTAGTTGCATCTCTGTAGTAATTATTGCATCGTTGTTCTGTCATACATTATCTACAAAAATTTTAGCCTTTTACACATGCTGTTTGGAAATTTGGGTTACAGATCGGTGTTAAAACCTAGGTAATACATTTAAAATGCGTACTGTAGAATGTCTCTTCCATTGTAGTTATATGAATATGAATAAACCACTTCCACTTTATTTATTTATGGAGCACTGTCACCCTGCCACCGATTACTTTCTTCATAAAAGCAGTAATGACAACATTTTTTAAAGAAAGACGGTGATACATACTAATTATAAAAAATCATGTATTTACCATTGCTATGTAGTTTGCATATAGTATACAGCAACCCATTTGTAATTTGAAAATGTTATAGCATTCTACCACAAAACCCAAAGGTGTTGAAACAAAGATTTTTACTACAAAAATGTATGAGAAATATAGAACAGTAACTTACCTTGACTCATAGCCACTGCTTGTTGGTGTACATGCAGACTGGATTCCTCGGCATTAAAAAAGCAATTTTTATTCCCTGCAGAGTAATATTGTTGAGACATTTATGCCAATAGAATTATAGTTCAATATAAATCGTAGACAAATGACTTACGAAATGGGATGTTACAAATACATATAGGTAATAAATCGCTGCTAAAGAATACTACATCATTCTGAGTCGAATCTGAAAGAGCCAGCATGTCCACAATAAACCATACTCCACTTACGAAACTTCAGTTGTGTAAAACAAGAAGAACCTAGGGAAATGGATTTATTATGATGGAAAAATACACGATTCCATTAACACATAAGCTCTCCATAAAATATCGATTATAATTCGCTACCTCTGGAGGACTAACATAGCGCATGGAAAAGTTTTCTTCTTTAGATAGCAAATCTCGAAAACTATTACACACATTGAATAACATCTTGGTGTATATACGAAATCAAATAGAATTAAAATTCAGTCTAACTTACCGTAAGGAGATGACGAGAGCTGGCCAAACAGTATTTCTTAGTCTCACAACAAGAATAAGAATTAATCGAAATAAATTCACAAACACAATATTTAATGGCAGTAAGTGCACTATACACTAATCAGACAATGAGAAAACACTGCTTAATTCAGAGTCAGAGTCAGTGGAACTATCCGTGTCACTGATTGTAGGCATGGCCTTCACCTCAACAGGAAGGGGAAGGGTAAATTGGCTGGGGAAATAGCAGGAAAGTTAAAGAGGGGAGGCACTGTCATGAGTGGTAAAATACCAGTGGTTATAGGATTCAGAAAAGACCCTTTTTTAGGGTAGGGAGGACAGAAAGAAAGCAAATTTTAAGAGAGGTTAGAACTGAGACAAACCTTCAGTTTGAGAAAGAAATCAAAAAACATAATTCCACCTTATTACATCAGCATAAACAGCCATTGGTTAAGAATTTTCAAATGTCAGCAGATATTTTAACTCCACCCAGTTTTAACTCAGTCAATGTGAAATGTCAGCTATCTTTATTGCATCAAAATATTCGAGGACTGAGAAATAAAATTAATGAATTAACTATCTGCATAGATGAATTAGAGTCTTCAAACCCAGCTGACATAATCTGCCTCTCTGAACATCATGTGACCACAGGTATAGAACTTTTTTAAGTGTTACAGGGTTCAGGTTAGCATCTCACTTTTGTAGATCAGAAATGGAGAAAGGAGGAGTTGCCACATTCATCAGGAACTGTCATAAATTTAAGAACATAGACATTCATAAATTTTGCCTAGAACAGCATATGGAAGTATGTGCAACAGAATTAGAATTCCACAAAAAATCCTTCGTAATATTAAGTGTATATCGAGCACCTGCAGGTAACTTTAATTTGTTTGTCAACCACCTTGAAGCTGTACTGGCACATTTAACAACCAAAAACAAAGAAATAGTGGTTGCTGGTGATTTCAATGTAGATTTGCTTAAAGACTCTCCCAATAAGAACTTATTTGAGTTAGTAACACTATCATTCAACTTAATTCCCACTGTACAGTTCCCCACTAGGATAGCCACTTGCTCACAAACTTTATAGAAAAGTCCAATGAACAAAATTATATTACAAAACCAATAGTCAATGGCCTCTCAGACCATGACATGCAGTTCCTCCTGTTAAATGTTAATACTGAACAGGATATAAAATCTGTTAAATCTGAGATCAAGACGGTAATCAGTAAGTCAAAAATTGATTATTTTAGGACACTCCTCAGAGACATTCATTGGACTGATGTTTACAGTGCTCATGGCATGAATGAAAAATATAACATTTTTGCTAATAAAGTGCTTACCTTATTCGAACACTGCTTTCCCCCAAAACTTACCAAGGTTAGAGTAAAGTCTACAAAGAAGCCATGGATTACTCGAGGAATAGGGGTATCTTGTAAAACAAAAAGGAAACTTTATCTGTCAATCCAAAACATTTCCAATGTTGATGCTATAGCACATTATAAGAAATACTGCAAAATATTAAAGACTGTAATACGGATGTCAAAGCAAATATTGTTGTTGTTGTTGTGGTTGTGGTCTTCAGTCCTGAGACTGGTTTGATGCAGCTCTCCATGCTACTCTATCCTGTGCAAGCTTCTTCATCTCCCAGTATCTACTGCAACCTACATCCTTCTGAATCTGCTTGATGTATTCATCTCTTGGTCTCCCTCTACGATTTTTACCCTCCACACTGCCCTCCAATGCTAAATTTGTGATCCCTTGATGCCTCAAAACATGTCCTACCAACCGATCCCTTCTTCTAGTCAAGTTGTGCCACAAACTTCTCTTCTCCCCAATCCTATTCAATACCTCCTCATTAGTTAGCAAATATATTACAAGGAAAAGCTAGTCATATCAGATAACAAAATAAAGACAATATGGGATATAGTGAAGGAGGAGACCGGTAGAACCAGACATGAAGAGGAACAAATAGCATTAAGAGTAAATGATACATTGGTGACAGATGTGTATAGTGTTGCAGAACTTTTTAACAAACATTTTATAACTGTTTCTGAAAAGATGGGGTTATCAGGTTCGGTAGATGCTGCTATGGATTACCTTAGACCAGACATTTCAAGTAACTTCCATAATATGAATTTGACCCTCACTACCCCAACAGAAATAATGTACATCATAAAATCTTTAAAATCAAAAACATCTAGTGGGTATGATGAAATATCAACAAAGTTAATTAAAGAATGTGAATCTGAGCTACGTAACATATTAAGCTATCTGTGTAACCAGTCGTTTATTAGTGGAATATTTCCTGAATGGCTGAAATATGCTGAAGTTAAGCCACTGTTTAAGAAGGGAGATAAAGAAATAGCATCAAATTTCCGTCCAATTTCACTGTTGCCAGCATTCTCAAAAATTTTCGAAAAAGTAATGTACAGTCGTCTTTATAACCATCTTATCTCAAATAACATACTGTCAAAGTCACAGTTTGGATTTCTAAAAGGTTCTGATATTGAGAAGGCTATCTACACTTACAGTGAAAATGTGCTTAATTCATTAGACAAAAAATTGCAGGCAACTGGTATATTTTGTGATCTGTCAAAGGCATTTGACTGTGTAAATCACAATATCCTTTTAAGTAAACTAGAATATTATAGTATAACAGGAAATGCTGCAAAATGGGTCAAATCTTATATCTCTGGCAGGAAACAAAGGGTGTTATTCGGAAAGAGACATGTATCAAGCTATCAGGCATCATCCAACTGGGAATTAATTACATGTGGGGTCCCACAAGGTTCCATTTTGGGGCCCTTACTTTTTCTTGTGTATATCAATGACCTTTCATCAGTAACATTACCAGATGCCAAGTTTGTTTTGTTTGCCGATGATACAAACATTGCAATAAATAGCAAATCCAGTGTAGTCTTAGAAAGATCAGCCAATAAAATATTTGTGGACATTAATCACTGGTTCCCAGCCAATTCCTTGTCACTAAACTTTGAAAAAACACACTACATGCAGTTCAGAACTTGTAAGGGGTGTCCCAAAAGTATATGTCTAACATACAGTCACAAGAAGATAGAAGAAGTGGACAGTGTTAAATTCTTGGGATTACAGTTTGATAATAAATTCAACTGGGAGGAGCACACCACAGAACTGCTGATGCATTTTAACAAATCTCTGTTTGCAATGCGAATTTTGTCAGACATAGGGGATATAAAAATGAAAAAGCTGGCATACTATGCTTACTTTCATTCCACAATGTCATATGGGATTATTTTTTGGGGTAATTCATCAAGCCAAGCTAAAGTTTTCCCGGCACAAAAACGTGCAGTAAGAGTTATATGTGGTGTGAACTCAAGAACATCCTGCAGAAGCCTGTTTAGGGAACTAGGGATACTAACTACTGCTTCCCAATATATTTATTCCTTAATGAAATTTGTCATTAAAAATATATCACTTTTTCAAACCAACAGCTCAATTCATGGAATCAATACTAGAAATAAGAATAATCTTCACAAGGATTTAAAGTCACTTAGTCTTGTACAAAAAGGTGTGCATTATTCAGGAACACACATTTTCAATAACTTGCCAGCAGCCATAAAAAGCTTAACAACCAATGAAATTCAGTTTAATAGAAACCTAAAGGATTTATTGGTAGCCAACTCCTTCTACTCCATTGATGAATTTCTTAGTAAAACCAACTGATTTGTATGTAAGTACAACATAACTTCTGCACAATTTCAGTGCAGTAATGTGTTCATTGAAAATTTGTGTGTCTGTGTGTGTGTGTAAGTATAATCTAACTTCTGCACCATTTCAGTGCAGTAATGTGTTCATTGTAAATAAGTGTTACAGTAGTTGTATTACATGTTTATTACCTTATAAATAAATAAAAAACTTTTTTATATTAAATTCAGTGCATTAGTATTTGTAAAATGACTCTTAGTGTTCATTAAGAAAATGACGATCATTCCACTTGGGACCTGTGGAATGGTACATTAGCTTATTTGTTTTAGTTGTAAATATTTGTCATGTATTGTTGTTTTTCTGACATGTTCCACATCCTGGAGGACCTCCTCACTACGGATCAATTGGAATGAAAGTAAATCTAATCTAATCTAATCTAACAGATATAATCAAGTCTTCGACACTTTGTTGTAAGATACCTTCATTGTTCCATGCGTCCTGTATCACTCCTTTCACGTGATGCACTACCTTCTGCCAGTCTTCCGATGTCACAATTTCAACTGCCTCATTCAAAAGGCGTTCCACTTCGGTCAATGTGAATTTCTTATTTTCTGCAGCAATATGCCGTTTAACCTGAGCCCAAATCAACTCTATTGCGTTGAAATGGCAATGGTAAGGAGGCAATCTGAGCACTTTATGCCCATATTTTTTTGCTACTTCATCCGCAATGCAAATCGGGTGCTTTGGCTTGTGTTGCGATACAAGTTCTAATAAATCTGCCCTTGTCAAATTACTGTAGAACTGTAGCTTATGTTTCTGTAACCAGCTAACAATGTCGTTTATCCTCGTTGCCTTTGTGGGTGCTTTATCTTGTATTACTGAGTGATAAGGAGTGTTATCCATAACAATGATAGAGTTTTTTGTGAAGTTCTGGAGCACACAGTCTTCAAACCATTTCACAAATGTATTGTGATTCATCTCTTCGTGGTAGTCGGAGGTCTCATTTGAGCTGAATAGCAGCAGACAATTTGGAATGAAATCTTTTGAATTTCCGGTATGTGCTACAAGTATCTTTTTCCCTCTGCCGATCGGAGCTGCCATACTACCGCTGATGGTACCGTCTGTCCAGCCTTTTTTTAAACTGTGTCCTGCATTCACCAACGTTTCATAAAGCCAAACGATATCATCAAAATGTGTCCCCACTAATTCTCTAAGAAAGCGGCATCGCCAGGCTGCAATATCTTGGCGTTCCATTAGTAACTTTCTGCCAGAGATGGATTTATAGCGGAATCCTAACATTTTCACGACTCGTAACAAAGGCGATTTACTACCCTGAAACAGGTCAGCCGCTGTGAGGGTAGCATGTAGTTTTTTGAGTGTTGGATACTCCTTCCTCGAATAAAATGCGTATATTTGACGACGAATGGCATCTTCCTGAAAAGAGTCAAGTTTTGTGACCCTCTTCTCTAGTCATCTCTTTTTCCCAGGTGTCTCCAATTTAGATGATTCACTTGGGCCTTCTTTCGTGAATTTCTCCTTGCAGAGTCTTATTACTGATCGTTCGCTAACTTGCAGAGCAGCTGCAGTTTGCTCCACCACCTTATCCAAAGGAACGAGAGGCCCTCCTGCGTCCCTCTCTCTCTCAAAATACTCCCTTAAGGAACAAACGTATTCACGCGCCTGACTGCGTATAACGACGCCATGTCCGCCACTTTCTGGAGGTTTCCGAGGAGAGTGCAGCCTCGGCCTACATCTCTTGCGACTGCATTCGTCAGACATCGTAAACACGCGAAGCTACAAGTCACACAAATCTCTCATCCGCACGTCTACAACGGCTCGCTGAGGACTGGCTGGTACAATGCCTTAGTCAGCTCAGCAGAGCGAAGTGGTAACGCAGTGGCAGCCGACAGCGCCGGCTGCCATTGGTTTATTGGTGGCAGGAGCCCGTTGCCTGTCAAGTGACAACTAGTTTAAATACTACACTCCTGGAAATTGAAATAAGAACACCGTGAATTCATTGTCCCAGGAAGGGGAAACTTTATTGACACACTGACAGAACCACAGGCACATAGACACAGGCAACAGAGCATGCACAATGTCGGCACTAGTACAGTGTATATCCACCTTTCGCAGCAATGCAGGCTGCTATTCTCCCATGGAGACGATCGTAGAGATGCTGGATGTAGTCCTGTGGAACGGCTTGCCATGCCATTTCCACCTGGCGCCTCAGTTGGACCAGCGTTCGTGCTGGACGTGCAGACCGCGTGAGACGACGCTTCATCCAGTCCCAAACATGCTCAATGGGGGACAGATCCGGAGATCTTGCTGGCCAGGGTAGTTGACTTACACCTTCTAGAGCACGTTGGGTGGCACGGGATACATGCGGACGTGCATTGTCCTGTTGGAACAGCAAGTTCCCTTGCCGGTCTAGGAATGGTAGAACGATGGGTTCGATGACGGTTTGGATGTACCGTGCACTATTCAGTGTCCCCTCGACGATCACCAGTGGTGTACGGCCAGTGTAGGAGATCGCTCCCCACACCATGATGCCGGGTGTTGGCCCTGTGTGTCTCGGTCATATGCAGTCCTGATTGTGGCGCTCACCTGCACGGCGCCAAACACGCATACGACCATCATTGGCACCAAGGCAGAAGCGACTCTCATCGCTGAAGACGACACGTCTCCATTCGTCCCTCCATTCACGCCTGTCGCGACACCACTGGAGGCGGGCTGCACGATGTTGGGGCGCGAGCGGAAGACGGCCTAACGGTGTGCGGGACCGTAGCCCAGCTTCATGGAGATGGTTGCGAATGGTCCTCGCCGATACCCCAGGAGCAACAGTGTCCCTAATTTGCTGGGAAGTGGCGGTGCGGTCCCCTACGGCACTGCGTAGGATCCTACGGTCTTGGCGTGCATCCGTGCGTCGCTGCGGTCCGGTCCCAGGTCGACGGGCACGTGCACCTTCCGCCGACCACTGGCGACAACATCGATGTACTGTGGAGACCTCACGCCCCACGTGTTGAGCAATTCGGCGGTACGTCCACCCGGCCTCCCGCATGCCCACTATACGCCCTCGCTCAAAGTCCGTCAACTGCACATACGGTTCACGTCCATGCTGTCGCGGCATGCTACCAGTGTTAAAGACTGCGATGGAGCTCCGTATGCCACGGCAAACTGGCTGACACTGACGGCGGCGGTGCACAAATGCTGCTCAGCTAGCGCCATTCGACGGCCAACACCGCGGTTCCTGGTGTGTCCGCTGTACCGTGCGTGTGATCATTGCTTGTACAGCCCTCTCGCAGTGTCCGGAGCAAGTATGGTGGGTCTGACACACCGGTGTCAATGTGTTCTTTTTTCCATTTCCAGGAGTGTAGTATAATGTATGCTAAGAACAACACAATCACACACACACACACATGCCCGAGGGAGGACTCGAACCTCCTGCGGGATGGGCCGCGCAGTCCATGACGTGACGCCTTAAACCGCGCGGCCAATACGCGCGACCAGAATCTGTCACAATGCGCCATTGCACTGCTTTATACAGGTAACAGATGCACTTCGAAACACAGTGTACAGTGGAAATAAGCTTAACTTACAACAGAATGTCTGGTGTTTTGATTTAAACGTTATACACAGTGCAGTCACATTAATGTGAGTACTGTCCATATTCAAAGTCAACGTGTAATAACTACTCGCAGACGATAGATGGCAGCACTAGCATTGGAAGATCTATCAAGCGTACTGGGAGAAGGCGGAAAACAGTGCAATCGTTGGCATAATGCAGAAATGGAGCAATTAATTCGATATCTAAAAGAGCATCGTCACTGGCTTTTGGTCTAGGGTCAGGGAGCGATTTGTGCTTTTACCAGTGGAGGGGATGTCTTAGGGGGTTAGTAGAATTATATATGTTACTAGCTTGGACCGTGGCGTTACGCATGGTTAAACAGCTATTTATAAATAGATGTTAATGCCGAAACTCACTATTGACGCATATACACTATCAGAAAAGCCATCCCTTGTTATATCTTTAAAAGTATATTATAGGTAAAGCTTATTTACAAAATCATCTACATACAGGTACAGATATACGAGGGGAATTCAAAAAGTAGAGGCACATTTGTGAAAAGTTGTACTTATTCTGATGATAGAAAACTGAAACATATTAATAGTATTATTAAAAACTTTCAGTGTTCGGCTCCACAAATTTAAATTATATGTAAAGTTTTACTCCAATGCGTGGGAAATAAACATCTCAGGTTGGGATGCATAAACTAAAACCAGAGGAGGGGATGGTCTGATGCAGAGGGCGGGAAATCCCCCCTGCAAATCGCACACTGTCTAGGGTGGAAGCATTTCTGAAACGACTACGTCTGTAAACTGTTCATGTGCCACCATGGTTAAAGTACAATGTGCGTGGCAAAATGGCGCTATCCAAAACGGGCGCTGAAGCAACTGTGGTGCACGATGGGCCATTGATGACACGGGTGAATGGTGGTTGCAGAGATGTGTTCTGGCGACCAGATGTGCTATTGTTGAGCAACAGACCACACAGATAAACCGAGAGGCAACCAACAGTGTCTTCTCAACGACCATTCAGTGAACATTTCTGTGTATGAGTCTTTGCAGTTCATGCACCCATACTGACTGCTCTTCATCTATAATGAAGGCTGGAATTTGTACTCCAATACCGCAACTAAATGCGCTAAGAGGTGACAGGTAACCTTTTAGGATTAATCACGTTTTGTGCTCCATCAGAAAGATGACCGTTGGAATCTATGTCTGAAAGCAAACACCCTGCAACAAACATCGGAAGTGTCCAGATCGGTGGAAAGAGCGTTATGGTCTGGGTAATGATTTCGTGGCATTCCCTGGGCGCTCTCATCATTGACAGGTAACCTTTTAGGATCAATCACGTTTTATGCTCCATCAGAAAGATGACCTTTGGAGTCTATGTCTGAAAGCAAATACCCTGCAACAAACATCGGAAGTGTCCAGATCGGAGGAAAGAGCGTTATGGTCTGGGTAATGATTTCGTGGCATTCCCTGGGCGCTCTCATCATTGTGGAAGGCACAATGGATCAACAAACATATGCATATATCCTTGGGGCCCATTTCCAACCCTATGCAGTTTGTTTTTCATCATCATGGAAGCATCTATCAGCAAGACAATGCAACCTGTCACAAAGTATACAGTGTACATGAGTGGTTTGAGGAGCCTGAGGATGGGTTTACCATACTACCCTGGCCACCAAACATCCCAGAATTAAACTCAGTCGAGAATCTGTGGGATCATCTCGGTCGGGTTTTTCGCACCATTGATCTTTAACCAAGAAACATAGCGCAGCTGGTCGTGGTACTGAAGTCAGTATTTTTTCACATCCTTGTTTGTACCTTCCAGAACTTCATCGACTGTCTTCCTGCACAATTCGCAGAGGTCAGTGCTGCAGAATTTGGTTACACATGCTTTTGGCAGGCAGTCATATTAATTTAGTTGACAGTGTGTGTGACAGTAGTGATTGTATTCTAAATTGAAAAATTTAATGATAGATTGAAACAGAGCTGAGACCAATTGATTCAATTAGTCATAAAATACTATCAGAAAGCATGTTGCAAAATATTTTCTATTTAACTTGTCGAACACTATTTAAAAACAAATGAGTACATATGTGGAATATTATTACCTGATTCTCTTAGTGTATATACGAGGGACTTTCAGAAAGTAATGCAACACATTTATTTTGCCGGCCAGTTTCGGTGAAAAAATGCGGAATTTGTTGTGAGACAAAGCGGAATATTCCCACTTCAACATCTTTAGCTTCATGAAGTTCCAATAGATACTGGCACTATACATACTCTTCAAAATGGGGCCTGTAATGCTGGTGTGTTCGAAGCAGAGAACTGTAATCGAGTTTCTTTTGGTGGAAAATCAGAGCATTACAGGTACTCATAGGCTCTTGCAGAATGTCTACGTCGACCTGCAGTGAACAAAAGAATGGAGTCGTTGGGTAAGGCGTTGATCATCATTCAAACAAGGTCATGGTGTCGGCCGGCCACACAGCTATGACTCCTACAATGCTGGAACATGTTGACACTCTCAATCAGTGTGATTGATGGTTCACAATTAAAAACCTTGCTGCACAATTGGACGTCTCTGTTGGTACTGCTGACACTCATCCACCAGCTGGGGTACTCAAAGGCGTGTACCCACTGGGTTCCTCGCCAGTAATGGGATAAAGAGAGTTGTAGGACACTTTCATATAAAATTCGGGAAATTAATTGAATTAATCAATTAATTAAATTAATCAATTAATTACCCTCACTCCCTGATGAAGTCATGGGCTTTTCCAATCCGCCACGTGGGTTCCTTTCCACAACAGTCTTACACCCCTACCTCAGTAAATGGCGGTAAAGTGAAATTTCGGCAGGAAATTCAAACTTATCGGCGGGAATATCAAATTTTGTGTGTTTACCTTGAGGTTTGGAGTCCAACTGACCCAGTTCACAACACCACCACCAGAGGGGGCTGTTGGCCATCTACCACTCTCATCTTCCCACTCCTCCCCCCACTACCCCTATCTCTGGCCACCCCTGCTGCTGACTGTAGCACAATGCGGTGTGATTTGGAATAACTGTTGCTCAAGTCTTGATATAGAGACCTCAGTTTAAAAAAAAATCCGAAATACTAATGTTCTTTGTCAATAAACCTTGAATTTCTCATAGAAAATGTAGATTCCTCCCTTTTATACGAGTTATTTTCGGCCATAGAAAAAATGACACCATACACACGTTTTCACATCTCTAAAATATCATTACTTGTTGTGAAAATCCTCTACAACACTACGGCATAACGTATATTTCTCCAAGTAATTTCTTATGAGGTAGAAAAATACGTTTTCTTGTCTGCCACCTACTGCATGACAGGACCAGAATATTAAACTCATTTTCAGCTCATGATGGAGTGCTAAGAGCATGCCCTACATCTGTCACAGGATACCTCCTCACTTTCGAACAGCACTGTTCCATTAGTTAGAAGGTTGACAGGTAGAAAACTAGCATCACGAGAAAAATTTCACACTAACATACAAGAGGAAACACACAACCAAACTGAGTGTATGTAGACTGCACGAAGAAATTCAGATGCATTACTACGATTCATCGATATCGAATGACAGTCTATGAATATCACTCTGCGCACGTTCTAATCTCCTTTACCACGTTCCTATGATTACCACACCAGAAATACGACTGTGTAATGGGTACTGAGTCTTTGTTGACAGCACAGTGTCTCTCTCTCCCATCGTTATTTTTGTAACATCCAACATGGTAGAACTATGAGCTATAAAAACTTCGCTAATGTTACTGGTAGAGAACACAATAAGATTTTACCATGAGCTCTTTTGATATATTGGTGAAACAAATACCAACTGCGTGTTGACTTCGTCCATATACGGCGATCACATTATACATAAATGCATTGGTCCACTGGAGCAGGCGAGCAGTGATCGAAGTCACTTCCACAGACCTACGTGAAGTTTTGTCACTTGTACTGGAGGAATGCCATACCAGCTAGCAGTCTCATAGGGAATGTTTTTCTATCGTTGTTTGATAGATTGCTTTTTGCTGTAACACATCGAAGCAGTGTATGACTACAGCTGTGTACATAACCATACATTTTGTTTTTCTACCGTGAATTCGAGGTCTGTGTCAGGTGCTAAACCTACATTAACATGTTTCGATGCCTTGGCTCTCTCAGATAGCTGGACATCGCATGGTGTAAGCTATGCTGCTCTCACAACACACAACATGTTTAAAATAAAAGGCAGAGGCGTTGCTTCTTACTGAGAAATATGTGGATGACATCACAACATACGGAAACTGGAAGAGTTTGTGGTAATGTGGAGCGTTACCAAACAGCTTACTGAAGGTGTTGACCTCTACATTTATTGTCATCTTACACAGTGATGAGGTAGTAGATACCCCAGTGTTACTTTTTCAAGTGAACAAAAGCATTGTTTCCTTATATTGCAACCATGTATGCAATCGCTGTTTTTGTGCTGGTCATTCCTGGAAGGTGTTGTTCCCACCAAGACTCTCTCTCTCTCTAAAGCAAGTGGAGTCAGTCAATCATTCTGTGGAAATCACCAGTGTACCAGTGGACTGTTGAGATGGAAAAGGCACTGCAGATATGGGGCAATGTATTGTAATAAGTACGACAGTTGATAGTACAATCAATTTTAGCAATTTTACCAGCTTTTCTGTAATATCAATGCCGACCAATGACACAGCTGCATACTTCCCAGTTTCTGTATCATCACCAAATCACCTCTCCACGACTTTGCAAGTACCTTATACTAGAGTACAAATTTAGATAGATGACTATGCAGTATATCCTTTCATTGTTAATTCTCGAACATATACACCAAAGTATGCCAGATAGGAACCTATACCAATCTAGTTAGGTTATCTACATGTTTCTAACACTTTGATAATAGTGCGGAATTCATGACTACCATTGGCCATCTTTTCGTATGTGATTGGGAGCCATAGAGTGTTCTATATATGAAGGGCTTATTTCAGTAGTGGTACAAATCCATTTTTGTTCTTATTGAGATACAGAGTCCTAAAGTTAAATGAGCGCTGAAAAATCTGCAGTTGAGATACCAGAAATATTCAAGCATATGGCTTCTTGCTAGAGATGAACCTTTCTTTCTGTTTGTTTGGCTCATTAATCTCAGAACCATAATAGACAGAGAAGTGGAGGTAATGGACTTGTACCACTATTCAAATAAGCGCTTCTGAAAGCCCATTTGCAGAAAACCAATTAATGACTTTTCCAAAGACCTTATTTGTATCATTTTCAATTGGAGTTTTTTTACTGGAGTAATAATGATGCTTGTATCATCAGCAAACAGTGTCAGTCCAGCTTCCTGTTTCAGATAGGAAGAGAGGTCGTTCACATATATCAAGAACAGAAGGGGACCCATGATTGAACCTTGTGGAACACTTAATGTAATTTTACCCCAGTTAGATGAAGTGGCAAACTTATTTAAATTAGTTGACCCATATAAGGAAACTTTTTGCTTCCTGTTCTGTAGGTATGACAAACCACTCATATGCTGTTCCATTTATACCATAGAATTGTAATGTCTGTAACATAATGTCATGGTTCACACAATCAAATGCTTTGGACAAGTCACACAAAATTCCTACTGGTGACATCTTACTATTTAAAGACTCTGTTATGTGGACAGTGAAATTGTATATTTCTGTCTCCATGGAACAGCATTTCTGAAATCCGAACTGTGATTTACTAAGTATCCCATGGCTGTTGAGATGGCTAACCACTCTTGTGTACATCACTTTCTCAAAGATTTTTGAAAATGGTGTAAGCAAGGATACTGGCCGATAATTATTGACATCTGTGGTGTCCCCCTTTTTGTAGAGAGGCCTGACAATGGCATATTTTAACCTGTCTGGGAACATACCTTGAGTTAGTGATGCACTACATATGTGTCTCAGAACATCATCTGTAATTGCTCCACATTGTTTTAATATTTTATTAGAGATGTTATCTACTCCAACAGAACATTTATTTTCCAAAGTTTTAATAATTTTACTTATTTCACAAGAGGTTGTTAGGAGAAACTGTATCTGACTAAATGTTTTCAAAACAGACTCTTCCATGTACTGCCTGGCTTTTTCTTTTGAACTGTTCTCACCAATTTTTTCTCCTACACTTAATAAATAATTGTTAAATACATTAGCTACTTGTGTAGTGTTGGTTAGGAAGGTCTTGTTCTCTTTAATAGTAATATTACCTGCGCCAGTGGTTGCTTTTCCTGTCTCCCTTCTAACAACATTCCATATTGATTTGATTTTATTGCTGGAGTTGTTAATTTCTTCTCTAACATACTTATTTCTTGATTTCCTTACAACTTTTCTCAGTATGTTACAATTTTTACAGTGTAAAACTACTTCTGGATGTTTACTAGTTCTTGCTGTCTCATACAGTTTTCTTTTTCTTTCTGAAGACACTTTAATACTTGTAGTAATCCAAGGTTTCTTCGAAAAGTATGTGGTGTTACATTTAGTAATTTTCTTTGGGAAACAATGTACAAAAAGGGATATAAATTTATCAAGAAATATGATGCATTTGTCATTAGCATCTGGCTCATTATATACATCTCCCCAATTAACATTTCTTAAGCTTTCTCTGAAGTGCTCTATAGATACCGGGTTGAGCGATCTCACACGTTTACTTAATGGTTTTCGAACTGTACACCCACTTAGGTTCTGTAAGTTGATTGGTTGTGCATCATGGTCTGACAATCCATTTACCACAGGGAAAGCATGTCTTTGTTTTACATCCTCTTTCTGTACAAATGCATTATCTATTAGCGTGCTACTGTCTTGAGCTATATGTGTAGGGAAATTGATCACTGATTCTAAGTTATATGTTGTTAATAACACTTCTAGGTCACTTTTCCTATCAGGATTACTTAGAAAGTTTACATTGAAATCACCACAGCTTACTAACGTCTTCTTTTTGTCTGACAGACAGCATAATAGGAAGTCAAACTTTTTTATGAACAGCTCCCAGTGTCCTAATGGGGACCTGTACACTGTTGCTAATATCAATGCTTCGTTATCTAGCTGATGTTCACATGCACAAACATCAAAGTACTGATCAACACAAAATTTGCTTACTTTTACAGTTTTGCATATATACCCTAGTTTTATGAAAATGGCAACTCCTCCTTTATCCATCCTAGATCTACAAGTGTAAGATGCTAAATTATACCCATTTATACTGACACTATCCAAGCCCACAGTTACATGGCGTTCAGATAGACAGAGTATATCTATCTCATTCTTATTTTTGAGACCATCTAACCACACTAATAGCTCATCTACTTTATATTTCATTTCCCTGAACGCGATTAGCGTTGGATGTCTTCAGCTTTTTGACATCGGTTACCACCCATTTTGTTATCGGAGGAAGGACTACCTAGCCTGTGGGAAACCTACAGAAACGTCTGTAACGGTTACATGGCGAGTGTGATCCGAGTGTAGGGAAAAAACACTTACCCTGCAAAGGTACTCTCATGATCAGTTTAATTAATCAACCAATCAAATCGATATCAATCACGAGCCACTGGGCAGATGTAAACGAGGGCGAAAGTACCACGATTATGATCAAGAGTTGGAGCGCTAAACTGACGCTTTTTCGTTGTGACGAGATCTTTTAACGGAACATCAATGCGCTTTCTACCCAGGATAGACGATCATTGTAATAAAATCAGCTATATTATCGAATTTATAATGTGATAAATACCGTAGTATAAACCTGATATTTACTACCTCTCTGTGCTATTACCTTGAGAGACATCGTATGTCACGAGACATTTGTTTAGTTTAAGAGAGTTCGGAAGTGAGGAGGCATCCTGTGACAGAGGTAGTGCATGCTCTTAGCACTCCATCACGAGCCAAAAATGAGTTTAATATTCTGGTCCTGTCTAGCTGGCTTCACGTCTTTGTAGCGAAGCAAACGACAACTTCAGTAGGGAGCCATGTGAACCAGATGTATATCCAAATGACGTACCTCGTGAAAATGTTCTTTACAAATGGAGCCGAAATATCGAGGTGGCTATAAAATCCGTGAGACCAACAAATACAAGCCTGTATAGTTTCACTAAATGTATTAATTGCTCCCATGAAAGTTTACACTTTAGGTTATGTTTCCGTTTCTTTGGTTTCTTTCCTGTTATTCTCGTTACTGATTTTCTCCTCACGTAACAAAAGTCACAAAAACAATGTATATCTTTTCTCAAAAGCACTTTACTGCTTTGGGTTCAAGTTTAATAAAACATTATTTACTACAAAGGTGACTGCTGTCGATATTAGGTAGTTTCCATCGCATGTCTTGAGTGCCACAGGGAGGTATGATACACAGTGTTGTATGTTCATTTAAAACGTGTTACCATTTTGCAATTATCCTATTTTCTTGAAATGAGTCATTAAGGTGAGGACATACCACAGGTAGTCGGCTGAAATTGGTTAGTTTACATGTGGTGACAGACTGACCTATAGTGTATCCTGAGAGCTACATTAGGTTGAAATGTGATGATTTGGTTGCGAGTTTGCGAAGCCAACGAATGGGAATGCCAAGTAAAGGTTATGGTAACAGATTAAACTGCATTGTTTAAGCGAACAAGGGTCTCACGTCACCCAAATGCCAAACAACCGCCCTTGTATTGTCCTCATTTTAATAACTCGTTTTCTTAAATAGTGATTTTTGGTTTAGTTTACCGCTCAGTTTAAGTATTATTAAGTACGCCTCTAAGCTTATTGAAAAATAGTTGTGGATCATTACATGATCAGTATATGCAGAATTATTTATTTTATTTATTTGATTAACAGTACCGAGTAACCCACTGCCTTGAAATGTAAGGTGGGTCATATGCTTCTGAATCTAATAGCAAAGACTTCTCATTGTTACAGTTACATATGCACAGTTACTTATGTTACATATGCAGAATGTGAGCTGTTGAATTTTTGATGCTTTAGTGGTTTACTACACCTTTAATGGGCGGAGAGTAGCTCAATTACGTCGCTAGGGACTTTTACACAATGCTGTACTTTCGAATTTGCTGTCGTATATTTTGACATGTATGCTGCATCCAGTGTTGCGAATATTTTTCTTGCGTGGTCATTCTTCATTTGAAATATATGGCTTTTTCATCCATACTGATATTTTTACCATTCCTGTCTGTCGAACTGCTCTAAGCATACATGTTAAACTTTTATTCTAGAGCATCTACTATTTACTCATATTTGTTCTATGTGTTGTTTGCCATGAGGATGATCCTTATTAACACTGATGGCAGTTCCATTTGTTCATAAATTCGATGTTCGGTTTACTGTTTCAAAGCTTTACTGTTGAATGACAGGAATTTAGTTGTGTAAAGTTAGCAGGGTCTTGTTTCATTTTCCTTGGATGTGTTACATGTACATTACCCTGTCGTCCATTATGAGAAGTCCAGATGTCCTAGTATGGCTTTTTTATTCCATTAAAATTCTTCGTTGTTCGTTTCCATTTAGTACAATCCATTAATGCATATTGTATTTTCTGTTTTTCCACTTCTACGTAACATTTTAATTTTTTAAAAAAATTGATTTCCTGTTTTTTATTTCTCCTTTCCCTTTCAACCTTTTCTTAATTGCTTTTTCCTTTCTTTGTTTTGGACACCATGGGGTCGCTTGCCTCAGGGATCTGGGATATTGCTCTCGCTGTCCCAGGCTAGTTATGCCCGCGGTAAGATCAATGACTAACTACAGGTGTGCAGGCATACGACTGAGAACTTTCTCCTTTCTATGGGATGCAAAAGTCACCGTCCTACGTGCTGTATTCGGTTCACAGTAAGTCACAAGGTACAGATATTAACATGAGTGCAGAGACATTGCAGTTTGTAATTTGAAGTATGGAAATGTGTCTGGACTCGTCAGTCACAATATGGTACATGCCACTGGTAGTATGCTAGTATATAGAAAACAGCATGACACGAAGCTATTTGGCGAACAGAGAACCATGTGCATTTGTTTGTTTGTCTGCAGGCTATCACAGTCAGTTTGTAATTGCAGTAAGACGGTACTCTAATCAGCATTCCTCTACAGTCTTGGAATGGTTCACAAAACGTTCCATAACATTAAGTACTATGTGGAACTCACAAGAGTAATCCTAATTAAGTGCACCTGGAATCTTACCAAGTGAAATACAAACACTTTGGACCCAGCTGCGATTATTCTCCGTGATTTGTAGGCAACAGATACGTGTTTTTGGATGGTATTGGGAAGCTATACATTCGATGTGTCATGGAGACAGTACCCTGATACGTCAGCATATTCATCACTTGTTTTTAGGTAGGTGCCCCTAATTCATTGGCTTATTAGCATAATTTTATGTTTAAAAACTCTATGGCAGCAGTATACACTAAAAAGCCGGAACATTATGACGAACGACCTGCTATCGATATAAACCCATCCAGCTATACCTGGTGAGGAATGACTGCTATTGAGACATATGCACAGTGAATGTAGTATCATTGAGTGTGTCGTCTATGTGTAGAATGGGAAAGGCGCACGATTCGTGTGAACTTCATACATAGGGCATATTGTGAAGGTCCGGAGGCTTGGCATGGGGATTTTGGAAACTACACGCCTTGACGGATGTTTAAGGAGTGCTGTGGTGAGTGTTTCTAACATGTGACGAAACCAAGGTGAAACCACATCCCGACGTCGTGGGGTTGGGTGGCCACCATTCATTACAGATGTTGGACGTTGTAGGCTGGGCAGATTGGTAAAACAGGACAGGCTGCGAACTGTGGCAAAACTAGGATCAGGCTTTAATGCTGGTCAGAGTAAAAGCGTGTCTAAACACAGAGTGCACCGAACACTCCTAACGATGGGCCTCTGCAGCTTACGACCCATGCATGTGCCAATGTTAACACCATGACATCAACAACTATGGCTGAAATGAGCACGTTGTGGGGTGGCGGGTTTAAATTATGAAGAAGAGATGGTTGTTTCGTTGTCTTTTCCGCCGTCTTTTTCACGCGAGCCTGGAAACTATTTTGGTGGTCAACCAGAAAGAGATGGAGAACATACTGAGAATAGTTTCCAGTCTGCATGGCCACATTCTAGTCCAGCCCACTGAAAGACATGTTTCTATTCCCCTTCTACTTAGCGGGATCAGGACTATGATTATAAATGAAAGTATAAAGTTATAGTTCATACATATATTGAGTAAAGTGTCTCACATACAACACTTCGAAAGTCACTATGTTCAACTGAAAGTAAATCTTTTTATCTTAAACAGCACTACTATCAGTTCAGAGGCGACCTCTACGGTACATTCCTACCAAATAGTCCTTCGCCCTGATACTAATATTCAAATAAATGTTCAAAATAAATGCTCGCCACAAAAGTGGAAATAATATTCACCACTTGCCGCGCGGATTTGTAATTATCACGCACTGCACACTAACAGTTACTTTAGCAAAGTCAAAGCGATGCACGACGGTGTACAGTCCTTGCGAGTCCACTATCAGTTTTTGCCGTAAATACGCGATTTGTCACAGTCCGTCTCTGACAGCGTCACCGGTTCAGATCCAGTCCAACTGTCTCGGTGGACAAGTGAGAGGAGACTCAAACCAACGGCTGAATAACAGCCGAGCATAGAACGTTGAAGGTGTGGTGGTGGAAATTTTATGTTACGTGCCACCCTCCGACGGTGGAAGTCCTTCTTCCTGCCTTTCGGGCTGTATTTATATATGTGCCGCAGTGAACGGCCGACGGAACATCTGTTATCTACTGCCTTATGTATATGGCAGCAGCCTCAGAACGACCGCGTTCTCGGACGCATAATCTTTAATAACAAAGTTATGAATTAATTTAGAATCTTCTTAATTTTCACATGTATTTAGGTAAGTTGTCTGAAAGCACAGAAAAAGTTTCATCTCGCTTGAATAAATTCTAGAATTTTTATAATGGAACTATCAGTAGATCGTAACCTCTGAACCGTACCGTTACTAGAACTTGTATTGGATGTTATTACTATAGTTCTATTATTTAGTAGGTTTTATCATGTGCTGTAACCAAAATTTTCTATCATTAAGATTATAGGTACTTAATCTACTGCAAATGGGTCTATTTCAGTTACAAATTTGGTTTTCATTAAATTCTCAAAAACTACGAGAGATACCTTAACGCGGTCTCTTAGTTATTATTTTTAGGGTGAACTGAAGCATAAAACAAATTTTTGCGTTTCTAAGTCCAATATTTAGCGCCACTTATTTTTCTTAAAAACATGGGTTTCGGTTGTAATTTTCATTCTTTAACTATGAAACTTGCACCAGTTATTTATGAGCTCCATAGGCACATTCTGACCAAATTCTGGCTTTCTAGCTTTATTAATTTTTTCTTAAAACTGCATTTTTATAGAAACTATTAGTTTAATTACATTAAGACTTGATATTTAAAATGTTATTACAATAAAAATGTGTTGACAAGGTTTAAAACGGAAACTTTGAATTTTAATTTTATACTTAATAGTGGTGCAATACTTGTGCACTGCACCCGGACGCGTTGAGGTGGCGTGGCGTTACTAGCAGTGAACTGGGGTAAGTCCCGGCACACTCGCTCGCCTTTGTTATCTCACACGCAATACAGCACTCTGTTCGCTTCGGTGTGACCATTGGCATTGGACGTTGGCGCAGTGGCAGAGCGTTATGTGGTCTTATGAATCCCGTATTTTCTTCACCATGCCGATGGGAGGTCGCGAATCCGTTGTCTTCCACGGAAGCAACTCCTTGACACCTGCACTGCAGGACCTAGACAAGCTGGCAGCACTCCGTAATGCATTGGGTCATATTCACATGGACATCCACGCATCCAGTGGAGCACATGCAAGGCACCATGATGGCCAAAGAGTATCGTATACTGGTTGCAGACTAGGTACACCCAGAAATGATAATTGTGTTTTCAGACATCAGTGGCATTTTTCAACAAGATAATGCGCCATGTCATAAGGCGAGGAGTATGATGGAAAGAACGCAGTGGCGAGTGCCGATTGATGTGCTGGCCTCCCAACTCGCCAGATATGAGCCCGATCGTACATGTCTGGGATGTGATTGAACGTGATGTCAGAGCTCATCGCCCCTCTCCACAGAATTTAAGGTAATTAGATGATTTGTATGTGCAGATGTGGTGCCAGCTCTGTCCAGCGATCTACCAAGACCTCATTGCTTACATGCCACAAAGTGTTGCCACTGTTACCTGTGCCAAAGGAGCACATACCAGCTATTAGGTAGGTGGCCAAAATGTTCTGGCTAATCAGTGTATAGTGGTCTGAAGAATTTTCACAGATTCCTCCCTATATACGAATTTATGGAATTTTGTAAGTGGGTTTTTAGGCAATATTAGGTTTTTTCCAGTGCCTACCTTTTGAGATTCTTCAGTATTTCCATTACTTCCGCATGGAATTCTTCAGGACTTCCATTACTTTTGCATGTGGGAAAAACAAAGTTTTGTCCAGCTACATTGCCCTCTTTTGTGTATGGCAAGTATCCACTGTGACTCCAAGCTAATGTTGGTCCAACTCACTCTGTCACTGCATGTGGACTTAAACAGTCTCTTTCATAGGCAAACTGAAGTTCACTGTCATGTCAATAGCTTGAAGCCAGCCATTTGGATTACCCATAAACGAGTTAATGTGTACTACACATTCAAATGCGTTATTATTTCCAGGTTATTTCATGACACAATTGAGATAACCATAGCATCACATGCTCTTGAATTCGAAACTAAATTGTCTCTGTCATCAAATGAACGATCAGCCTTTAAGAAACCATTGAAACATAAGCTGCCAAAATTAGTGCAGCAGAAGAAATTTTCAAAAAAGAGGCTACTCTACAAATGAGGATTTCATGGGATGCTACTACTGTATGTGTGAATAAGGCACAGTAATACAAAATGGAAATCATACTTGTTATGACGATAGACTAGCCAACACTGACATTATGATTTCTATCATTGCAATATAATGTGAGTGCCCTCAGTTACAAAGGTGTTAGTTGTCACTTTGCAATGACTGAGGAATGGGTTACTTGGCAGAAAGATTCCCCAATATTCAAGAAGCTGCTATTGATAGGAGGAAACTGAGTGTAACTACATTCATGGGAATTGTAAAAAAGTATTGATATCTAAATGGCTGTGAGCACTATGCGACTTAACTTCTGAGATCATCAGTCGCCTAGAACTTAGAACTAATTAAACCTAACTAACCTAAGGACATCACACACATCCATGCCTGAGGCAGGATTCGAACCTGCGACTGTAGTGGTCGCTCGGCTCCGGACTGTAGCGCCTAGAACCGCACGGCCACTCCAGCCCTCCAATATCTAAATTTGTAGAATATTTAGGAATGTAGTCAAATACCAGTGGAATAAAATATTTGCCAAAATTTAATATCTCCTTGTGCCTAATGATAACATTTCAGTTTGAGACTGTATTATTATCATTAAATAATGACTGGATTTATTAATACAAAGTATGGTTTCTGTTCTTTCTTGTTGTATTTCTTAGATCAACACTATATTACATTAATAACACAATCAAGTGGTCCTGACCCATTATGAAGCCAATGATAGTTCGAAATATAATAGAGGGTTTGATGGGGTGGGTGGGGGGGAGGACGAGCAAGTGTATACGATTGCTGGTGGCAGAATTCCTGTGATTGGAGGTGTAAGAGGTAAGTCTTTTTAGGCAAAATATTTCATTCTGACAGAGTGCTTTGAAAGGGATCCAGATAAGTGAAGTATCACTCAGAAGAAAACTTGTTTGAATAAGCTCACTGTAATGCATCAGGATGTTATTGTACTAAAAGGAAGGATAACCAACTTTTTAAACTTGTTATGTTTTTGCACAATCTAGAATGTCAAATAGAAGTTGGTACATAAAGTCTATCTGAGTACCATATAAATAGAAGAACCCATATGTTACTCATAAAAGACTATAAATGTGCACCTTATTTCTGCAGTGAAAATGTAGAGAAAGGGGGAGTTGTGGCGTATGTTAAACATAACGTCATTTTCAGATAGCAGTACTTTCTGCTTAGCTCAACAATTTGAAGACTGTGTTTGTGAAATGCTGCTACCAGACAATTCATTTGTGACTCTTGTACAGAGATTACCAAAAGGAAACTGTCAAGTGTTCTTAGAAAATGTAGAGTAATAATTATGTCACATGCCAGACAAAAAAGCAAATTATAGTCTGTTGCGATTTTAATGTTGACTGAAAGATTCAGACAAAGGAAATTATTTGAACATTTTACCCAACACTTAACTTATAATGCGAGTTCTGTTGTTAACTTTTCCAATAGCACTGCACAGGATAGTAGTACACTGACAGACAACATTTTTGTAGGTGAACACTTGATAAATATTTATCAAATAGTGAATGGCCTTTCTGACCGTGATGCAAACTAACCATATAATATAGCTTATTTCCATAGCATACAGTTAGAGTAATTAATAAAATAATGTTTCAAGGTAGCTTACAGGAAGTCGACTAGAGGAATACATATAATGTAAGAGATGTCAGTTCCAAATTTAATGTGTCTCTAGTTAGACTTGTAGCAGTTTGTACCTGATTTTTTCCAAGAAAACAAAATAATCTCTATAAAAATATGATCTACAAGAAAAATAAAATTGTCTGAAAATTTGAACTTATTTCATATTACAAGCAGTACTACGCTGTTTTAAAGAAAATGAATAAAAATTAAAAACCCACTTGCATAATTTCTGAAATAATCAGTTCAGGTAATGAAATTGAGTCTATATGGGCAAGAGTTTAAAGAAAAACAGAGAAAGCAGTTAAGAAATGTAAAGAGTTTGTAATTAAAGAAAGGATATATAATAAATGAAAGTAATCAGGTGCCCAACATCAATAAATACTTCCTTGAAGTGGAGTGGGAATCGGATGGCCAATTCGGCAAATAATGCTCCACACTCTGCCAATGAAATTAAAAATTTAATTAACTCCCTCAAAACGAAAAACTCTTACAGCTTAAGTAAATGTCAGAAATCTGTTCTTCATATACATGCAGTACATCACTATAACTGTGAATGTTTCTAGACAGATTGAGAAACACTATTGTCAGACCCATTTACAAGAAGGTTGGTGAGAAAGATATTAATAATTAGAGACCAATCTCACTACTTAACTCTTCTCGAAGGCACTGTATGTGATCATGTACACAAGAACCATAGCACACATCTCTCAACATAAGATACTTAGCCTCAATTTGGATTTGAAAAGGTGTCTCCACAAAATATGCTATTTTCGAATTCATGAATTATGTCATAAAAAATTTGAACAATAAGATACTTCCAACTGGTGTTTTATGTGACTTGTCAAAAGGATTTGATTGTGCAGTTCAGGGTATACTCCTAGAGAAATTAAAACATTTTTACATCAGAGATCTTCCTCATAACTTGTTTTCATTCAGTCAAACTAAAAGGATGCAGAATGTTGTGTTAGGAAGCTTAGAAAGTGGACACAACGAAACAACATCTTCAAAATAGGGGATAATCATCGTAAGTATACCACAGAGATCGATATTGGATTAGACTTATTCTTGTTATATATAAATGATATTCCATTATATGTCCTAGAAGCTGAAATAGTTCTCTTTGCTGATCATTCTGGTATTATAATCAAACCTAATGTAGAAAACACAACACCTGAAACAGTAAACGAAAATTTCTTGAAAATTAGAAACTATTATCTTGTAAATGGACTGTTACTAAAGGTAGATAAAACATACTCTGTGAAATTCTGTACTTTATAAGGGCTGTTCAATCCATTATAAATAATATATGAAGGTAGTTCCGTAAATGAAACAGAATATTCGAAATTCTTAGGTGTTTATAGTGGAAAGAAGCTGAACTGGAAGTCACACTATTTTCTAACATACCTAAGCCCTACAACTTTTGTGTTACAGATATCAGACTTTGGAGCTCAAAACATCAAAAAGTTTAAGAAAGTGCTTGTTGCACAGAAAGGTGCCTCACAGTTTATTTACTCCGTTAGAATATTTGAATCGGTTTTAGCGTGCCATGAAAAGATATGTGGCACAAAAGTAACTGACAAAGTGAAGTACCCCCACTTGTATCGACGTTTCTATCGGCCCTCATGTCATACAGGCATTTTTTAATTTATTTTTGTTATATCAGGTTAGTGTCAATTAGACAGTCAGTGATGCAGGAACCTCCATTGCTGCTGCAGTTAAAGGGGAGTACACAGTTTGTTTGCGAATTATATTTATGAGCTTCAAACAGGAGCGACTCATTTTCAGCTGTCTATGCGGATACTGGCTTAGTTTATTAACTTCTTGCATGTTTGTGGGCTTACTAGGTACACTCTCACGTTCTAATAACTGTATAGTGCGCTGGGTTGCCGTCTTTGATATGGCTAGGGACTGTGATTGCTGTTGCTGTGTTCAGATGCGAGCTGAGTTTGTGTCCATTCATGCACAGCTCTAGGCGGTTTTGGCTACTGTTACACAGCTTGAGCCTGTTGCCATTGGGCTCCACTGTGGAGGAGGGGTGGATATGGTGATCCATAGGGGGTCTAGCACATCCCACATGTCTTCCAGTCAGTCCACTACTGTGACTGCCGCAGGTAATGCCCACACCAAAGCTGACCTATCACCCATGGTCGAGTGGGAGTTCGCTTCAAGGTGTGACATGCAGTGGAAGAGTTTCTGGAAGGCCGATCGGCGGGCTGTCTGTGGCTGATGAAGTTCCCAAGCCAGATGCATTGGATCGCCCTATTCCAGAGCAAGCCTCTTGGCTCACAAGGTCTGGGCGTTCATAGAGGATGGGATTACTAGTATTAGGAGCTCCAGCGTTAGGCGTGTAATGGGGCCCCTTAGGGACATGACTACCAAGGAAGGGAAGGAATCCAGTGTGCACTCTTTGTGCATATTGGGAGGAATTATTCCAGATGTGGAAAGGCGGCTTCTGATTGTCCTGAAGAGCACAGTGTGCAGCAAACTGCAAGTGATGGCTCATGTCGAAACTACGAAACTAAGGATTTGTGTCACTTTGGATCGGAACAGATTCTCTCTGGTTCTGAGCAGCTACCTGTAATGGTAAACACTGCCAGTCTTGCTTACAAGATGAAGGCAGAGCTCACCGCCTGTAGCATTGTCGACAGAACTTGCTGTGGTCCTTTGGTACAGAGCCAAGTGGAGTGTCTGAATCAGAGGCTCAGACGCTTCTGCGACTGTATAGGCTGCAGATTCCCTTACTGCCACCGTAGGGTGGTCGGTTTCCAGGTTCCGCTTAATAGCTCAGGGGTCCATCCTACACACAGGAAGCGGCTAAACAGGTATCAGGGTCTGAGTTGAGGGGAAGGGGCTGTTTTTTAGGTTAGAGGGTGTCGGGAAGCTACTGAAAGGGCGTCAGTCTAATAGGTGCAGGACAAACATAGGAGAGAGACCTAGGAAGAATCGGTATGTAGTGCAGTACCTGTGTTGAAAAAGAACCAGAGCTCCTAGCACTAATAGAAAGCACCGAAGCTCAAATCGTTATAGGAACAGGAAGTTAGCTAAAGCCGAAAATTAAGTTCAACTGAAATTTTTGCAAAGGACCAAACTGTGTTCATCGAAGATAGATTGGATACAGTTGGTGGTGGAGGTTTATTGCTGTCAGAAGTAGTTTATTTTGTAGTGAAATTGAAGTAGCTAGTACCTGTGAGTTAGTATGGATACAGGTTATACCTTACAATCAGAATATTAATAACTGGCTTCTTTTACCGACCCTCCCCCCCTCCCCCCCCCAAACAGACGCACTCAGATGGTATACTTGCTGAACAGTTCAAAGAACATTTCAGTCTCATTTCAAACAGGTACCCCTCTCATACAGCTATAGTTGGTGGTGACTTCAGTCTACCCTCCATATGTTGGCGAAAATACACGTTTAAACTCGATGGTGAGCATAAAACGTCATTCAAAATCGTTCTGAATACGTTCTCAGAAAATTAGTTTGAGCATTTACTTCAGGAGCCCACTGGAGGTGTAAATGGTAGCGAAAACATATTCGACCTCTTTACAACAAAAAATCCTGAGCAAGTAGGTAGCATCATGATGGATACAGGGATTAGTGACCACAAGGTTGTTGCAAAGAGACTAAATACTGTAACATCAAAACCTACCAAAAATAAACTCAAAATACATCTCTTTTAAAAAGTAAATAAAAATTCGCTTGGCACCTTCCTTAAGGACACCTTCTACTCCTTCCATCCTAACTATGTAAGTATAGACCAGATGTGGTTTAAACTCAAATAAATAGCATTGACAGCAACTGAGAGATAGATACAAAAAAAACTAATAAGAGACGGAACTGGTCCCCCATCGTGCACAAAGCAGGTCAGAGCATTGTCGCAGAAGCAACAAAAAATCATGCGAAATTTCAAAGAACGCCAAACCCACAAGATTGGCGAAGCCTTACAGAATCTCGAAATTTAGCACAAACTTCAATGCGAGATGCGTTTAACAGTTTAGCTTTCCCCAGGCCCTCTGCTGTTCCGGATCTACATAAACGATTTAGGAAACATTCTGAGCGTACATTTTATACTGTTTATAAGTTAAGCTGTCATTTACCGCTTTATAAAGTCATCAGATGATCAAAATCAATTGTAAAACGATGTAAACAAGATATCTGTATGGTGCAAAAGTGGCATTTGTCTCTAAATAATGAAAATTGTGAAGTCATCCAAATGAGTAGTAAAAGGAATCCGCTAAATTTCGGTTACGGAGTAAAACACACAAATCGTAAGGCCTTTGAATTCAACTAAATACTAAAGGATTACATTTACAAACAATTTAAATTGAAACGATCACATAGAAATAGTTGTGGGAAAAGCAACCAAAAGACTGTACTTTATTGACAGAATAGTTGGAAGCTTCAACAGGTCTGCTAAAGCGGCTGTTTACACTATGCTTGTCCGCTCTCTTCTGGAGCATTGCTGTGCAGTGTGGGATCCACATCATATAGTATTGACAGAGGACACAAAAAAAGTTCAAAGAAGAGCAGCTCATTTTGTACTATCATAAAACAAGGGAGAGAGTTCCAGGGATATGGTATGTGAGTTGGGGTGGCAGTCAGTAAAACAAAGGTGTTTTTCGTTGCAGCAGGATCTTCTCATGAAATTTTAAGGCGCCAATTTTGTCCTCAGAGTGTGAAAATATTTTATTGGCGACCACATGTATAGGGGCGAATGAACACCACAATAAAATAAGAGAAATCAGAGCTCACACGGAAAGATTTAAGTGTTAGTTTTTCCAGCACAAAGTTTGAGGGAGGAACAATTGAGAAATAACTTGAAGGTGGTTCGATGAACTATCTGCCAGGCATTTCATTATGAATTTCAGAGTAACCATGTAGATGAAGACAACCTACTCAGTGATGTAAGGCAGTTGACTGATAATAAAACTAACTTCTACCTTAAAGTTATATTGTATCTGCTTGAAAACTCTTTCTACTAGCTTCCGAAATGTGGTGCTACAGAAGACTGCTGAAGATTAGATGGGTAGATCACATAACTAATGATGAGGTATTGAATAGAATTGGGGAGAAGAGGAGTTTGTGACACAACTTGACTAGAAGAAGGGATCGGTTGGTATGACATGTTCTGAGGCATCAAGGGATCACCAATTTAGCACTGGAGGGCAGCGTGGAGGGTAAAAATCGTAGAGGGAGAACCAAGAGCTGAGTACACTAAGCAGATTCAGAAGGATGTAGGCTGCAGTAGGTACTGGGAGATAAAGAAGCTTGCACAGGATAGAGTAGCATGGAGAGCTGCATCAAACCAGTCTCAGGACTGAAGACCACAACAACAACAACAGAAAAATTTCTGACTGTATAATAATATGATGTGTGTGTGTGTGTGTGTGTGTGTGTGTGTAACTGAGAAGCATGTTTGGCACAATAAATTGAAAAAATTATAAAATTATAAAAAAATAAATTATAAAATTGGCACATTCCACATTATAGTGAGAGGTCGCAGTTATGATTCATGGTACATATAAATAACTAACTGTTGTAGCAAAATGCATATCTGTGCCATTAAGTTCAATATTTTGCACAGTGGACTGGTAATGTCAGAACCGCAACTACAGTAATGTAAAATGAAGAAGAATGGGGACCCTAAAGAACAGACCATTACGAACAGATATTGTTGTTACTATTGTCATGTTGTATCTCATCATAATCACAGGCCCATTTACCTACAGAGAGACAGAATTAGAAAATAATTTCAGGCTGTGTTATAGCCTTCTCTGTCACACTTCACTCCTACAATCTATCGTAGATGCTATCAAGGAGGTGAAGAGGCTATCTTGGAAGTTTGTGTCACACCCTGTTTCTTTCCGTAATCAAAATTTTTCAAAAAATTTGTGACAAACATTTTGCCCCACATCATAAATTGGGGACAAGGTACTTTATCATGCTGACCAGCATCTTGGAGAGAATGTGTGTACACACATGGTTTTTCTCAAGGAGCATATATCTCAAACATTATATCTCTAACAACAGTCTGTTGATCCAGATGAAGTTCTGGAGATATCTATACTAAAACTGCATCGTTATTTTAGGCTGTAACTACACATAACATTGTACCCAGAGTTGGTTCTGTATTTTTCTACTTGATATACTCCAGTGGTTACTGGTCGATGCTTAACTCATAAATGATTATCAGCGACAACGACACAGTAGCTGATTTCATCATTCTCACAAAGGAATGCGGCTTTGAATCATTAACTGCTGTAATGGGCTTTTTTGCTACACTATCAGTGGTGCGGTGCATGGTAAAGAGATTTGTATAGTAGCCTGGCAAGAGCAACCTTGCTCATAGCCCAGCTGCCAATAAACTGTTCCTGACAGTCTTACATGGTAATTTGAGTGGAATATTAGTTCCTAATTTGCACATGAGTTGGTATGTGATCAGTACTGATGTTTTGTGGCAGCCCAGATTTGAATCTCTCTGTGTTCACAGTATGGCTGATTGAACATAAAGTACTCTATCATTGTTCCACACTAATATGGTACTTATACGTCATATCTCTATAGTCATTGCTTTCTAGGTTTTCAGTGGCGTTTTTGAGTTAATTTAAGAATGGACTTACAGAGGTTCAGGTGAAGTGATAAACTAGTTGAGAACGTCAAGTAAACAGTAATGTTTTCCTGTGACTGTGTTTTGCTATTGGATTTTCTGTTTATTTCCTAGGACTTCTTGAAGATATGTATTAGATGTTTATCACGAAGTCGAAACCTACTGCTGCATGCAACACCGTGACCCAGTGTACAGGATATTCGGAAATTCCAGTTGTAAACTTCAACGACTATTAGAGGGGAGAGAGGACATGATATTTTGAATCGAAATCCATGTCTGGGAACGTACCGTTTCCATTCTAAGACGCTTTCATTTAAAATGTGTAATACGTCCACATCTGCTTTCACTCAACCTAAGTGGTCCTGCATACTTGATCATCCTACAAAATGTACTGGACCTGTCCTTGGAAGCTGTGCCAATGAATGTGCATCAGGCAATGTGATTTCAGCATGTTGGTGCACCACTTCTTACATGTGGTTTGGAGGCATCTCAACAGACAGTATGGTGAAAGATGGATAGGCTGAGGTGGTTCAACCATGTGGCCGCTGCGATTGCCGGATTTAACTCATATGGACTACTCCTTGTGGGGTCTTATGCAAAGTTTGATTTATGAAACTTCTGTAGAGACGGGGGAAGATGTGTTGGGACGAGTTCTGGCCGCTGTAAGAAAAAATGAACAGACAGCAAGTGTGATGGAGACATTATACAAGAACATGCTCCTTAGATACAATGTCTGTAACAACGTTGGTGGTCGTCACATCGGGCAGCTGTTGTAATGCATCAGTACTGTTCTGTATGTACAGCACGCTGGGTTCTTTTTTGTTTTGGAGTAATGTAAACATTTAATGTTTAAGTTTTAATACAAACAAATGTGCTTAAGTGATAAATGGGTGTTCTATTATGTTTCCTTTTGCATCCTTATTTAATAACGGTATTATGTCACGTCTAATTCAATTCCTCCAGCAGGAGTGGCTGAGTTAAACATCTGAACTGGAACTGTCATAGAACAGGAAGGGTACGTTTCCAGATATAGGTTTTTATTCAAAATATTTTGTCCTCACTCCGCTCTACAAGTCCTGGAAGTTTATAACGGCAATTTTCTAACGCCCTGTATAGCCACCAAATCTGAAACATCTTGTAATGTGGAGGTAGGCTATTTGCAGAATAATTGCTGTGCACTCCCATTTATGGTGATTTGTTAGATCTAGTTCTTACACATGGTGTAAATGATAACAGCTAGCTTAAATAAATTAGCTGTCACAGTAAAGTGCGTCACTCATTTATGTGTCACCTATTTACGCCTGTTATTTGTCTGTCGTCGATTTTTTTCGTTTTCAAGACTGAGGCGAGTTCCGTGAAGAGACAAATGAGGAGAGGTGCGTCAGACCTTATAACGCAATGGTTGGAAACTTCAAACAGGCGACGGATGTAAAATTTTGAGGTGAAGACAAGATGGTGCCATTAAACACAGTGAAATTATTGATAGTCTGTGTTTTAAGAAGTGAAGTTTACATTGAGTTTATTAATTAGGAGAATACAAACAGAAGTGGGCTTCAGTATAAGAAACCAGACTGTCATTTGAAACATGTTCCGTTTCTTGCATTATCATGATTTGCAGTTATGAAGCTGAATCATTTTGTCGTTTTTCCCTGGAAGTGAGAATATAAAATAATAATGAATAATGCCAATGTAAAAAAACCTACCGAGAAATATGTGCAGTAAAACTAATTACCAGTGATAGACTGATCTGCTACAGTTCCACTTAATAATAACGGAAGTAGTAACCACTCATTCAGAAAATATATGTCGTCTGGTGCATTTGTTGTTTCAGGCAGGAGACTGCATTTCTTCAACATTTATTCGATTCTATGTCGTCTGACTCGATTTTTTAATTATTAAAGAGTAAAGCTGATAACTGAAGACTACACACCCGAATGATCGTGTTTAACGCATCGTAGAAGTTCAGACTCCATAAAAGTTTCCCGAGTATCGTATTCTAAGATATTTGTGATGCTACTGTGGTAAATACAGTTTCTTAATGATTGGTGCCTTAAAGTGCACCAGAAGTGTAAAATAAAAAGGAGTCTAGTAAGAGAACTGACTTTACAACTTATTTATTCTTAATTCTACTTTATTTTCAACATGATTATATTAAATTACTTTGTGGTACAGAAAATTACAAAACAGCTGTCAATTATACTGTATACTTACAATCAGAAGTAGATTTAAATTGACAAGTCACGTATGTCCCAATCATCTGACTGTATATGACATTTTATATGAAAATAAAGTATCTATTACATTTCTTACATAAAACTCTGTATGTGGCTTTTTCGAAATATGTGTTTTGTGCTAGTCGTATATGTGCTCGTTTGTTATTTCGTTGCCATTAAGTACATCATAGTCATGAGAAGTATATATTCGCTATGATACCGATCAAGTTTAAACATATATGTCGTATTTGGTGCAAATATATTTCGCACACGGAAGATGTGTTTTGTGCTAGATATATATATGCCAGTTTACTATTTAGATGCCATTGAATACGGTATAATAACGGAAAGAATTGTATTACAAATCCAGTTGTAAATATATATATATGTCATATTTGGTGCAACTACTATTTCGCAAGCGGAAAATTATCGTGATAACGTATCCGACGTATGTAACATCTCTGGCACTGTTATTTAACGAAAGTGCTGAGAAGCACCGCTAGATGTCAGGCATGTATTGTAGTCTGTATGTAATGGGTGGTTCTCCTTGGATTTTGTTTGTGACTTAGGTTGTGACACTCATATCAGAGCATTAATATTTTTTAATTAGTGCAAGCGAAATTTTAAACAATATTAATTTGTGCCGTAACGCTCCTACAATATGTATTTATTTCTTGTATGGCTAGGAAATTCTGTAAACACGTCTGTTGTCTCGTTCTCTTACATTCGAAACATTGCACGGGTTGGTTGTATAATGTCTATCTTTGCTCGCTAAGAAAATTACTCATTAAGGGCGCTGCAGGAGAGTGCGTAACTGTACACAAGAGTGTGAATCGTGTTGCAAGTTTTTAAGAATGGCAGCTGTAAACCCGCAGGATAACAGCTCCTTAGATCAAAGCATTCCAAAATGGAAGAGAGAGCTTATCTTACGGAGGCGAGCGCTTAGTCGTACTCTACCCGCCGGCAATGCGTCTGTGAAGTTGACTTGTCCTAGTGTTGTTACCGCTGTGAAACAAGCAGACCAAGCAACGCTTGTCGAAGACGTACCAGGTAAATATCAGCGTCGTGTTCCGACTCCGCCTGCGGCAAGCAAAGGTTCGCTGGAGGAAGTCAAAGCGGACTTTCTCCCCACAGATCGCGGCGGTATCTCATCCTTGGCATTTGCGGAATCGGCAGTAGTTGTCAGTAACATGCGGTTGGTTGAACCTCATGCGGACGCGGGCAATGATTTGATGAATGGTGTTGGCATGGGAAGCAGCACCGTTGCTGTTAACTCGGTGAAGTTTTGGGACAGAATGGGCGAAGAAAAGTTAAGCAAGCATCGTGCTTCGAACAAAACAATGAGTAACAGTGTTGTGTTAAGTGAAAATAATTGTGTAGAAGACAGTGACTCCGACTCAAGTGAAGAGTTGCAGTATGGACCAGGGATAGTCAATAGGCTTAAAGATAAGTATATGAGTATGACTTTACGCGAAAACCAAAGTAGAGTCACCAGGACCTCTTTTAGCAATATGAGGCGAGCAGCCAGCCTGGAAAATCTGATTGATAATGAGGACAGAGACATAGAAAAGCAGCAAACTAAAACACAGCATAGATATACGAAAAAGTCTGATACTCCTAACGATTCCAGTAATAAACATTCCGCGCCTCAGCATCACAGATACAGGGGTATTACTCGAGGTAATGATTCAATGAAACGAGCACGTTCAGTTGAAACTTTGTTAAGATACGATAACAGAACAATATCAGGTCGTTCTGGTGCCCGTGACTTGCCTTCATTTGACCGTGTTAATAAAAAGCAGGCGACAGTTGATTCAAAGAAAAGTGCACAGTTTGTAAAATCACTTTGTAAAGAAGATATAGTCATAGTAGAGAATAAGTCAAAGGCAGACGCCAGTTCTGGTGTTTCAGAAGACAAGCAACATGTGTCGAAAGGCTCGACTTCTCCAAAAGTTCGAAGCCCAAGTGTTGCTTCAGAAACAGAATGTCTTCCTCCTGATCTTGTTAAACAAGCACTTAAAATTTTTGAGAGAAGGCCAGAATCGGAAACTACTGGCACTAAATCGTTCTCCAGTAACACTACTAAAACTTCAGCAAATGTGGGTACTAGTGGCAGTTTTGTTGGAGCTGTTAGTAAACCAGTGCTGTCCCCAAAACCAAGTCCTGACAAAATTTCTCAGGTTTCACCAGCCAGGCCTAGCTCACCTAGAAAAACACCAGGAAATGTGGAGCAGGCATTACCTCCCTTTCCACAAAAACGAGGGAGTACACCACCACCTAGTCCGTCGCGCTCTCCAAATAATTTGACTGCCACCCTGGGAAGGTTACAGTCTCCATCACCAACTACAGAAATTTATAAACTTTTTTCAATGAATGATTCTGATTTAGAATCGTCAGATATATCTCACTCGGTGAGTGGCGATGGCAAAGTTGACAAGTCTTCTGACAGTCGAAATGCAGTCGAAGCCATAGATGGGCACTCAAGAGTTATTTCTCCTGCAGCTTTAGAAAATATTAGAAAATGTGGCATGTCAGAGAAGTACCATTTTGTTAATAATAGTGTAGCAGACAAGCCAAAGTCACACCTTCCTGGAGTTCAGCTGGCTGTAATACCGAAATCAAAACCTCCAATAAAAGTCCCATTAAAACCAGAACCTAGTTCGATGCAAAAGCTTTCTCCTAGTGTGAAATCTACAGATCCTCCACAGGTACAAGTAAAGCAGGTTGGCATAATAAAACCAATGGTGACGAGTAAATCCACATCAAATGCCTTTCATAATAATCGTGAGAAGGAGAAAAACTTCAAAAATCGTGAAAAGTCTGCTGATCAAAGTGTTATTCCAATAAACAAACTTTCAGATGCAATTGCTCGTTCTTCAGACACAGGAAAAAGTCAAGTTGAAAACAGTGCGAGTGATATTTTTCCATCAAGAATTCTTAGAGAGACTAAAGGACCAGGGCTGTGGGACAAAAAACCTGCCAGTAATGAACTCACTTATAATTTTGTGAATAGCAAGACATCAATACCAGACTACATTCCAAATGATGGTATCATATTAAGGAAGACACCTGTGAAGCCCAAGGTAAGTTGGAGCATTCTTTTAACAGTTTCAGCTAAGGAAAAAATTATGCTCTTATCCATTTTAGTAGGGCTTATGTTATATTGAATTCTAAATTATCTTGAAACCTGAGGTTGTTTCGTTGTATACAAGCACAAGAAATTGTATTAGCCTAATTATTTTTATAAATATTGGATTTGAATATTGTGCCTTTAAATTGACAAACATTTTGGGGTGTTCAAAGAGATAATAATTTATTAGGAATATCTCCTTGGCAGTTAATGTTAGCAAGAGACTTGAACATGCATATCAGGTTTTATATGATGGCATACTGTGCGTTTTGAAGTACGTGTGGATTTGTCATTTTGCTCAAATGGAGAAATTACTACAAGTAACCATCATAACATCAGTTTGTCTTTAGTAGTTCCGCATGTCATCTTTTTGGTCCAAATTGTGTGTCCTCTTGTTAGTGTTACTCATATGTGAGTTAAGAGTGCTTCTGAAGATAATGAGATGAAGTATTTTTCATGTGGGATAGATTAGTAATAATTACTCCTCATGTAAATTCCATCTCTATCAGTTGAGATGGAATATGTTGATACATTTTGGTTTAAGCCCAGTTCATTATGTCTTTACATATATTATTATTGTTATTATTGCTGCCTCTCCCCCTTTCTTTAGTGCAGTGAAAATATGAACATAGGCTATAGCAGCCCTTCAGGTTGTCATGGTAGCAATTAATAGTAATAGAGAGTAGGCCAATTAATGGTATTTGGGTAGGTGCAATAGAATAGACTCATTTATCATGGCCAACTCTTGCAAGTTCGTGTGCACAGTTTCACAACTGTAAGGCAATTTTCAGAGTAAATACAAGGTAGAGGTACCTTTTAGCATCTATCTGTGTTTGACTACTCAATGTGATTATGTAGCAATCATTTGAATTACTAGCAGTAAATACTTCTGGTTGATCTACTACAGTTTATTGGACAGACTGTAAGATGTGGTGTCTCACGCTTAAGATCTTTGTTACCATTTGACCTTGTGCTTCTTCCAATTGTTTTCAGATGACTACACATGGCACTATATCACTTGAGACTGTTGGTGGTGGTCTGTGCAGGTTGTGTGTCTTAGCGTGTGATGTTGAATTGTGAACGGAGAGTATCCAACTCCATGTGTAAAAATTAATGGTAGAGCCTATAGAATAAGAGTATCTACTCAAAAACAGAACAAGCTATAGAGAGAATTTCTTTGACAGTTACAAAAACATAGGCTATGAGTCCAACTGTTCAAATATTCAACTATCATACTTAGCTGAAGTGTGCCGACTGCACTTTGTGCATAGGTGTGCAGGAAAATGAAAGTTTTTAAATAATGACGTTGGAACTTGATAAATAATATTTCAAGCACCAGAATGTAGAAAGAATGCTCAAGGATAAATGCTGCATCTATAGTAATACCATGTATCACTTTTTCCCTTGACTTTTGGTCTGTCACTAGGAAGTTTACTTGGGAAAAAAAGTGTGTGTGTGTGCGTGTGTGCTTTTTTTTTAAAGAAAGCTGCTACACCTCTTTCTTGCTGTTTCTCAGGCTTTGTTAAGATTTTTGATGGTTGGAGCTAATTTACTCTAAGTAGGACTGTGTTGCCTGACAGGGTTTTCACTTTCTAGTGGTAATGAATCTTACTGGGGGCTGACAGTGTGTAAGTGCTTGCATATATCTTGATGTATGAAAAGTATTTGTGATAGGCTAAAAATAACACTTATTGTAGTTAATGAATGGGATCAAATGAACTTACAGAGACAGGATGTTGGCTTTGTCCCATAACATAAGGGTGTTGCATGTGATTCCCTGTGTGTGCAAAGAGAAAAAGAACACAACATAAACAATATTTATTTTGCATATATAGTCTAGGTTATGTTGACAGGTGTCAGTGTGGTTGTGTGTTGGTGACATGACTTCAATTACTTCAGTTAACCCAGTTAATGTAATGTAGAAATTAATATTCAGTTGGCAAATGAATTATTTTAACATCTGTGTTTGAACTCCAAGGATTGTCATAAGGGGTATGATGGAAGGTATGAATCTACTATCCTCATACTTAACTTCTCACCCCCCCCCCCCCCTTCCCCCATTTTCCTGTTCGATACCTAAGCAGTAACCACAAAGGAAACATCTGTATCTGCTGGAATTCATTCAGTTGTACAATTGTGGTCATTATGTGAGATTTTCTATTTGGGAATGTAGAACATTTGTAGATGCTTATTAGCCAGCTCTCATAATTTTGAGTTTAAAGCTTCCTGGCCCTGTAGTGCATGATACCTTCTTATGTCTCCCACTGCAGTTTGATCTTAACCCATTGGCATATACAGCAGGCAACAGATTATTGGATGCGTTATTAGACTGCCAGCTGTGAGACAGGCTGAGCAGCTATAGCTGCTTCTTAGTGTTGGTTGGTTGGCTAATTTGGGGGAGACAACCAAACAACGAGGTCATCGGTCCCATTGGATTAGGGAAGGAGGTTGGCTACACACCAAGGAACCATCCCAGCAGTGGCCTGAAGTGATTTAGGGAAACCATGGAAAACCTAAATCAGGAAGACGGGAAGCTGAGAAATCGATCTGTTTAGTGGTGTTTGGAGGAAATCAAATCTTTTGAATGAAAGTGACTGTATTGGTTCTGAAAGTGATATTTCAATAGTTTTGATGACTGGGAAGCAAATGAAACACAGTGACAGTGATGTTGCAGCAACAGGTGCAAGTGTTGTTAAAAAACAGAAGATAGAAAAATGGAAACTGCAAATAAATCAGGACAAACATTCCGAAATATAATTTTCTGGTTCTAGTGGCATTAGTCCTAGGATTCAGACAGCTCCCTCAGCAACTAGCTGAGAACAGTAACTTTGCAGAAAAATGGTTCGTGTGTCTTTCTGGAAGGATGTGGTAGCATAAACAAATAGATATGCAACACATGGTTATAAAAAAAGTCTTACTTTGAAATCGAACAGTGCTTGGTTTCCTACTAAATCTGATGAAATCAAAGTGTAAAGTAATCTCATGGCACATTTTGTAAATAATGAAAATGTTACCTGTTATTTACCGTCGCAAACACAATTTTCGAAGTATTTATTATCATGAAGAAGATATTACCATTGATGAAAGCCCCATAATGTTCAGAGGTAGATTCTAGTACATCCAATTCAATCATCCAAAAATGACATCTTTCAGAATAAAGTTCTTCAAAATTTGAGTCAGGTGGTGGCTATTGTTCAGAATTTGGAATTAATACAGGAAAAAAATCCCTGAGACAAGCAATAAGGAAATCCGGATTAGTGAAGTTATGTATCTCGTGCAATTGTATTTGGACAGTGGTTATGCAATATATGTTGACAGCTGGTGCACAGTCATTGTGTGTAAGACTCACTGGAAGGGGGCACAATTGCTGTTAGGGACTGTTAGATCCAAAACTCTTGTGTTATTTTCAGACATGGCTCTGACATGGATGGATAAAATACATGTAAACATTATATCCACTATCAACACAGATGTCAGTATGACAACAGGGGAAACTGACTGGAAAACCAGAACCCCAGTCCAGAAGCCTCAAGCAATTGTACAACATAACAATTCAGTAAACACAGTTGATAGAAAGGATCAGCAGTTGTCATCTCTCCTTCTCATGAAAACATATGCCAAAGTATATAAGAAAATTTTCTTTTACATTGTGGATATTGGGATTTTTGATTCATACATCCTATTAAACAAAGTGACAGGGGAAAAAAATCTGGTTTCGATGACTTCAGAATTCAGCTGGCTGAAGACACAATAGAGCAGCCCATTCCACCAGACTCTGGCAGACTTGGATGGCCCCGATCCAGAGTTTCCCCTGTTAGCCTGCAAACAGCAAATTGGACAAATTTTGTTAGGTTTATATATAATATCATATTGAGCAGATGGTTCATTGTATTAAGTTTTCATTTCCGCTTGTGTCCTTAAAGGGATGAGGGTCTGAGACTGCATATCATGTAAACTGACAACCATTATCAGGTGTACAATATGTTGGGCATGTTTGCATGCCAAGTAAATGAAATGATCAGTACAGGGTGTCCCATTTATCTTTACCACCGTAAATAACTGTTTGTCCAGATACAAATAAAAAAATGTTTCAAGCAAATGTTCTTTAGCCGTCAGGGGGACATCAATCAGCATGATTGCCTTCATTGTAGCTTTGTTTTTTACAGAGATATGAACAGTGTTAAGACTTTTTTAAATGACATCCTTTACTTTTTATTCGGTAATTCATTTCCTCTCCTAAAGCCCCATTCAAAAATGCATCACAGTGTATCATTCACTGAAACACAAGATTATTAATTACATAACACAACATTGACTTTGAGCCCGGGATCAGAAACTCGTCCACTTGCTGAAGTTGTCAGAAAACAAATGAAAATCAAGTAGAAACATTACACAAACTTGACTTTGACTCTCCTGCACCATTGCACAGGAGTAGAACATTCAAAGGTGCTCAAAGTGGTGACCCTGGACACTGATACACTGGTGCACTTGTTGAATGAAAGAACTATTTACTGCTTCCAGTGTTGCGTGCTGAAGAGAATTACAAGAAAGCACGACATGTTCCTGCATGTCCTCTGGAGTTGTTCGAATACTGCAATAGACAGTGTCTTTAATGCATCCACATAGAATAAAGTCCAGAGGATTTAAATCAGGAGACCTAGGAGGCCAAGTAACTTTTCCTCTTCGAACAATCCATCTGGCAGGATACCTTCAATTCAGAACACGACGTGCATGCAAGGCATTATCTGCTGGACATCCATGGTGTTGATACCACATAAGCATTCTGGTTCTAAGCGGCACTTCATCCACAAGAGGAGGAAGAATTCGTCTGAGGAAGTTTGTGTACACTGTGCCGTTTAGACTACCATTGATGAAATAAGGGCCAGTAATTGTAGTACCAAGCATCCCACACCAGATGTTAACTCTCCATTGACACTGATGTTCCACCTGTCTAAGCCATTGTAGGTTGTCGCTGGACAAATAATGCATGTTCCTTGTATTTACCTGTTCTTTTTTTGAAAAGGAACATTCATCGGTAAATACAACATTGGAGGAGAACTTCAGGTTGGCGAGGATTTGCTGCTGTGCCCACTGACAGAACTGTACACGATTGTGGAATTCATTCCCATGCAATTATTGATGTAGGTGTACATGGTAAGGATGGAACCAGTGACGTGTAAAAATACAGTGTACACTGGTCTTAGCAATGCCAATCTTGTGTTAAAGCTGTTGTGTGCTCACATGTGGATTCATAGCAACGGAAGCGAGAACAGTAACTTTGGCAGCTTCGTCTGTGCGAGTGCTAAGACGATTGCATTGTCGTGTGTTGAAAATTCCCATTTCCTGAAGCGTCGCAACAAGACGAGAAAACATCCGTCGGGAAGGTGGGTGCTTGTCAGGATATCACACTCTGTACAGTTCCAATGCCTGTGTAGCATTTCACCTATCTTAAACAACAGCAGCAATAAAAGAAATGTTATGTTGGTGCAGTTTCTAGGAAGGACAGTCTTTACTGTATGCCCACTCCACACAACAGTATTTAAAAGGACTGAAGTACTGTACTAAATGTACCCGTACATAAGAAAACAGAATTGCAATTACTTTTCTGCTAACTTACATTCTACCTAGATGAGTAGCATTTCTACCTTCTCTTCATTGGTGTACATTCTACTCGTACAACTGTTCAACTGACAGTGGTAGACGGAATGATGGGTATGCATATTCTACTTATGTTTATATTTGCCGTCTGTCAACATCAGCACATGGAGTTGTTCCATTACCCTGAGTACCTGCACTAATCGCTGGGAGCGGCAATGTCATTGTTGTGTTATGTAATTAATAATGTTGTGTTTCACTGAATGGTACACTGTGATACATTTTTGAATAGGTCGTTAGGAGAGGAAATTAATTACCCAATTAAAAAATACAAGGTGCCATTTAAAACAGTCATACTGCTGTTAATATCTTTGTAAAAAACAAAGCTACAATGAAGGCAATCATGATGATTGACAGCTAAAGAACATTTGCTGGAAACATTTTGTAATTTGCATCTGGACAAACCGTTTTGTAGGGAGGTCAGGATAAATGGGACACCCTGTATATGAGTAATAACATGACACTCTGGTTAAGACACCGGATTTGTATGTGGAAGAAGGTGGATTCAAATGCTTGTTTGAGTGATCAGGTTTGGGTGCTGCAATTTACTCAATTAATTCTGCATTCTTCTTTAGCACTGAAAAGTTTTTCTCTTCTTGTCTAAACTGCATATAGTCCACCTTTTACTTACCTACTTGGTTGCATATGAGACAAATACCTTCAGAAAACACTTCTAAATTAATGCTAGGTATTAACAAATTCTTCTTCTCAGAAGAGCTTTCTTTGCCGTTGCTAGTCTGCAAAAATCCTTTCTACTTTGACCATCAGTTATTTTCCTGCCCAAATGACAAAACTCCTCTACTTGCATCAGCATTGTCTGACTTAATTCGAATACATTCCATTCTCCTTGTTTGTTTTTGTTGATATTCGTCTTAAGCACTCCTTTCAAGGCACTATCAATTTCGTTCAGCTGCTGCTCGGAGTACTTTGCTGTCTGACAGAATTACAGTGTCATCGGCGAACCTGTTTTATTTCTCCCTGAACTTCTTGTCCCCTTTCTGAATTTTTCTTTTGCTTCCTTTACTGCTAGTTCATGCCAGTACTATGTAGCCAGTACTTATTAAGTTGATGATTTTGTAACATTGACACCTGTCTGCACCTTCTTTCTTTGGAATTGGAATTATTACATATTTCTTGAAGTGTGAGGATATTTAGCCTATCTCGTACACGCGAGGTAGAATAGTTTAGTTCTCCCAAGAATATCAAAAATGCTGAGGAATGTTTGTCTAATACAGGGACATTGTGTAGACTTAAATCTTTCAGTGTTCTTTAAAGCACTTCTTGCAGTCTCTCTCATCTTTGTCTACTTTTTCTTTCCTTTGTGTAATATTACCTTTGGTTCATTTCCTTGCTTAGTCTCTCTATATGTTCCTCCCACCTTTTCAGCTTTCCATACTTTGCGTAGTACTGGATTTTCATTGGAGCTCAGGTATTCAAACAGCTGCTTCTCTTCTCCTGAAAGCTTTCTTAAATTTTGCTAAGGGCAGTATCCATCTTTCCCCTAGTTAACATGCTTCTACAGCCTTGCATTTGTCCTCTAGCCATTCCTGCTGAGCCGTTCTGTATTTTCTGGCACTCAAATTTTTTAGATGCTTATATTCCCTTTCACCTACTTCATTTACTACATTTTTATATTTTCTCTTATTGTCAGTTAAATTGTTTATCTCCTGCGGTATTCAGGGATTTATATGAAGCGTTGTCTCTTTACCTATTTGACCCTGTCTTTACTATTCATCTCTCAAAGGTACCCATTTGTCGTTTGCTGTATTCTTTTCCCCTGTTTCACTCAATCATTGCTAATGCCACCTTTGAAACTTTCAACAATTTCTCATTCAGGTCCCATCTTTTTAATTTCTTATTATTTTGTAAAATTTTCATCAGTTTTAATCTACAGTTGACAACCTATAAATTATGGTCAAAGTTCCCATCTGCCTGTGGAAATTGCTTACAGTTCAAATTGTGATTTTGAAATCTCACACACACCATGACATAAACAATGTGCATCAGTGTCACCAGGTCTTTCCCATGGAAAAAAAAAAAACCTTATAAGATTCTTAAACCGAATGTTACTTATGATTAAATTATGCTTTATGCTACATTCTACCAGGAGGTTTTCTCTTTCATTCCTTTCACTCAGAACATGTTCTCCTACATTTTACATTCTGTTCCTTAACCTACTACTGAATTTGTTGCCGATCACAAATTTTCCTTTCCCTTAGCTACCTTGTCTAGTGGATTCTGTGCATTTTTCATAGTAGCTTGCTTATATTCCTACTTTCTTATCATTAGATCTACTCCCATGTTATTCCTATTAGATTTTGTGTTGATTACCCCGTACTGCTCTGACAAAAAGTTCTGCTTGTCCTGCTGCTGCACTGCACTAATTCTGACAATATCTGACTTCAGCTTGGTCATTTCCTGTTTCAGATTCTCTAACCTATCTCCACAGTTGAGGGATCTAACATTCAATGCTGTTACCTGTAGAATGCCTGTTTTGTTTTTTCCTGAGGACCTTCTGAGTAGTCCCAACAGAGAGATGCGAATTGGGGGACTATTTTACCTTCAGAATATCTTAGCCAAGGGGATGCCATCATTATCCAGACATACAGTAGAGCTGCGTGTTGACGGGGGGAAAATAGGGGCTGTGGTTTCCCCTGGCATTAAACTGTTTGTAGTACCCACACAGCAAATCCACATTGGCTATGTTACAAGGCCAGGTCAGTCACCCAGCTACCCCTACAACTACTGAAAAGGCTGCTGCCCCTCTTCAGGAACCACGTTTGTGTGGTCTCTCCACAGACACCACTCCGTTGTGGCCGCACCTGCAGGATGGCTATTTGTATTGTTAAGACACTTTAAGCCACCTCATCTCAGCATGGTGTGTGGTTCGTTGGGGCAGTAGGCCACAAGGCATCACATTTGCACGCAATATTGTTTATAGTGTATGGTAAATAATCGGTAATAAGTGTAGTGTATGTTCAGTTTCGTAAATAACTTCTGAACTAAATACATCGATAAGAAAATATTTTATTACTGATAAAGTAAATGAGATATTATGGTTAATGAAATACCACATAATTTTGTGAACGAAGCAGTTCCATCTCTTCACAGATCTGAAGACAAGACCAGAAACATAAATAATTCAAACAAGTCGAATCGTTAACTTAAATGTCGCAGAACGCGGAAAGCATGTTTCAGAACAGCTCATATTTCGCTGCAGAATGACAAATTCACTTTGATTTAATTATGTTGTTGATGGTACTGTATAACGAAAGCGAAACGCGCATGGCAGACAAGTAAAAGCCTTAAAGTTAGTCGGCGAGATTGTTAAATGCGAAGTAAATAATCGGAATTACCTGATCTGGTTCACTAAATATCAATGCTTAATCACTAATTAATATCGTCGCTCACATACCTTGCGACATATAAAACGATGACATGAATGTTGTAAAACCACATCAATTCTCCGCAAGCCACCATACATCGTGTGACGGAGGGCACTTCTGGTACCATTTACCTTTATCCCCTTTCCGGGACCATTCGTGAATGGCGCGTGAGAAGAATGATTGACGGTAGACCTGCGTATTAGCTCTAATTTCTCGGATTTTGTCGTTGTGGTATTTTGCGAAAGACATGTGTGAGGAAGAAATATGTTGTGCGACTCTTGTCGGAACATAATCTGTCGGCATTTCAACAATAAACCTCTCTATGATGCGCACACCACCGCTTGTAGCGTCTGTCACTGGTGTGTGTGTGTGTGTGTGTGTGTGTGTGTTTTTTTTTAGAGCAGCTCATCTCCGTAATGCTCACGCCGACATCCCGTGACGGTGGGCCCAAGACTGATGAGCTAGATTCAAGAATCGGTCGAAAATGTTTTTTTTATGGATTAATTAATTTCCGTAAGATTCTTCCAAGGAATCTGTCCGCATGCGCTTTTCCTATAATGTTTCATGTGGTCAGTCCTCTTTAGATCGCTCCAGATTGTTACTAGTAGGTATTTTACGATACTTACTGTTTCCAGAGATATGTCTCCAAGAGTGTGCTCAAACAGTAATTGAAAGGATTCTATACATCTGTAATCCCATAGTAAAGAATACGAGTGCTTACAAGTAGTGTAATCCCACAAGAAAGGATACGTGTGCTTACAATGAAGTAATAAAGATCATCTATTAGTAGATAATGACTGAAGTAATCTAAGAATTCTTAGATGAGCTGTACGATCTGTTACACGTATATTTGGTCAGCTGGTTTAAAAGTTTCTCGAGTAATTATTACAGTGGGAATATCGAGAAGTGTTACGCTTCACATACAGCGTATTATTATTATTATTATTACCTAAACACATACTGCGAAGAAAAATACCGATGGAAACGCAAAGGCTCTCGGTGTCGTTCTCAGCACAACATTTCTTTGACGGATTGTGATAGCTCGAGCGTACAATTAAAGGCATATGTTTTCCCATAACACATACACCGAGAGAAGGTATCTGATCCCCATTTTCAAGCTCCTTCGTGGATTTTAGAGTCGGTCAGCCAAGAAATTGTGCAAGTTTTCAGTTCCACGAGATCAACCGTAAACTTGTCCATGTATCAACAGACACACCTTATCAATTATTAAACTTCCCAAATTCCAGTTTCCAGAATTTTCCATTTATAGTTTCGCTTTAACGGGTGATACGGCTATCCAGTGTCGTAAACGAAACCGTATTTGCGATTTTGGTGTACACACTTTTCCACGTATGGGATGAGAATGTTTTTCAGTTATTTTGTTCTTTGGTACGTGACCTATGTTCTATGCGTTCTTTTTCGGAGACGTGACACTTAAACGTTGACGCTTTCGTAAGCTACCTACAGGTTTCACGGCAAACCTCATCTGCCGCTTCTGGTAGGAAAGGATTTACAATATGCACCACAGAGCCGATAATTGGTAACCTTTTGAGGGTGGACTCGAAAGTTAGCCCATCTCCACGCACTTTCACAGCATCGAGATAATTTCCAGTGTGGTTAATTACTGTATGGCATCCTCCTCTTGGCCTTTGTCTGTAAGCTATCGAATTTTGCCTTTTGCCGTGAATAAGTTTAAGCTGCAAGGCTCCTCCTGACCATATTGTATTGGCAACTGTTTTTTCAACTCGTAGAAACCAGGAAACATGCCACAGTTAGCTGAAGGCGGACTTTGTCATTCCGTTGCAGTTTTAAAATAACTGCTAAATATGAAAGTCTCTCCGGATTTGCTGCCAGATTCTAAAATCAACTCTGTTCAGTATTTCGGCGGTCCAACTATTCTCCATCACCAGGGGAACGCTGCTGCCTCTCAGCGGGACTCGTGGCGGCGCTGTTCTCCTGATGATGGCGAGCAATTGGATCGCCGAAATATTGAATCGAGTTTGATTTTAGGACCCGACGACAAACCCTGAAGGACTGTCAAGACCTATTACGCGGGGAAAGCCTACGAAGTCTTAACAGCTAAATATGTTTGAATACGTAAAAATCTGTGGTGGTCAGTTAAGTAAAGCTTCTACTTGCACTGAACACGTTTATTTAGAGACATTGATTATTATCTCGAACAATAGTTTGGTCTCATGGCAGCCAGAAACAGAATAGGTATGCTCTTCACCTTGTTGGGGGATACCACGTCCGCCTACTACAGAGGGTGCGTTTAATAATCTACTGCAATGTAAAATATATCTCCGACCATATTTAACTACTTACTTCATTATTATGGATGTTGCAGCTCGTAGTGCCACAGGACAGTATACCCGACCTCAGTTGGTGACGTCAGTTTTTTGGCACGAGAATGTTGGTCTCCAGGAAAGTGTTTTAAGGGTTACCCTCTTTGCTATATCCATTAAGAGTGTAACGCCTAGGGTAAAGAGCCTTGTTTAATGCTACTTATTTGTGCACGATTGTGCAGTTTTCTGTTTCTGCGAATACATAACTATATCGATTCCTGTTACCTTCGAGATACGCTGACTTAAAAGATGTTTGGTCCGTAAAACTCACGAATCGCTAACGTGGGAAAATGCTGTTAACACACAAATGTTTGTGACATGTACGGTGAGAATGCTGCTGCAGCGCTGCGGAAGCGCAATTAGCTTTCGACGTATCAGCGTGAAAATATTGTGCTTACTGGTACCTCCTACTACGACGAACTATGTTGCGAGTTCTACATAGTTTTCTTGTAAGCGGGATAAGTGTTACCGGAAAGTTATGGCAGTAAATGCAAATAGTAGAGTCAATACGACCTGGCTTAATGGACTAGTTAACTAGTTCTCTCGAGAGAAAACAGTGCAGTAAGCCCCTTCGTTCATCGATGCGTGATGTAAGCGTTTAACACTATTAGGTTAAGAAATGTTAACGTTTCTGCATCAAATAGTCACATTATTTTCGATGTCCATTATGTAATTCATGGGAACCAGATCAGCCATATTAACATCGAAGTTTTGCGGATTGCACTTTGTGACATCGTCTAACGTTCAGATATGTCCACGTTGTTGAGAATAAATATCGAAATCTGATGAAAGTCAACATTTCCTACTGTTACTTTCTTCTTTGTGTCTGAAGAGACCGCGTGATTTTGCGATTATTGTTGGCTAAAAACTAGCGATCGTGTTGTAGAAGGTGTGGCAAAGACATTGTTGGTAAGTAATTGTACAACACATTGTGAATTCGGGACGAAATTTATATTGAACCGGTGAAAGTGTTTCGAGAACCAATTTCCAGACGACCTTTCTACATACAAGGTAGAGGGAGGAGAAAGACTGAACGATGAGACAGCTGTTCCACATTTAGCTCAGACGCTTACTAAGGTTTCTTTTCAGCTCGCCGCTTTACCGTACTGGCCGACTACTGGAGATATGTAACACCTGCTGGCGGGGGGAAGCCTTAGTTTAGCGGCCTTTTGTGTGCTGAAGCTATTACAGGCGAATTTTACCGTGCCCAGAAAATGCGCAGAAGGTGAGCGAGTGTCACTTTGATGACAGCCTCTGAATGATTTTGCGGCATTCTTAACTGTGCGTGAGGTCCGGTATTCGCCGTTTGCACGACGGCGTTTTGCGGTAGCGCCATGACCATTTCTGAACTGGAGCTTGGAGTCTTGGCCAATTTCTCGGCCGCTGGCGGTCAGGGCACTGCGCCGCTGAAACTTTCTCAGGCGGTTAGCCAAGCGCGCTGGGGCAGCGTCGTCCTGGGACTCCTCTTTTGGGGCAGAGGAACTGCTTTTGGTTACAACAGCTCCATTTCCAAGCAGATCACGAGCGTCTTTCTGCTCCACGTCATCTCTTCCCAATGGTTTTGACTGCCACCACTAACTTCAATTAAGTTCTAATTCTTCGTAGCGAACTGAGCGTTAATCGGGTAATTCACTTGCCTGTTCGTATCAGGCAACGAAAAAATGTCAAAGTGATTAATACAGTGTACTCTTATTTGGTCGGACTAAGACACACTTGGCTCTCTAGAGGACGGCGTTTCAAATCTCCACCCATCCTGAGTTAGATATTCCGTGGTTTCCCCAAAATCACTTATTGGAAACGTCAGGGTGGTTCCTTTGAAAATAACACGGCCGATTTCCTTCGCTTTCGCTCCCTACTGCGATCTTCTCCGTCTGCAGTAGCCTCGTCACCGTCGGCTATGCGTCAAACCCAAATCTTCTGACACGAACTGAGGTTGAAATTCCCGTCTTGACGTGGAGTAGCGTTTTTTCTGGCAACACTACAAATTCCCTCATTTCCTTTTCAATTCGAAAAATGTGCGCAAGATGAATGATTGTCGGTAAACTTCCATATGAGTTCGAATTTCTCTAACTTTCCCCCTTGTTCATTTCGAGATATTTATGTGGGAATACTTCTTAGAATGTACACCCTCGGAATTTTCAGGATAATTTCCGTGGCATTCTCGCACGTATCAAATAAAACCATGACAGAATTCGCCATTCTTCTTCTGATCTCTTCTAATAATATTAGACCGTAAGGTACTAAATTTGATGAACAGTAATCAAGAGTCGAACAGAATCTGGAAGCTACTTCTTTCGTGGGTGATTTACATTTCCATAAAATTGTTCCCGTGAATTACAATTAGTCATCTACTTTCTTAAAACATCGTTTTATTTGACTTTCGATTTAGGTCTCTCCGGACGGTTGCATCCAGATATGTTGTGGCTGTTACTGTCTCCAGCGATTGATCGCCGAAAGTTCACTTGGTCTACTGACAGCCCATGCACAAAGCGTCGAACGTTTGAAGGACTTCGTGCATTTATCTGCATTTTCGTGGCATTGAATCATTCCAATATACGACAGCAGCATCCACGAAGATTCTCGTGGAGCTTCAGGGTTTAGCCATCAGATGATTTATATACGTCCTGTGCCGTAGCGGCTCCATAACATCACTGTGTCGGGGTACACCGGAAGTTACTTTGCCACCAGACTATCAGAACTATAACTACGTGCTGACTTTCCCGTGGTTTACTTCAGGCATCGGACGGGATGCTTCTTTAAAGGCCACGAACGATTGCTTCCCCCCTCTTTGTCCAGCTTAGCTAGTGCAGGCCGCTAATGACGTCGACGAGACTTAAAATTTCAAGCTTGCTTTTCGAAACAGGTGTTACTTAATAATGCATTTCTTCCTTGTTATTTTCTCATTTTACGCGTACAGCTTTTTGATTATCGTAAGCTATAGTTACCAGTGTACGTGCTGACATCTGGTCTTCTGCAACGAGCCGTTTACAGTGTATAATACTGGCTAAATCACCTAAGCTGTTAAACTGTGTTTCCTGAACCGTTTAAGATATGGTTATTCAGTTGTTACCAAGATCACCTACACTAAACGAAGTATAGTATCGTGCTATAGTTATTAAAATTAGAAATATTTGAATCAACTACGTTTCATTCATTGAAGTCCCGTATGTAGTTTCGGAGAGATTGCAGTATTTAGAACGCTTTGTTTTACACCTCGGAAACGTTACTTACTGCGTGATATCATACGGACCTGTCACACACGGTTGACTTTTGTTCCAGCTTGATACAGCCAAATGAGACTAATTCGGAATAGTGAACAAGACGGATAAAATGCGGCAATTCTTTCTTTCTCTTTATCGACATCACACTGGTGCAACATTCCGTTTCCTCCCTATTCAACGTGATATATTTATGGCATGGTAAATTTCCGTGCAAGTTAGCTGCCAATTGTCTTAGAGTAATCAGTTGTTCTAATGTCTGCAATTTCTCCGAAACAACGTACTAGGTTTCGGTGAGTGAAACGCCATTGATTATTCTTCTAGAGATACTAGTTGCAGAAAGTTCTATAATTAAATTTCAAAACAAAAAGTTGACAAAACAATAACTGCAAAACTTAACAATAAAATCCGTGCCACTATCTTTTCAAAAGCGCATTTAATTTGCCAGTGTACATTTCGGAGCACAGCTTTATGATCATGTCTTCTGTTGGTTCTCGAAGGACCTGCGTTCTAATGTCAACACGCTATAGATGCGTATCTGTGGGAAGTTACATTTGTAGGTTCTTCGATAACCAACCGAAGCCGTGAAGGTGAAACTGTGCTTTGAAATGTACTTCAACAGGGAATTAAACACGCTACAGAAATACAGTAGACTGACTGACTCTACTGTTAAGTTCTCCATTCATTTTACTGTCTTCATTGTCAAAAGTAGCCGCTATGGTTACCATGAAAGAGGAGTAATTGTTTTTATGCCACCTTCTCAGTGTAGTGTCGGAAATGTTCTACATCCCGGCATTTGGCGTAGCGATAACATTATCAACGTTTCATTAGAAGAACCAAACTTAATTTCAGGCTCTAAGTATGTCGGTTTCCAAGACACGTTAAATCGATACAACAGAGTGCCTGGGTATTTTGGACATAAAGCATCCCTGGAGTTTCACGGATATCCAAATCTGTCTATTCGCAACTGCTAATGATTGTCCCGTGACCACTAAGAGAGAACGCGTAGTATGCTGGCGGAGCATAGACTTAATGATTGTGCTTCAGATTTCATAGGGCTGAGAGTACTCCACAGTTAACATTAATTTTTATTGGGACAGAATGCAAATCCTCGTTGTTAAAATCCAACGTATTTAGCGCCATCCTTCATTTTTCTCTCTCCGTTCTTCATCCCCTCCCAACGTTTTATTTTTTGCTCGGCCACCGTACTAATTTCGAATGTTCATTAGTTGGACGATGCAAATCACCTCCATCAGTGTCATCTTGAACAAATTTTTTGACTTGGTTATTTCGATACGTGGTTAATATGATGAACCCTTACTCGAAAAGAGGGCAGCTATACAGCACAGCGGGGAGAGAGAGAGAGAGAGAGAGAGAGAGAGAGAGAGAGAGAGAGAGAGGGGTTTTGCCTGTCATCTGCAGTATGCAGGTGAGTCGCGGAGGACGTAACACACCTTTTGTTTTGTGAGCAATTAAAGATAACTAAACGATGTGTCAGGAAAATAATGAATAGAAATTGTCACTATTGTTTTTGGAACGAGATAAGTTTTTAAAGGCATTCGAAAGGTCTCCAAATGTTAGAGTTGAAGCTTCTCGCAAAAGTATCAGAGAAATACGCTAAAATTTAGGGGAAACGCGGTAGGAACCTGCCATTGATGTATAAACATCGTCAAGCGGTGTTCTCGTGCTAAGCTCCGTCGTTGAAAAACTTGACGAAAATGCAGCTGTTCGCAAGAACAAGAGGACAAACCAACTTCTCTATGGCCTTTCTGGTACGTTAAAAGTTAACATACAGATCCGTTTATAAAACTCATAGCGGACTCTGTGTTTCCGTCATATGAAAGTTGGATCAAGATTAAATAAGTTTTCTTTGAATGGTCTCAGCTGTACATAACGACGGAGCCTGCATGAGAACTCCGCTTGTCGGTGTTCACACCAAATAGCGGATTTCAACCGTCTTGCCTTTCAGTTGTACAGCGAAAAGTTTCAACGTTACCATATTACGGTACTCTTCTTCTCTAGAACTTTCGAATGCCATTAAAAAGAACTATGCCATTGCGTTTAAAATTAAAAACTCTCATGGTTATTCGACCTGCCGCTGTACAAACAGCTTGTTTATGAAGTAGCTCGACGTCTGCTATCGTTCGTATATGACAAGGGCTGCAAACACTACTAGTTCTATTCTTGAAACTACACACTAACCTCATGATCTGATGAACTTTGTGAAGAATCCAACAGTCGTTTTGTGTAAGATTTCAAAGAAAATGTTCGTTGCGTATTTTCCGTAGTATTATATTTAACACTTAGGAACCCCTGCGGGTCTGGGGTTAGAATAGGCCCGAGGTATTCCTGCCTGTCGTAAGAGGCGACTAAAAGGAGTCTCTCACTTTTTGGCCCTACGAGTTCAGGTTCCATTCTATGGTTAGACCAGCCACTTTCAAAATTATACAGAAGTGCGGACCATATGGAGAGAGGGCGCCTTACGTGGTGCACGAGTGCCCTTAGATTAGATCTCCTGAATCTCTTTTGATGGCTTTGCTTCTCCACCTGCGATTCAACTATTTTGGCGAGGACACATTTCAGGGTATGTCATCTTCTTCTGTTGCCTCCTGGCCTCTTTCGCCCCAATGAAAATATTGGATTTCTCTGCACCCAATATCCAGCACAGTAGCCATTCCGTTGTGATGGGGCCACCATGTACCCATTTGGTGGTAGCCCCCTGACAACACAGGGATCACACGGCTGATGCCTGAGCTGTAAACTCCCCACGTATGGCAAGGAGTAGATGCCTGTCTTCTTGGGGCATCAGGACTCCGGGCAACAGCCATCATGCCAGTTGGCCTTTGCTGTGGCTGGGTGGCGCCCATGGGGAGAGCCCCTGATCGGAGTGGGTAGCATCAGGGCGGATGACCCACAATGAAGCGGACTAAGTTACTTCTTGCTGGTGACCGTATGGCATCAGCAGTCTCTAAGAAGGGCAAGATAGAATACAATGCCGACAGGTATGACCCTAAATCGTTTCCCTCCCTCGCTACACCATGGGAGGGACGTACAGGTACAGAATGGAGTTAGCCATATCCGCCTCAGTTTTTAGTCCATAGCAGAACCGATGGGGACTATTTTCTACCCACAAAGCCTCAATTTTTCGTTAAACACCTTAAGTATAAGTTTGAAGAAATGACAGCGTTGTCCAAGATGCGAAACGCAGCAGTTTTGATTCAGACAGCATCCCCAGCCCAATCCCGAGCGTTACTCTCCTGTGACAAGCTGGGTGATATTCCTGTTTCCGTCACTCCCCATAAAAGCCTCAACATGGTCCAGGGGATTATTTTCCATTGTGACCTCCTCTTGCAGTCTGACGACGAGCTCGGCGCCAATTTAGAACGGCGGGATGTTCATTTCATCTGGCGCATTTACAGGGGACCCAAAGACAACAGGGTTGCTACCAGTCCTTCATTTTGGCCTTTGAGGGTGATCCATTGCCTGAAAAGGTCAAGGTGATTGTTTACCGCTCTGATGTTAAACCTTACATCCCTCCTATGCGGTGCTGGAAGTTTGGGCACATGTCTTCCCGCTGCACGTCAGTGCCACATGTCGAGACTGCGGACGTCCACTGCACACAGATACTCCATGTGCGCCAACTCCCACTCGCATCAGCTGCAGAGAGCACCACTCCTCCTGCTTGCCAGACTGCCCAGTATACCAAAAGGTGCGTAAAGAGTAGAAGACCCTGGACCGGTTGACTAACACAGAGGCTAAACGGAAATTCGAAAGTTCACAGCGGGTCCTCCGGGCCACCAGAATATATCCTCACCCTTGGGGGTAGGGGGAAAATCGTCCTCTGTTGCCCTCCCCCCTCCCAAACGCAGGGGACATTGGTCCCCTCCCACTGCTGGAGAAGCAACAGCTTCCTCTGGCTCCTTTCGTGTCGAAAGGGTCCCTTGGGGGCCCTCTCTACCAAGGTCTCCACTAATGCCACACCAGACACTCGCCAGTGGCCCAAGGAGCCAAAAGCTGCTGGACGAAGAGCTTCTGTCTTCCTCCGTGCCTGAAGCTGCTTCACAGAAATCTTCCCAGCAAGCCCCTAAAGAGAAGCGAGAGAGCAAGCAAACTAAGTAGTAGTCTGCTAAGAAACAGGACCCCCTGGTGGCCCTAACACCGCCACTCCCTATCAGTTCTGCATCTGAAGATGCAGTGGAGATCTTAGCGTGTCCTGTGAACCTGGATCTCACTGATGCCTTATCCACCATAGAAATGGCTACAAATACTCGATCGGAGGCAGCAGGTGACCCTGAGGCATAACCTGCCACCTTGCATGCTTTATGCCTTCCCAGCCTCAGGATAACACCATCCTCCAGTGGAACTGCAGCGGTATTTTCCACCCATTGGCTGAGCTACAGCAACTGTTAAGCTTTACAACTGCTTTCTGCATTGCCCTCCAGGAAACCTGGTTCCCGGCAATGCGGACCCCTGCCCTCCATGGCTACAAGGTATATTACAGGAACCCTAGCAACTATAATAGTGTCAGGCGGAGTTTGTGTCTATGTCCTGAACTCAGTATGCATTGAACCTGTACCCCTTCAAACCACCTTGAAGCTGTGGCTGTCAGGATAAGGACGATCCAGGAAATAACTGTCTGCAACGTATATCTTCCTCTAGATGGTGCAGTACCCCTGAACGCATTGGCTGCACTGATTGATCAACTCCCTAAATCTTTCCTACTTTTGGGAGATTTTAACGCTCATAAGCCCTCGTGGGGTGGCACAGTTCTTACTGGCTGAAGCAGTAAGCAACTCTACCTCTGCCTCTTAAATACTGGGGCCACCACACATTTCAGTATTGCACGTGGCACATTTTCGGCCATTGATCTCTAGGTTTGCAGTCCTTGCCTTCTCCCATCTATCCACTGGAGATCACATGACGACCTGCGTGGTAGTGACCACTTCCCCATGTTCCTATCTTCCTGTTTCTGCCCCAGCGTCAGGCCCCTCGGATGTTTGCCCAGATGGGCTTTGAAGAATGCAGACTGGGAAGACTTCACCCCTGCTGTCACCATTGAATCTCCCCCACATGGTAACATCGATATGGTGGTTGAGGAGGTAACTACAGCGATCGTTTCTGTGGCGGAAAACACGATTCCTCGTACTTTAGGATGCTCCCGGCGAAAGACAGTCCCTTGGTGGTCGCCGGAAGTCGCTGAGGCAATTGAGGAGCGTTGGCGAGCTCTACAGCGGCATAAGCGGCACCCTTCTCTGGAGCACCTCATAGCTCCGTGTCGGCGTTCGCCAGCTTATCAAAAGGCGGAAACAGGAGTGTTGGGAGAGGTAGGTGTCGACAATTGGGTGCCATACGTCACCTTCCCAAGTATGGGCAAAGATCAAATGAGTTTTTGGGTACCAGACCCCAGCAGGTGTTCCTGGTGTTAAGATAAATGGCGTGTTATATACCGACGAAAACGCGATTGCCGAGCACTTTGCTGAGCACTATGCTCGCGCCTCTGCGTCGGAGAATTAACCCACAGCCTTTCGCACTCTCAAACGGCGGATGGAAGGGAAAGTCCTCTCGTTCACTACACGCCTCAGTGAACCCTATAACGCCCCATTTACAGAGCGGGAGCCCCTCATTGCCCTTGCACATTGCCCTGACACAGCTCCTGGGCCAGATCGGATCCACCGTCAGATGATTAAACATCTCTCTTCTGACTACAAGCGATATCTCCTCGTGATTTTCAACCACATCTGGTGCGATGGCGTCTTCCCATAGCACTGGTGGGAGAGTATCATCATACCGGTGCTCAAACCCGGCGAAAACCCGTTTGATGTGGATAGTTATCGGTCCATCAGCCTCACCACCGTTCTCTGTAAGCTGCTGGAACGTATGGTGTGTTGGCGGTTGGCTTGGGTCCCGGAGTCACGTGGCCTACAGGCTCCATGTCAGGGCGGCTTCTGCCACAGTCACTTTACCACTGATAGTCTTTTGTCCCTCCAGTCTGCCATCCGAACAGCCTTTTCCAGACATAAAACACCTGTTTGCCATCTTTTTTGACTTATGTAAAGCGTATGACACGAACTGGCGACATCATATCCTTGCCACATTGTGTGAGTGGGGTCTCCGGGGCCCACTCCCGATCTTTATCCAAAACTTCCTGTCGCTCCGTACTTTGTGTCCAAGTTGGTGCCTCCCACAGTCTCCCTGTATTCAGGAGAATGGCATTCTGCAGGGCTCCATGTTGAGTGTATCTCTATTTTTAGTGGCCATTAACGGCCTAGCAGCAGCTGTACGGCCGTCGGTCTCTACTTCTCTGTATGCGGATGACTTCTGCATTTCGTATTGCTCCTCCAGTACAGGTGTTGGTGAGCAGCACCTACAGGGAGCTGCGAAGTCTTGTCTTGCCCTTCTGTCGGCGTCGTGCCATTCATCCGGAACCCGAACTTTATCTTAATGACGATCCACTCACTGTAGTGGAGACGTAGCGAGTCTTAAGTTTCAACTTTTCAACCCCCGACTGACTTGGCTACCTCACCTCAGTCAGCTTAAGCGGGAGTGCTGGCGGCACCTCAATGCTCTACGCTGCCTGAGGAACACCAAGTGGGGTGCAGATCGCTCTACGCTCCTGCAGATCTACAGAGCCCTTGTTCAATCCCGCCTTGACTATGGGAGTCTGGTGTACGGGGTTCGGCAGCGCTCTCAGCGTTACGTTTACTCGACCCAGTGCACAACTGTGCCGTTCGCCTAACGACAGGAGCTTTTAGGACGGGTCCGGTGACAAGCGTCCTTGTGGTGGCTGGAGTCGCTCCATTGCAGGTCAGGCGTGCACAACTGCTCACCAGTTATGTTGCACACTTTCATAGTTCTCCTGTGCATCCGAATTACCGTCTCCTTTTCCCACCCACGGCGGTTCATCTCCCGCATCGGCGTCGCAGGTCAGGGCTTAAAATTGCAGTATGCATCTGATCCCTTCTATCTGAATTGGAGTCCTTGCGTTTACCACGTATACTCTAGGTCCAATCGCGTACACCTCCATGGTGTAAACTTAGGCCGCTGCTTCACCTGGACGTTTCACATGACCCAAAGGAGTCAGTTCACCCCACGGCTCTCCTCTCACTTCATCTCGATTCTTGACATGTACAGAGGCCAAGAAGTGGTTTACAACGTCGGCTCAATGGCTAATGGTCATGTCGGCTTCGCTTATCTCCATGGAGGACTTATGGAACAGCATTCCTTGCCAGATGGCTGCAGTATTTTCACTGCAGAGCTGGTGGTTATATTTCGTGCTCTTGAGCATATCCGTTCATGCCCTGAGAGTCGCTTTTTCTGTGTACTGACTCTTTGGGCAGCCTACAAGCTATCGACCAGTGCTACCCTCGTCATCCTTTGGTAGCGACCATCCAGGAGTCCATCTATGCCCTGGAACGGTCCGGTCATTCAGTGGTGTTTGTTTGGACCCCAGGACACGTTGGAATCCCAGGCAACGAACTTGCTGACAGGCTGGCCAAAGAGGCTGTACGGAAACCGCTTATGGAGATGGGCATTCCAATAACTGAACTGCGTTCGTTTATACGTCGCCAGGTTTTTCAGCTTTGGGAGACGGAATGACATAGTCTTAGTACGCACAACAAACTGTGTGCCATTAAGGAGACTACGAATCAGTGGCAGTCCTCCATGTGGGCCTCTCACAGGGACTCTGTGGTTCTCTGCCGGCTCCGCTTTGGCCACGCTTGGGCGACCCATGGCTACCTCCTGCGCCGTGAAGACCCGCCTCAGTGTCGATGCGGCGCCCGGTTGACAGTGGCCCATATTCTGGTGCACTACAGCACGACGAAATCTTACCGGACTCGTTGCCGCTAATTTTATCTGACAATGCCTCATCGGCTGATTTAGTTTTACGTTTTATTCTGAGGGTGTTTTTATAATTTGATCTAAATTTTAGCACATGTCCTTTGTCCCTCTGTGTCCTCCACCCCCGTGCTTTCAGGGTGGAGGTTTTAATGTGTTACAGAGTGGCTGGCTTCTCCTTTTTATTCTCATGGTCAGCCAGCCATTGTAATGTTTTGTCTTTTTAATCCCTTTTACTTGTTTCTTGTGTTTCTGTTTTCTTCTCACCTTTTTTCCATGTAAGTGTTTGTTGCCCTTCCGTCGTTCTTGTGGTTTATCCTTTCTCTCCATTTTGTGTTGTCAGTCTTGCTTGTTTTATTCTCACCCTTGTGGCATTGTTTCATTCGGAACAAGATACCGATGACCTAGCAGTGTGGTCCCCCCCCCCCCCTTTTTCTAAACCAACCAACCATCCAACAGTTAGGAAATAATCGTTATGGTTACAAGATCCAAAAATCTGTTTAGCAGTCTGACTCGACGCTGGGCGAAAATGTGCATTGTTTATAAGGCATTGGAATGTTAATTTGGAAGAAGCGATACGCGAATCCCCGTCTGGCTATGCAGAAGTAGGTTTCATTATTTCTCAAATCAGTTAAGGCAAAACATCTGGATGATTCTTTCTAAAAGCCGACGGCAGGGTACTCTGACTACCATCGTCCTAATCAGGCTTGTGCTTTATTTCCGGTAACTTCGTCGCAGAAGGGATGAGTAATGACCTTCGTTTACTTCCTTCACCTTTTCCGTTAAAGAAATGTTTCCGAAATAGTTCGCAGTCGCCTGTCGGTTTGGGGGGAAAAAATCTCGGGATCTTGGTGTGGTGGTGTAGTATAAATATAACTATTGGTTAAAGGCTGTTTGAGCAGTTTGTGCCCTCAGTATTTTCATCGCAACTCCCGGTGTCTAATTTCAGTCTGTTACCCACTCAGGGCACTCCGCCTAGTGATTCAGTGCAAAACACTAGTACCCAGTTTTCATACATATTGCTGTTGTTGATATACAATGCGTAACAGACTACTATTAGTGCATCAGCACTTCTGTTGATACAATAGCCAAAACGCCGCATTCTTAGATGTCCTGGATATGCGTACTGAATTTCGTAGCACAGTCAGTATCTTATATTCACTTTCTTTCAAGAGGACTCCTGAAAAAATTTTATAGGAATATCTGATTATCGACTTCATTTAGAAGTGAGTCGCCAGGAAAGCGTTAGACTTGAGTGCCGAAACGGCACGTCACACCCCGTTGGCGGCTGCCACTTGTGAGAAGCAGGCCATCCTCCCAGTTTTTTTGTCGACTTTTTATCCAACAAAGTGGCGCAGCGCGAGAATCGTGTACTCAAGTTCAGTCCGCTGCCTTAGATTCATTCTTATTTCTCTGCAGGCGGTTGCGAAGAGGATTCTCCACCAAAGACAACGGAACATTTCGTTGCCCATTTCTTCGCAGATGTGGCTTAGTGTGGAATGACTCTTCAAAGAAGACTCTGTTAACGTTAATGGGTTGTGAAAAAGTTTGAAGCCAACTTCTGCCGTTCATTGTAGTGCTTTATAGGCCGGTATCACAATGTCAGATACTTTCGTTAAACACGGATCCTCAGTTTGACACTTTTTACATTAACTCAATGACTACTGTTTCTGGATTATTCTGTGCACAGTCGTACAAGTTAGGCTCCATTTTCAAGTACACCGTTTATACAGGGTGTCTTTCCAAACAGTCGTCAGGCAAATTTTCTTTATTGTCCCGCATTTACGTGCAATTTCGTTTTTGCATTGTATAGCTTGGGTCAGCCCAAGCAAATAGCGCTCGTCAGATCTTTCATGCGACGACCAGTGTCGAGGTAAAACGTCGGTTTGTTTCCTGTTATAAACTTAGCGAGTTTCCAAGCTTGATTTTACGTGCGCTTTCGATAGAGCGTACCCAGATTAGTCTAGTCCGATATTCGTTTTATCGATATGCATTAACAGGCACAGTAAAACACGAGGAATAGCCAGTACCCCAGCAGGGACAGCACTGCCCTAGCCCGTGCTGACTCCTACCGTCAAGCATACAGCGCTAGAAGTCGCTGCCGTATTGCCGTTTATTCTTCGTATTTTACTATCCCTGTTAATACATATTGATAAAACAAATATCGGACTAGATTCATTTTCGAGCGCACTATCGAAAGGGCACATAAAATTCCGATGTAAAAATTCTGTTGTAGTGGGAAACAAATCGACGCCTTCTGTTGTCACTGGCTGTTGCATGAAAGGCGTAACCAGCAGTAGTCGTTTGGGTCGACTCCAGCTACGCAGTACAAAAGCAGAAATTGCAAATATCTGTCGAAACACTAGAATAATGAGTGTGACGAATCATAGGAGAGAAACCAGATATCTTTTTGTATAAATATGGTAGTGTAGTGGCAGTATGTATAAAAAATCTAACGGATGTACTTGAAATTAAGGCCACAATTTCACTGTGAGTAAAACAATAAGTCCGATCTTTCACAAATAAGAGGGTGAGCCAAATGAAAACCTTAAATATTATTTATTGTGCAGAAGTGGTACAAAGCTGTATCACTTTTCAACATAATCTCCCCCACGCTCAATGCAAGTCCTCCAGCGCTTACAAAGTGCATAAATGCCTTTAGAAAAAAATTCTTTCGGTAGTCCGCGCAACCACTTGTGCATCACATGGCGTACCTCATCATCATAACGGAACTTCTTTCCTCCCATTGCGTCTACGAGTGGTCCAAACAAATGGAAATCACTTGGGGCAAGGTCTGGTGAGTTTGGTGGATGAGGAAGACACTCAAAATGGTCTGTGATTGTTGCAATTGTTGTACGGGCAGTGTGGGGCCTTGCATTGTCGTGTTGCAAAAGGACACCTGCTGACAGCAATCCACGTCGCTTTGATTTGATTGCAGGCCGCAGATGATTTTTTGGGAGATCTGTGTATGATGCACTGGTGACAGTGGTCCCTCTAGACATGTAATGCTCCAAAATGACGCCTGTTTCGTCCCAAAAGAGTCAGCATAACCTTCCCTGCTGATGGTTCTTTGGAAACTTCTTTGGTTTTGGTGATGAGGAATGGCGCCATTCCTTGTGCTCGCTCTCTTCGTTTCCGGTTGGTGGAAGTGAGCCCAGGTTTCGGCCCCAGTAACGATTCTTGCAAGGAAGCCAGCACCTTCTCGTTCCAAGCGCCGAAGAAGTTCATCACAAGCATTAACACGTCGTTTCTCATTTCAGGAGTCAGGTGCTTTGGCACCCATCTTGCAGACACTTTGTGAAACTGGAGCACATCGTGCACAATGTGGTGTGCTGACCCATGACTAATCTGTAAACATGCTGCAGTGTCATTCAGTGTTACTCGGCGGTTTTCCTTCACTATGGCTTCAACTGCTGCATTGTTCTGTGGAGTCACAACTTGTTGTGCCTGATCTGGACGAGGAGCGTCTTCCACTGAAGTCACACCATTTTCGAACTTCTTACTCCATTCGCAGACTTGCTGCTGTGACAAACATGTACCACCGTACTGAACCTTCATTCATCGATGAATTTCAGTAAGTTTCACACCTTCACTACGCAAAACCAGAATAACAGAACGCTGTTCTTCCCTGGTGCAAGTCGCAAGTGGGCCGGCCATCTTCATACTGATACTGCGACGGTATGTGTGCATCTGCACTATGCTACCACCTACAGGTCATTCTGCACGCTGTTTGTAGTACGCTTACCAACTTACAGGGTAACGGCTCGAAATTTCGATTTGTTATTACAAATTTAAAGTTTTCATATGAATCGCCCTCATATTTCATAAAAGCTAGGACCGCACGCCAACTTTTA